>NC_054758.1:11122884-11436923 GCF_018143015.1 Lytechinus variegatus | reverse complement strand
TGAAAATATAACAATTCATTTTTGCCTGCCATTTTGAATCTGAAGTGCTCAAAAGAGCCCTGTAAACTGAAAAAGGATCCCTGAAAATCACAATTTTTTTAAATTTTAAAGCTTATCCAAACTTTGCAGATTTAGGGAGAAATTTGTAATAAGTAGCCAATGAAAATATAACAGTGATTTTTTGCCTGCCATTTTGCCCCTGTAAATTGAAAAAAGGAACCCTGAAGAATCACCATTTGTTGCAATTTTAAAACTTATTCAATGTTGAAGATTTAGTTGTGAAGTAAGTTGTGAAGAGTACCCCCCCCCCACCGAAATATAGAAAATACATTTTGCCTGCCATAGTAAGTGTTAATGTATTCGTCTCACATGCATGCACTCTGTTCAGTTCATTCATTGTAAACTGTACCTCAATCCATGATAATATTATTTTTAAATTCATTTCCTGTTCTTCCCTCACACTTTTTTGCACATAACAAGACACTGGAATGCATGCTTAAAAAGAGGTTTCTATTATTTTCTCTGTTTTTAATTTTCTTTTTTTTTCTTCAAATCTTTCGAGTCAATTCACTTTCAAGTGTTGAATCAAACTCATTGGCCAATGCTTGCATCTGTGAATCTGTCCCATTGAAATACATGTGTTTGAAAGTTAATGATACTGATGAATTTGACCATTTTACATTGTCCATTTTCTCATCCACAATTATGTAAGCCAGTATTCTGAACTTTGGTTTAGTGTTTAACCTGGTTAAAGTTGTATTTTAACCATGGATTGCCATTTTGGACCACATAAATTGTTGCTTAATTTGATGAATTCTATCATTTTTCCATAGTCCATTTTCTTCTCTTCCTCAATTATTTTGGCCCGTATACTGAACTTGGGTTTAATGTAAACTGTGGTCTGAAGTTGTAGTCTAAATTTGAAAAGCCAATTGGGACAAAATAAATTTAAGTGTATTTGAAAGTCAAAGTATTAAAGATTCAAGGAATGATGAATAGTTTGCTATTCAAGGAGAATAAAACCCTTGGAACAAGTTAGCTGGTATGAATACAGAAAAAAAATTGATGTCACAGAAGAACATCTCTTTCCTTTGTACATGGAAAATATTTTTAGCCAAGAGAGAGCTATATTACTTTCCAAATCAGTGTTACATGTACATGATAATAGAATTAACAAGCACCCAAGATATTCTTGTAATTTGCAGCTTAGAGGAAATGGCATTCCTTTATAGTAGATTACACATGAAATAAACAATACACGATTTGACATGTACTTACATGAATGTAAGATATACAATTATGAGGTAATCATATATTTCATTGGAATATCGACCCATTTATGAAGGCCACCTGTTTTTCTTTGTTTTTTGACAACATTCTCCCAATTGTCTTGTTTAATTTGACGACCGTGATTTCCTTAACTGTTACATAAAGGTCAAAATCACCCTTGAAAAATGTTGATTTGAATCAATAGAGAAAATCAAACTAGCATAATGCTGGAAATTTCATCAAAATTGGATGTAAAATAAGCAAGATATGAAATTTAAACTCTGGCTTATTTTTAAAAAAAGTTGTACAATTTAGTGATATTTATATGAGAGAGTTGAAGATGTCCCACTTTATTTCTTTTTTCTTTCTTATTGTTTGAAATAAGTACCCAAGTTGACTGAGCCATAACATTAAAAAAATGGTAATTCCAAATGTTCAGGAAAGAATGAAACTTTCTTTCAATAAAACTTAAAATATTATGTGTCATATGATAAAATATTAAAGAAATAGTGAGTGGGTGATATCCCCTCATTTGCATAATGACCAGGATGTGAATATAACATTTTGTGAAACTTTTAAATGTATTACCTTCCTTATTTTACATCCGATTTTGTTGAAATTTTCAGTTTTACACTTGTTTGATTTTTCTCTTTTCATTCAAATCAACATTTTGTTAGGGTAGACTTGTCCTCTAAACTTGATATTGAGGAAAGTTTAAGATACTTTTAATACTAAAGAAGCTACAGAATATCTTAATATCTACAGCAGATTGGCATGTCAGGACCGTTAAAAGTAAGGAGGCTAAAATCAGATAGGAATCTAAAGTAGAAACAGTATGATGGTAAAGTAAGCTGATGCTAAGGATGGTGGTGATGATGGTTGTGGTGGTGATGATGATGATGATGATGATGATGGTGATGATGGTGATGATGGTGATGATGATGATGGTGGTGGTGATGATGGTGATGATGATGATGGTTATGGTGGTGATGATGGTGATGATGATGGTGACGATGATGATGATGATGGTGATGATGGTGATGATGATGGTGGTGGTGATGATGGTGATGATCATTATAGTAATGATATTCATAACTGTTTGATGTTGATGACAAGGATGATGATGATGGTGGTGGTGGTGGTGGTGATAAAAACGGCAATAGCGATAATAATGGTTTAGTTATGGTGATGATGATAATGATGATGAATTGTGATGGTGATGATGATGATGGTGATGATGATGGTGATGATGATGATGATGATGATGATGATGATAATGATGATGAATCATGATGATGATGATGGTGATGATGATAATGATGATGATGGTGATGGTGATGGTGATGATGATGGTGATGATGATGGTGGTGGTGTGATAATGATGATGGTGATGGTGATGATGATGATGATGGTGATGATGATGGTGGTGGTGTGATAATGATGATGGTGATGGTGATGATAGTGATGATCATTATAGTAATGATAGTAATAACTTTGATATTGATGACAAGGATGAGGACGATGATGATGGTGGTGATTATGATGGTGGTGGTGGTGATAATAACGGCAACAGCGAAATAATAATTGTGGTAATAATAAAAATAAAGCTAATAATAATACATGTACTTAATATATAAAACACATAACGAACAACAGGTTTCTCTATGCGTTTTAATATATACCCGGTAGGCCTCTAAGAAAATTCAAATATTACATCAAAAGAATAAGGGTATATATAGACCAACATTGAAGTACTACAGGATTATGAAAATAAGGTGCCAATTTGAGGATGGCCATTTTGTTGCATTATAATAATAATATAATAATAGAACAGCTTTTGTATAGCGCATTACACCTAAAAGATCTCAATGCGCTTTAGGAAAGAAAAAAAGAAGAAAAAATGAGCAAAAGCTGCTGGTAATGCTTTGTTAATATTCTTTTTAGATAAATAAATATGTTTTCAATGCAAATGTCAATTGCCGAATTGTGTCAACTTGCCTTAATAATAATATTAATAATAAGAATAATAATAGCCACAACAACAACAATAATAATGATAATGCTTCACATCTATAGCAAATAACACAGAGGAGGTGTCTTTTTGCACTTTCAAATAAAGGCATAAAAGAGGATGCATATATTACAACATAAAAAGTAATGCTATTTTTAGACCATACCTTAAGTGCCTTTTTCATAGCGATTCAATATTTCTTGCTGCAGAAATTGATGCACGGGGTGTTAAGAAATCTGTTTTATTTTTAAAAAAAATTGTGTTTATTGCATTTCATGAGAAAATTAACAGTTGGATCATGTCTTTTTTTGTACTTCGCTTTCTTCTTTATTCTGCAGAAAACGGGGCCGAGGAGAAAATGTTCATCCTGTAAGATTGTCGTTCACACAGCATGTATGCAACAACTGGAAAGGGTGAGTTTGTAGATTGTTTTCAATTTCACTGAGTTAAACCTATTGAAGATTTAACATATCGTCGCACGCACCACGAAGCGTCCTCTTTGCGCACTTCGATGCGAAAATTAGTTTGGCAGAAAACGCATTTAAAGAAAAGCTTTTTAAAACCAGCAATAAGTGCACCTACAAGGAGAGCAAATTATTTACCAGTGTTTTCGTTCAAAAGTTCTGGTTCAAAAGTTTCATCCCGTATCTTTATATTTTCTTGA
Organism: Lytechinus variegatus; assembly: GCF_018143015.1. NCBI lineage: Eukaryota > Metazoa > Echinodermata > Echinoidea > Temnopleuroida > Toxopneustidae > Lytechinus > Lytechinus variegatus. Next base: position 11,432,979 of record NC_054758.1, on the reverse strand, counting down.
AGTGAATTATTTACGCTACAGTGGGCATCGTAACAGAGCGGACGGTTCGTGGTGAAATCTCAAGGGGCGATAGCGCACTGTATCTATTCCACGAACCGTCCTCTCTGGAGCGTTCCATCAACATTTTTGTCCGACAAGTTGTCAGATCTTACAACTTTCCTTGATTCTGATTGGTTGAAAGTCACTGTTACCATAGTAACTGTCGGATAAAACAGTACTTGTTGGATAAAACGTCCGACAAGTCCTTTCATGAAACGCTCCCCTGCTGGGTCACTGGAATCCAAAACCCCTGCTCTACCGACTGAGCTATTGCACCTCTCCGACAATTTTTTTCTCTCTTTAGCAACTGTCTACAGATAAACTTCAAGTACATGCGAAATGACATTTTTGGAAGCAGGAAAAAAGTAAATAACTTTCTGTGACAAGTTTTTCTTTCTTTTGTTACTGTCCACAGATAAACTTCAAGTGCAAACCGACGTTTCGGGACGCAGGGATCAGGAATTACCGGGAGAACCAGGTGGTACGGCATCACTGGGTTCATAGGAGTCGACAGGAGGGTAAATGCAAGCAGTGTGGGAAAAGTTTTCAACAAAAGCTATTCCAGCAGAAAGACATCATTGCCATCAGCTGTTCATGGTGTAAAGTAGCAGTAAGTATTCAGAAGGTCTTATAAGTGTTGCCTATTTTAGAGATTTTTAGTGATCATGATTCGTGAATGTCACCTAGTTATTTCTCAAATCATGTCAATAGGGCAAACTTATTTGGAGAGGCACGTTCTGCAGTTATATGTTTAAATTTAAAATTTGTCTCTTACATGTATATGTATAATAAGAGAGTAAAATGTCTTTTGATTTGAGACCAAACACGCTGTGTTTCAATTATGCATGGTAGATTATGAACGGTACAAAAGGATGTTGGTTGGAAATGATTTTTGCAGATAATTCATGCATGAATCTATATTCACTCTCATTTAGAAATACAGTGTAATAGGGTGTTGTAAGAAACTTGCGATCATTTTTTGAGTTCTATTTTTGGTCCCTATATCAATCATATGTCTTATAGTTAATTGCTAATTAGTGATTGATTGCTAATCTGCTCCTTGAAACAAGAAGTTTAATTTTGATTTGTTACAGCTGTTATGATCTATCAATCATAAAATTGCAACAGAATATTTGCAATGGATTGTAAATATTTTCTTGCACCCCCCCCCCGAGAGATAACAGATACAACATGTAACATAAAAGAAATGGTCGTGAGCCATCCTTTCCAATGCGCAAAGTCATAATATCCCAACAATCTATTCTGCATAACGTAATATTGACATTAAATTTCAAACCATTCTTGCCAATCTCTACATGTAAGTTAGGTTTTGTATCATATCCAGTGTGATGATTCATGAATTGTATAATAATGAAAGTGAAATGCCATCAATCATTCACCTTTATACAAGTAATTGTAAATGAAGTTCCAGATAATAGTTTTTTGTAACACATTCACACTAAAAACATTCAGCTTTCTTGTTGGTTACATTTATTAGTGTGTCAGGAATGAACATTGCTAGTTGATTCTTGTTGATTGATTTAAATTTCATGCCTTGTTCAATCATGAACAAGGTGTTGTGGCCCAGTGGATAAGTCTCCGGACTGTGAACCACAAGGTCCAGGGACCCGTTTCATAAAGATGTTCGTAAGTTAAGAGCGACTTTAAGAACGACTGGTGATCCTTTCTTACGCGCTAAACCATCTCCAATGAATATACCATTACCACAGGAAAGGATCACCAGTCGTTCTTAAAGTCGCTCTTAACTTACGAACAGCTTTATGAAACACCCACCGGGCTTCAAATCCCACCACAGCACTAGCGTCCTTTGGCAAGGCGTTTATCTACATTTGCCACTCTCGACCCAGGTGTAGTAAATGGGTACCCGGTAGGAAGGAATTCCTTGAATGCTCGATGCGCCCGATCAGGGTAGCCGTGCTTAAGCCGGGGTAATAGATTGCAGCGCTTAGAAACATTTGTATTAGGCGCCATATAAATGTTGCATATTATTATTATTATTATCAATCAGATGTCAAATTTCCAGATATAGACTTGAATATCTCATGCAGAGGAGGTATGGAACTAGATTAAATTCATTTCTTTTTTTCTCTTTGTATCCTCCGTAGTATCACAATAAAGTATCGTGCTTCATGATGCAACAGATTGAAGAACCTTGTACCCTGGGTATTCATGCGACTATTATTATACCTCCGACGTGGATTATACGATTACCAAAGCAGAGAATACAGGTAAGGAAGAGAATAAATTGTAAGTGATCCCGTAAATGCCTGATTTTGCTACCATCATCAAATCGTATGCAACCAAGGAAAGCAGTGATATCATTTTAGTGTTTTTATTATTATATGTATATCTTAGACTTTTAGACTCCCAGAATATATGCTTACTAAAGCAGAGTATTCAGCTACTACCACAAAGTATGTTGCATTGCGGTATGTATATTTATACCTCTGACGTGGAGGATAAGATTACCTAAACAAGAGAAGACGGGTTTAGATAAAGGCCCTGTCCGACAAAGAATCATGATTAGTCCCCTAAATGTCTCCTGGTCCCCTGCCTCATAAGCTTATTTCTATAATTCTACTCATAGGTTTGAAATCATTTGAGAATGTCAGTATAATAGGCCTGTATAAGGAAATTTAAGCCATGACAGGTAACTTTTCACAGTTTTTGGTGTCTGCTTTTCTATATTTCATTATCCACTAGTCTGCAAAAAAATCACAGGTATGCACTAATAAAAAAAAGTAACTTGCCCCTGGGTAAGATCGGAAAGATGGTCCTTCTGTCAGTTTTAAACCCATAAACGTGCTTAGGATTGATGCCACTTCTCTTTCTCTTTTTAGGGGTCTTTCAAGAGTTCACAGAGAAAAAAGAAGAAACCGTCGATCAAGAGGAAGTCGATATCGAAGAAAGAAGAAGGCAAGAATCAACGGCCGTTCATCATCAAACCCATTCCATCTCCCCTGATGAAACCGGTTCTTGTCTTCATCAACCCAAAGAGTGGCGGCAATCAGGTAGGACCAGAAGAAATAAGTCAGGATTTATAGATATATTTCATGTGTTGGTTGGCTTGAACTGATGATGATGACGGACCCCAGTGGCAGATCCAGCAGGTTAGATAAAATACCTCCTGCCCCCCCCCCCCTTTTCTCTCTCTCTACTTTTTATTGTTTAAATGTAGTACTGGGAGCCCAGTCTTAGAAGGGTCAATAGCATCTGCTGGTGCCCAATAATCATTGTATTTTCTCATTTCATGTGATGTGTTTGACAGATTTTTATAAGTATTGGAAATAAATGAATTTAGATTTAATATTTAGATGGGTCACCTATTTTCACAGACAATATGATATGGCCCAGAAAATGGTACTGTAATAATAATAATAATTTGACTTATATCGCGCCAAATCCACTCTGTAGAGTGCTCAAGGCGCTTTTTAGGAAATTATAAAAGAAATTAAGAAGAATTGAAGAGAAATGTTTTAAGGTAATGTTTGAAAGTTTCAGAGGTCAAGCACTGTTTGATGTTTTCAGGGAGGCTATTCCATAACTTAGAGAATGAGTAAAGAAATGATCTCCCCCTCCAGGTTTTGGAAACTTTGGGGGTAACGAAGAGAACTGGAAAAAGAGGAACGTAAGGATCTTGAAGGGGTATAACTTTTGATCAGTGAAATGAGATACTGGGGAGAAGAGCCATGAACACAGTGGAAAGTTAACAACAAAATCTTGAACATAATACGTTGTTTTACAGGGAGCCAATGTAGGATCTTAAAATAGGAGTAATGTGAGGAGTAATGCAATCTGTATTGCATAGGAGTTATCTGTATGTAAGGTAATGTAATCTGTATTGCATAATCTATAGGAGTAATGTAATCTGTATTGCATTAAACTTTGCTATATCCGCAAGTGATGTTCTTCACTACATCCTGAATTTTTCATTGTTTTCCTTCACCAGGGAGGGAAGTTGATGACAAAATTCCAGTGGTTAATGAACCCAAGGCAAGTCTTTGATCTCTCACAGGGAGGGCCAAGAGAAGGGTAAGTTTGATGGTGGTGTAGGTGGTAATGGTAGTGGTGGTGGTGGTGATGATGGTGGTGGAGGTGATAATAGTGGTGGTGTTAGGGATAATGATGGTGGTGGTGGTGGTGATGACAACGATGGTGATGATGGTGATGATGAAAGTGATGATTATAATGTTGATGATGATTGTGATAATGGAGGTAATGGCAGATGATTATGATGATGACCATAATTATGAAAATGTTTCATGATGATGATGTTAGTGAGTATAATGATGATGATGATGATGATCATGATCATGAAGATGTAAGTACAATGATGCTGATAATGACATTCATGATAGTGATGATTATTGATGGAATTAATACTGATACTGATCATTAATGACAATGATGGAGATGAGGAGGATGATGATAAATAAAATGACAACAAAATCAAGGAATACATGTAAATAAAAATTCACCCCTGTCCCTTCATATCCTCCAGCCTTGAGATCTTCAGAAAAGTACCAAACCTTAGGATCTTAGCCTGCGGAGGAGACGGAACCGTGGGCTGGATCCTTTCCGAGATTGATAAACTGAAATTCAAGCCAATGCCTCCTGTAGCAGTACTACCTCTTGGTACAGGCAATGATCTGGCCAGGACAATCAACTGGGGAAGGGTAGGTTTTTCTCTTCCTCTTCTCCCATGCCTCTTGACTCCCAGGTTTTTGCCTGAGGCATAACAATGAGTAAATGAGAGTAATAATGAAAAAGGTCACTAAACACCATTTACTGAAAATATGAATAATATGTGTTATGATATTAAACAAATGATTAAAAGAATTTAGTTATATTATTTTATTCTACTTCTTTCTTAAAGATTCCAGTTCTATATGTTCTAGAAACCTCTAGAATGACCTCTGAAATTAACAATGTAAACAACAGAGGTAATCATATTGTCATTTTTCTCTGCCAGCAGTCTCTATTGTCTGCCAAGTTCATTGTGCATTACAAAATACCAATCATTTTTCTGTCTCATGCTGACATCCCAAAGCTTAACTGAGACATTCTGGAATATTCTTTAATCATATGCGTGAATACCCTTAGGAAAAAACAGCTAAATGGATGAATGATATTTCTCTTTCAATTCTTTTTTAAATATATGTATTTTTTGTTTGAGGATCAAATTAATGTAAAAATACGGATATAACTGTGGTTGCTAAGCTTTGACAATGATAGAAACCTGAATAATGAATAAATACAGCGTACAATCCAACTACGATTTTGCATCTTTTTTATTGCTTGTTTTCTTCCTTTTTAATTCATGTTTCTACGTTCATCATGTGATTCTTTTATGTAAAGTGATATTTTTATATTTTCAAATTACTTTTCTGAATAACTCTTGATTCTCCACCATTTTCATTCCCAGGGTTACACAGATGAGCCCATCTCTAAGATTTTACAACAGGTTGAAGAAGGACCAGTGGTGCAACTAGACAGGCAAGTCAAAACCTCTTTCACTTGTCAGAGGCATATCAGGGGGGGGGTAAAATTTGCTTTGAAAGGATCTGCGTGCGGAGCTTTCAACAATAGAAAGTTTATACCACTTTTTGTAAAACCATATTAGCCATTGGAGCAAGGGAAGGGAGTCCGTCATTTCAATATTAAAGGGCAAGTCCACCCCAACAAAACCTTGATTTGAATAAAAAAAAATAAAAATTCAACAAGCATAACACTGAAAATTTCATCAAAATCGGATGTAAAATAAGAAAGTTATGGCATTTTAAAGTTTTGCCTATTTTCAACAAAATAGTTATATGAACGAGCCAGTTACATCCAAATGAGAGAGTTGATGACATCACTCACTATTTCTTTTGTATTTTATTATATGAAATAGGAAATATTTTTATTTTTATTTTCTCGTCATTGTCATGTGAAATGAAGTTTCATTCCTCCCTGAACACGTGGAATTCCATTATTTTAACATTTTGTGCTTCAGGCAAGGAGCTCCTAATCGTCAAATTCGTAAAAATTGAAATATTGTATAATTCAAACAATAAAAAACAAAAGAAATAGTGAGTGAGTGACATCATCGACTCTCTCATTTGGATGTAACTGGCTCGTTCATATAACTATTTTGTTAAAAATAAGTGAAACTTTGAAATGTCATAACTTATTTTACATCCAATTTTGATGAAATTTTCAGCATTGTGCTTGTCTAATTTGTCTCTATTGATGCAAATCAACATTTTTCTGAGGTGGACTTGACCTTTAAACACTGTCGTGAATGCCAAACACCATCACCAACTCAAAAGAACTAACACCATAATTGAAAAAAAACATCAAACACCTGTCCATCACCAACACAAACAACATCAAAACCAAACAAAATTGCCAACATTACCAACACCATCATCAACACCCTATTTAATCCAATGCCCCACTCATTCAATGAACAAGGTGATAATATAACCTTGTTCTCAGTTACATCTCCATGTGTGGCAAAATAAGGATGGCAATGTTTGGCTTATTTTCTCTTTTCTATGGGACAACTGCTTGATTTTCTTACACTGTCAGTTTTCATTACAGCTATTCATCATATAACTTGGCTCTTATGTAAATTTACTTCTTTAAATTATTTTTTCTTAATTAAAAATAGAGATTGAAAATGAAAATTTTCTTGCCATATTACTTTCCACCAATAGAGGGCGTACACAAAAATATGCCCAAAATTCAAGTTCTTAGTGCTCTGGTGAATACAAAACTTATTCCCAAGTTACCAATGAAAAATAAATTGCAATTGTATGGAAATTAGTAATTTTGGTCACAAAAGTGATATTTTAATGATTTTTCAAAGTGTGTGCTATATACAGTATTGGCATACCATAGTCCTACCTGTAGATTCCCCACAGGCAGTATGGTTACAGTGAACCAGTGCAATGCCCTCATGTTTTCAATTTTCTATAGGTGGAATCTCATCACAGAACCTAACCCAGATGTAGCGCTGACGAAAGAAGAGCGAGACATCGACACCAAGCCGTTGGATGTTTTCAACAACTACTTCAGCTTAGGGGCCGATGCAAGGACGGCGTTAGAATTCCACGAATCAAGAGGTAAATCAAGAAAAATATGCAATTGACAGAAATTGTTAAAGTTGCAGATTATGTAAACTTTTAAAAGGGGAATGTGTAATTTGGACACTTTTTTGAGTTAGAATTTGTAAGCTCTGTGAATAATTTTAAGCCAAGGACAAGAATTCATAGTGAACAATTATTGCGATAGAAAGTCTTAAAGATCAAGGTGCTTTTTAAGTAATGTTTAGGCCAGAGTTGTAGATTCCAGAACACTGGAATGCGTCTGCTGTGATTGGATTCCGGGACTGTTTTGGCTCTTCCAGTGTCTCGGACGAAACTAGTGATCAGTGTCGTCAGTTCTAAGAGCTGTCAAGCCAGTCGTACCTTGTGAAATAATGAAAATCACATACACGGATTAGTATAGATGGGCACATTGTGATGCATTTATCATTTCTTTTAAGAATAGGACGTGTTTCCTGCCATGCTCGTTTACTAAGTACAGAATGATTGCTCATTCTCCAGAATTGTTTTGCATGAATTTTTCTTGATAAAATACAGTTTATGCAGAGCTACCAAGTCTCACACATTATGCGTGAGACTCAAGCATTTTGGACTCTTGTTCATCCCCTCAAATCTCTGTCTCACGCAACTATCACAGCCTATCCCCATATACATTGTATCAATGTCTGTGATCTCACTCAGATTCACAGAAAATCTCACGCATAGCTCGTCTTTGAACTTGGCATCTCTGTTTATGGTTAGTTTTTGGATTCTTGGTCCTGGTACATGAAGACTTGTTTTAATAACAAATGTCCACCAACAAGTTTGCTTTCAGCCAATCAGATTAAATCATTTCAGTAGCTGTTATTGCACATTTGTTATTAATGAGAGTTTTGTGAAAACGGCCCCTGATGAAATCAATTTTGCGATTTCTACCACAATGTATTAATCTTCCTTTTTTTTCCCCCTAACAGAGGCAAATCCTGAGAAGTTCAACAGTAGATTCCGAAACAAGATGTACTATGCTCGGGCGGGAGGAACGGACCTCCTGAAGAGGGCGTCCAAAGATTTAACCAAGAAGATCACACTGGAATGTGATGGGGTAGACTTTACTAGTAGGATCCAGGAACTCAAACTACACTGCTTACTATTTCTTAATATCCCCAAGTAAGTTCAGGAACTGGCTGAAGAAAGATTTAGTCCAGTTAAACCAAGAATAATAATCTGTGTTTGCTCATCAAATTGGCAACAATCTATACATTTCTATTCATGTTCATACTTTGAAAAATTTCACAGGAACTCAAGCTGCACTGCTTACTATTTCTTAATATCCCCAAGTAAGTTCAGGAACTGGCTTAAGAAAGATTTAGTCCGGTTAAACCAAGAATAATAATCTACGTTTGCTCATCAAATTGGCAACAATCTATACATTTCTATTCATGTTCATACTTTGAAAAATTTCACAGGAACTCAAGCTGCACTGCTTACTATTTCTTAATATCCCCAAGTAAGTCTAGGCTCACATCAGGCCTGGGCCCCTTCTTACGTAGAGTTGTGATTGTTCCAATCAACCTCAACTAAGGAAAGCCTACATTGTCCTGCTTTTATGCCTCCACCCATTGCATGGTGCTAACTGCATTAAGTTATGTGAACGTTTTAGGATTGTAATAGAGTTTTTGGTTCAGAATAATCTCCAGATTAGGATTAGGGTGCATTTAGTTTGGAGGGTTGGATTTTATTGTTTGGATTACCATGCTGATTTTCGATCAGAGCAATTGTTGCCGGAGCAGATTTCACTGAACCATTGCATGCGTTTCACTGTAAGTTAGAACTCTGTGAAGTTCCTCTATCAATAGCCTTTTCATGTATGGATTTATTTCTAATTGTTTTCATCAGATATGGTGCTGGCACCACTCCATGGGGAAATCCAAGCTCCCTTCAGTTTGAGCAACAGAGACACGACGACGGCTTCTTAGAAATTATCGGATTCACGCCATCTCAAATCGTAAGTAGTTCCTCATAAGAGAAGTTTGAAGTTGGGCAATTACATAAAATATCTAAACTGTTTTCATTGTCCAACCCTAATTTTTCTCAATTTAAGGAAGGGGGGGGGGTGGTCAGATGCACATGAGCCACATGGAATTTGCCAGTTTATTTGTTCAACTGTGATTCAATTCAGTAGGCAACATAGTTGGCTGAGCTAAAATATGTAGATATATAGCAGGGATTTCCTCTGCTCTTGAAAGATTCTGGTATCAACAAACTATAATCTACCCCCATGGAAACTGAAAACAGGACAGTCGTTAAGTTTATAGTTTTATATTTTTATTTTGTAGTAGAAAATATTTATTTGCCTCTTTCATTACTCAGGCTGCGCTATATGTTGGGGGTCACGGTGAACGGATCTGCCAATGCCGGGAGGCCAAGGTCATCACCACCACGACGATACCCATCCAGGTGGATGGCGAACCATGCCGTCTGCCGCCCTCTATTATCCACATCATGCTGCGTAACCAAGCCAACATGCTGCTAAAGCCAAAGAGAAGAGGATCTGTGCCCATTAATGCAGAGTGAGTATAAAGGGATGTTATTATCTGTTTCCAATGGTTTTGTACTGGACACCATTTTGATGAATAAATTACTCGGAGTAGAACGATAGTTGCGACGAGCAGACGTTATGGAATGCCACTGACAAAAGCCTTATGCTGTATTTATTGTTATTATTTCAACTTCCTCATTATCTTATGTTTATTTTTTTTCATTACCTAAGTAGTCTTGCCTGACATTAACTACATACATATTTCTTATCTCAGTTTCTACAACTGTTGCTGTTTGTTTAATGTTTGAAATATGAAATGATTCTATTAATTGTTTGTACTTTGAATACATGACCAATTGAGCCTTTTGGCTGAGACCCATGTTTTTTAATCAACCTTGAATTGAAATGAAAAGGTAAAGTATCCTGCTCTCCTTGGCCGCACAGTTGGCCAAGGCTAAGCATTTTCTCTCTGGTACTCTGATTTTTCTAATGTGTATACATATAGGCATTTCCAATGCTTTTCACAAAGTTTAGGGTCAATGATAATTCATCCCCAATGATAGCCATCACCAATCTGGCTTTAACTCTATTTGAACTTTGCTTTCTCAGCCCTACTTATGGCAAATTTTCTTACCCATAAGAAGGTTAAAGAACAATTTAGTGCGAGAGTGAGGCTCTTACTGAATTAATGTCTCTAACGTGTCCGTCTGTCCAAGATGCCCTGTTGTACAGCAAATCTGTAGTAGCTTCTTGCCTGTTAGCTGCTGCACGTGTTGACCTTCACTTTTTTGGCACTTGACTCTCTGGACACAGAACTCTCACCTGACCTTGACACTGACTCTTGCTCATCGCGGCAAATATATATATAGTAAATAGTGGTAGTAAAATACGAGCTGTGATTGGCTGGATTTGTACCACGTGACCTCCCTTCAAAAAGTTATATTGTACATATGTACAATATAACTTTCGATTTTTGGATGGCAAAATCCATGATGGGGGGCTTAGATTGAGGGATCAATTTACTATAATAAATAGTGAACGTTCTATCATACAACATTACTGGACTATATGAACTCCAAATATAAAATTATCCCTCGTGCAAGCCTATTTCACCTCGGCCTTCGGCCTCGGAGAAATAAACCTGCACTCGGGATAATTTTATATTTGTCGTACGTATAATCCAGTATATTGTACAATAGATTGTACACTATTTATATAATATACATGTATATATGCCGTGCATAATGTTCACTCATGCACAGAAGTGAGTGCAGGGGTATTAATCGTCTTTATCGCCGGTTAAGCCCAGGGGACATTGTTTAACGACCCCTTATGCAACAAGTTCAATGATTTGAATATATGTATATTTTCGGGATCAGTAATCTTTTTTATATAGCAAACGTGCATATACCAAATGAACCAGGTGGATGTTTCATAAAGCTGTTTATTAGCTACAAGTGACTTTATGAATGACTGATGACTCTGTTAGGAATTAAATCAACACCTATGGAAATTTGGTGCACATCATTTACGACAACAAAAGGATCAACAGTCGATCGTAACATCGCTTGTAACTTATGAACAGCGTTATGAAAGGGTTGCAAGACTTTTGCTCTGGCGACAATTGCTCCCTGCGGCATATTCCACACGTTAATGGAATAACCAACTTCAACACTGGATTTAAAGATAAATTCCAGTTTTGGTAACGACCTCAAAATGACTTTTTACAGAATCTAATACAATGACCACTGAAGTGTCTGTTTGTATGAATAAAAAATATGTACCAAATGATTCTGGAAGAAATTGTTTGATTGCTGAGAAATAAGCAAAATAAGCGCGGATTCGGTCACTTCCGTCGGGTCTTTATTCCAGCAATATTGATACACTGCCCCACGTGTGCCTATCTGTGTTGGTGATCTTCAGTGTGAGCATTTTTCAGCGTAGATTTCAAGATTTCACAAAGTTCAATTTATGTTACTGGACCAGATCTAGATCCTCGATGATATACTGACAATTAAGTCTTGTATTACAGACTTTCTCATGAAATCAGTGTTCACTGCAACTACTGGAATTTCTCTTTAACATTATACCCTATCCTGAACCTAACCCTAAACCAAACTAAAAACCATAGTGCAACCCTACCTCTATATCTTGAACGAAATAAAGCCCGGAGCAAATGCTGTGTCACCTATGAAACACCCGACGGACCTTGAGACCTCTTTCAAAATTGCTGATTATTAATTTTTGTTTTTTTGCAGTGCTCCCCTATCAAACGATAGACTGAGGATACAAGTTAGTAGAATAAGTATGCATGACTACGAAAGACTCAACTATGACAAAGAGAAGTTAAAGAAAGCTTGTAAGTATATATTTCCTTTATTCTCTATTATGTGTATGTTACATTAAATCTGTTTTAACTCTTTGCCTGCCGCCTACAGGATCAACCCTGCACAACCTTAAGAGGGGGTTTGCATGGACTATGCTAATTCAGCTCATTATAGCTTTTAATTGGTTCATTGTAAAGAAAAGCTCAGTGTGTATACAGAACAATGCGATGCACACATCACTATTGTGTATGTGTGTATGAACAATAGACTAGTCCTAGCCATGGCATGTTTTTCTTCAAGAAATTTATCCAAACTGTGCTGCATTTGACCCAGGTGAGGTGAATGAGTACCCGACAGGATTAATTCCTTGCATGCACTGAGCGCCAGTGATGGTAACTTGAGCTAAAGCTAGGGTAATGATAGCAGCGCTTCATATCCTCAGACAAAAAGCGTTTTATAAATCCAGCTATTGTAATTATTATTATTTAAACAGAGGATATAATAAAGAGTTGAGGTGATACTATTATTTCTTGATGCATATTTTCCTTTGCAGCTGTGCCATTGGGTATCATCGTAGTCGATTCAGATAGCAACCTGCAACAGATCCGAGCTCACATTGACAGACTTCTTGAAGTGTACATACTTCAGGATTCCAGTGCCAACGGCTCAGCATCAAGCCTTTCACCTACATGGTGTTTCCTAGATTGTAAGTAAGGCTGGTCTTTCTTGTTGTCTCTTCTGTTTTAGCAACAGCTTTATATTGAGGTACCATGTGTCCTTCAGGCATTAAAGCAAATATGAACCAGCAACCTTAATAGCACCTCCTAAAGTCCTTAACTACTCAAATCTGGCCAGGTTCCTAACCCATAATGCAATATTCTAAGCAGTGTAGTCTTCTAATACAGACCCACTTGAATGATAACTTACAGATCCACTACTGAGTATACTCATATTTCATTAATTATGTTGCCAAGTAGCAAAACAAGTATTTTCCCTCTTAAAAGAATTTGAAAGTTCTCTTTAAAAATTAGACCGTAGGCTAATTTATTCTTTGTACTTTTAATATTGATGTGACAATGTTTATTTGTTAGACTAGTTATTCATAACATGCACCTTTCGTGTTGGGTAGTTTGCTCTTTCTTTATCCCATAGTGGTGAACAGCTTCAGTAAGGCCAAAATAAATATTCATTGATATTTGAATGTAGAAAGTAGAAGGTTCTATTTTCAATATTTGTTTAGTTTGACTGAGAGGGGATTGAACGCTTGACCTTACAATTCATGAAGCGGGCACTCTAGCATTGAGCCACCATGCATGGCTGCAATTATTTTATTCTGAATTATTCTGAACTGAAATGTTCTTTATTCTGAATTTGTTTTGAATGGTAGTCGATATATTATTTATCATTTATGAAGAATGGTTTATACGAGTGATATAAATGCAGAAAAAACAGTAAATCAAATAGATTTCTACTGGTTGTTTTCTTTTCACTCCAGCAACGACAGCTGATCGCTTCTTCAGGATAGACCGGCTGCAGGAGCACCTTCACTATATAACGGACATCTCGTCGGACGACCTCTACGTCCTAGACCCAGAGAGAACAAAACCTTCTAGTCTATCTCCGGAGAGCAAGTCCGGGTCCATGCCAGACCTGCTGGTCCAAGAAGGCCCAGGGAATAGGACGCCCTCGCCGACGATCGTCGGAGCAAACCTCAAAGTACCTCAGACAGGTCCGCTGCTTCAATCAAGAAGGTAAGAACTTGTCTGTGATTCAATTCTTAATCTTATGAAAGATAAAGGTTTAATTTTGGCTCCCTTGGTACAAAGAAAGTATTGTATAACAAATTTTAATGATTGATTCCATTCGTAATGTGATGTTAAATCTAATGAAAGATGATTGTGCGATCAATCACTAGCTTTTTCATTATGGAACCCTGTAGAGCATTTTACAAACATTGATTTTACGACACATTGTCAGGGGCCCATCTTACAAAGAGTTGTGATTGATCCGATCAATCGCAACTATGGAAAGCCAGCAAAGTCTAGATATGAATATATTTCCATGATTTCCATAGAGTTACGTTTGATTGATTGGATCAATCGTAACTCTTTGTAAGACGGAGCCAAGATCTTACAACCTCCTTGATATTGTTTGGCTTTGAAGCACAGTAGAGTGTTTTGAATAAAACACTTATAAAATATATTTTCTGACAAATTTTGTGTTATCAGACAGTTACCATGGTTCCAGTCAGACACTTGTGCTTCTCAACCTATCAGAATTAAGAAGGTCTCCAGGGGCCGGTTGCAGAAAGAGTTGCGTTTAAACACAAATAAAAAAATCAATCGCAATGCCCAAATGCGCACTGTTGATTGGTTGAAAATCAAGTTGCGCATGATTTTTAGAGTTGCGATTGATTGCAACTTTCTGCAACGGGCCCCAGATCTGACTTCTTGGCAGACGACGAAAGTTGATTAAATGTTCTCCGATATCAAGTCCTTTTGAATCTGTCCCCTGGTCTCTGACCGTTACCTTGGTAACTGTTAGAAAAGACAGATTTTCTTGGATGAAACGTCCTACAAGTCTTTATGTCGGTCAGTTAAAATGTTGATAGTTGAATACAGTACAATTTTATTGGCTGAAATATGATACCTTGCTAATTCTCAATCCCTTGCAATGCAATCCTCATTCGAAAAAAAATTAATATAAAAAAAATATATAATAATTGAATAAATGAAAATGAATGCATCACCCACATTAATCATATTTTCATGCTGAGGTCTATTTTATCTTTATGTATTTCAAATTCATTCTGATTTTGTATTAATCCTCATACATTAATTTTCTTCTATTACTAATGATTCATTGAATGAATAATTTGTCATATAACTGATTTTAACTCCTGTTTTGATATTATTTTTGCTCTTAACTTCATTTTGGTTTGCCGTTTTCCCCCTTTCATTTTATTTTCTCCTTTTTCATGAAACTCACAATTCATTCCATCACTAATCATACTTTGGGCTATTCTTTTCCTCTTACTGCTTCATGAAATTTTATTCTCTGAATTGACAATAAAATATTCCTATCTGAAATTCTCGTATTTCTGTCTTCCTGGACTTCCTATCAATTGTGTTGTTGGACCTTCCATTCCGTTATTTTCTTCCTGATTTGTTTCTCCTTTTACCCTGCCTATCTGTATACATTGTATTTTCTTTCACTGCCTCTCTCACCCTCTCTCCTCTTGTGTTTGGCCTCCTACCCCTTTTCTTCCCTCTCCTAAACATTGATTAACCTTCTCCACCCATTACCCTTTGTTCTCACGTTCAATCCATCATTCTATCCTTGTTTTTATTCATTAAATAATGTTCTCCACTTCTTGTTTCTTGTTTTCTTACATTATTTCCAACCTTTCATTAATCATTTCAATCCCTTACTCATTCATTCCATCCTTCATCACATCATCCATCACTCAATCTATCTATGATTTAATTCAATAAATCACCCTCTCCACCCCTTCTTCCTCCTTCATTCCATCCATTCATCATTCTATCTGTTTTTCCTTTCATTAATTGATTTTCCGTCCTTCCTATGCTTCTTTGCTTACCATCATTCCATCCTTTCATGTTTTATTTTGTAAATCATATTCTCCACCTCTTATTCCTCCTCCATACCATCCTTCATTCCATTCATCCATCATTATGTTCATGGTTTCATTCATGAAATCATCTTTTCCACCCTCACTTCTCCTTTTCTTACATTCATTCCATTCATCCATTAAATCATCTCACCCACGCTTCTTCCTCCTCCTTTTCTGACCTTCATTCCATCCATTCACGAATTCATATCCTCCGCCCCTTCTCCATTTCATACGTTCGTTCCTTCCATTCATGAAATCATCTTTTCCACCCTCACTTCTCCTTTTCTTACATTCATTCCTTTCATCCATTAAATCATCTCACCCTCTCTTCTTCCTCCTCCTTTTCTGACCTTCATTTCATCCATTCACTAATTAATATCCTCCGCCCCTTCTCCATTTCATACGTTCGTTCCTTCCATTCATTAAATCATCTTGTCAACGCCTGACTTCTTCTTTTCTCACATTCATTTCATCCATTCATTTAATATCTTCTCCACCTTTCTCCTGTTTTTAAAACCCTTATTTCATCCATTCATTCATTCATCTTCTCCACCCCTTCCTCCTTCTTTTCTTACTTTCATTGCATCCATGAAGTGACAGTGTGGAGGAGATAACACAGGGCATAGATGTAAGCCTCCTTGCTAGTGCTAGTAACAATGAGTTTACTGGTTATGATAGTGAGGACGGTGCGCACTCTATCCCGACTCAAAGGTACTAAATTGGTGTATTACTAATCTTCTTGTCTACATGTAGGTGCTTTCATACCAACCCCCAAATCAACCCATAAAATACCAAGGTTTTTTTTTATCGGGAATTATTCCCAGATAATAAGAAAAAACTGATATTTATCCACTGTGAAAGCAAATTACTGATAATATCTGTTCATGAAAGTATCAACAAGTTAAAAGGTACTTTTATAGACGAAAAGAACTTTTGCAGGGATTTATGCATCGTGAAAGCGAATTGCTTCAACTTTATGTAGGCAAGAATATGCATCTTTTGTATAAGAATTAAAGAATCCTGTAGCTGGCTTACGATCTTCAGAAGTTGGTATTGTTCTTGAGGGTGCAAATGCACAAAGTAAATTATTGGGTATTTTGAAGCAGTTATTTTGAGTTTGCTGGTATTTTTATGATTGGATATGGATGAAAACACCCAATGAGACATGTTCAGCTTCACAGCTTCAAAACATTTTCGCTCTTATGATTGATTGCATGATAAAAAAATAGAAGTGGACCCAGATTACACCCTTTGGGTACCCCAACCATAATGTAATGGAACTTGAAAATTGAATTTGAGAAGCCATTTACCTTGTTGAAATATCTGCTTTAGAGATTTCAAAACATATTTTATTTGAGATTGAGCATCATTTATTGCAAACTGTATTTGGTATAAAAAACATTTACAAATATGAAGTAAACATCAGCACATTACCAATAAATATAAAAATGTCATGGTTTTGTTGCCTGACAGCTGAACAGTTATTGTGATCACTATTCATTTTTTCTACTCGAAATTCTATTTGTTTGAAAATAACTACTAATTGCTCTGGCATGCATCTGTGAAACTTCGATTTGTTCTTGTATGGTATTGCTCTGCTATTTGTAAACAGTGGTTTGTTGAATATTTGTGGATATCCTCCTGTGCCTGAAGTACTTTGAACATTGTAACATAAAGTGCACAAAGTACTAACTTCTTACAAAAGCAGATTTTTTTTCATTTTGTCAACGCATTTACATTCTGGAGACTGGTTGCACCATGTTTCCATTTAACAATATCCTTGTTCTACTGCAGGGGAGCATTTTATCAAACTATTAATCAGTGATTTTCACTGGCTATTGTCATAAGCTACTGCAGGGGCTTGTATCTGATTGGCTAAGAGCAAATTATTCAGTACAAATCACTTTCTTAGCTCTTCATGAAATGTTCCCATGTTGCAATTTATTAGACGTGTACAGAATAGCTAGAACACCTTCAAATACATTGTTTGAAGTATTATATTTTGATGGAGCACACTGTCATGTCATTGCTATCATTTATTTCCATGGTAAACTGATAAAATAAATAAGCAAGTAGAGGAGGTGCATTTCCACTCTCAGCCACGTAGGAAATTTCATTTCAAAAAGCTATTTCATGAAATAGGCTACATTTTTCAAGAGATAATTAGAAAGTGATAGATTAATATAGTCATGATTCATAGTATTTGGTTCCTGGGTACATGTATATTGACAGTTCAATATATTGTTCTTTTTTTTAACTTTTATATTTGTTTTTGTATGTATTTTGCATGCTTCTTGACTTTCCATTTCCATGAGCAATGGCACTAAATGCATTTATGATGTTATATTCATCTATCACATTGTCTTTGTGTATTAATAACAAAAAAAACTTTGATAAAATATTGATATAGATAGTTCTTTTGAGAGTAAATTGTGATGCATTAGCCATATTTGTTTGAAAACTAGCCTAGAATTTAAATTAAGCATTTCATTATACTCTATTCTATATTATAGGTATTTAAGAAAAAGGAAGTTTTCCATAGCATCTCGGGTTGAAAGGGCCAGTAATTATCTAAAGGAAATTGAAAAAAATATTGAATTTGAACAAGGTTTATGTTTTTATACATATTGCAAAAGGCAAGGAAACTAGTACTCAAGTTATTTAGAAGTGTATGGAGACATAAACATGATATGTGCTTTTTGAAGGCCAGATTATTACTAGTACAGATGTTTCGGCTATGGAAAGCAGTCATATTGCTGCAGTAAAAGTTTGGACAGTACAAATTTGACTAAGCTCATAGGCCCATGAATAACATTGAGTCCTTGGATTTTGTACAAGTCCAAGACTCTTAGTGCCTTCTTTATTATCAATCTCTTCAGTGATGCACATATTTCTAATGAAAAAGATTCTACATCATGGTGGTGTCTCATTGAGCTGCCCATAAGTTGTGGATGTCTTTACGCACAAAGTATTCTTGTGCTATAAATAGAATCATCATAATAATTATCAAATTTCTAAAATATTTTCTCTGCTACTTCAGTTGCGAAGCCATCATGACCCACACGTCAAATTCACCCAAACCACCAAAGAGGGATGTTATTGTGGGAGTTTCAGATACTGCACATTTAGATCCCCTTAATAAAAGTAAGTTTTGTCAGAGTTAATTGGTTTTAGTGATGATATTGATTGTAAATTGAATTATTTGAAAGTCTCGTCATTTGATATTCGTCTGAAATATTTGATTTTTTGCAATTACAAATATTTTTAAGAGATATTGTTTTGTTACAAACATCATTTTACAGTTGAGTTTAAAGATGCCACACAGATCTTTGATAAGGTGCCTAAACAAATATTAATTAAACCTAAAATTTTTTTACCAACATGCTTTTCAATATGGAAATTCGGTGTTGTGGTTCTGACTCTCGCCTTGTAATCAGAGGGTCTTGTGTTCAAACTACTTTAAGCGAGAGTCATTTCGCAAGGCATCAGTCCACACTCTGCCAAGTGGATATGCAGTAGGATTTAAATGTCATTGTACCTTGTCCAACATTGTGTATTCCTCAATGGCGAGTGGCTGGAATACTTCCCAGGGAGTGGAGTATGTGCATTATGTTGTGTGCTGGAATGACTGTTAAAAATAACCAAAATTTTGTAATTGTGATTTTACAATTAAAGTATAAGGGAAAAGTTTTTTATGAAATATCACTGACAAAATTATCTTTATCTTAGTGTTGATTGATGTTTCTAAAAGAGGAGACCCTATGAAGTATGCCGAGCTCCATCGGAAAGGTGCCAATTTAGAGACCACCGATCAGCACGGGATGACAAGCTTACACCACGCAGCACGCTTCGGTCACAAAGAGATTGTGCAATACCTAATAGAACATGGTGAGTAATTTCTATTTGATTCAATTGTTCAATGTACAATTGCATTGTCATTTGATTCAACAAGAGCTTACTTCGATAAAGGGTTTCCTGCTCTTGTGTTTATATTTGTAGCTAAATTTCTTGCATTTTAGAGTTTCATGTAAGTTTTACCCTTTTGTGAGAATGCTTTTATTTATAGCATATTGTATGACAACATTTTGCTTCATGGCTTGTATGTTGTAACGTTATACAAGTGGAATAAACTTGAAACTGCACTTGAACCTGAATTAACTTACTACTTTGAAAACTAGGTTGGACTGGAAATACCTGATATATTTTTCCCTTTGGACGTTGCCTCTCTGAAAAATATCCTTGCCAGACCAAATTTTGATGTATAATTCTTACTTTACCTTCTCAAAGCAGTTATATTTGTGTGATATATGTAGCCACATTTGAATAATATCTTTCATTCAATTTGATGATGTTTGCAACCAAATGTCTGTGGCAATTGCAGAGCAACTGCAACATAATTGGTTTGACATGTTTCTTGAGAGCAACTGTCTCTGTCAAGCTAATATTCTCTTTGAATCATTTCCTGTTTCGTCTCCAGGGCCCAAGAATTTACTGGACTCACGGGATGTGGAAAAGCAACAGACGGCACTCCACAAAGCCGCTTGGTACATGCGGCGAACGATATGCGCCATGCTGGTGGAAGCAGGGGCTGCTCTCACGATCACAGACTATCAAGGCAATACGCCTCGTATCCAAGCGCTAAAGGCGGAAGATACGGAACTAGCAAGCTATCTTGAAAGTAAGGAAGATTCGGCATGGACAGATGTTTAGCTGTCCCAAACTCAGAATCACCATCATCATTAGGATTGACTAGAAATTAATTCACTGTTGTATAGGCCAAATGTACTTTAAATATGACATTCTCGTACTATCGCTTTTAAATGAAAAAATGAATTTTCGCAGGCACCTCCTCTCATGCTCTCTCTATCTTTCTGCTATTTGTCATTTTATTATTTTGATCTTGTAGCTCTTTTTCTCCTAGTTTCTCGTTTTTTATCAGAGTTTTTATCGTGACTGGTGGAAGTTGGCAGAAGCTAAAGCAGGGAATATTGAAAAGGTTGGATTCTATATATCTATCTTGGTGATATTTGATTCCTTGGTGATATGGTTGTTTCCACTTGTCATTTCCCCTCTTTGAAGCATGGTCCATTTTGGAAGCTCAAGGGTCATATTGATATTATCCATTCTCCTCCCATCTTACTTTCACTCCTTGCCCATTGTCTTGATCCTCTTTCCCATTTGTTGAAGTTCACCCTCCTACACTATCAGGTCTTTCATCTGTAGCTAAGAACAGGCCCATGCCCTGTTTCCTATGTTCATGTTAAACCACCCGATCTCCCACACCTGCCCACTTCAACCTCCATACTGTTCTTAGATGTTCATCCTCCTACATTAGAAAGATCTGTCTAACATCACCGTATCCCCACACAACATATCTTAATTTCTGATTGTTCATGCAAGCCCTACACACCCACCCTATTCTATACCCCACACACACCCTTTTGTTTGAATGACTCGTAGCCCCATCCCTTCCCTTCTTTTTGGTCTAGAAACTCTCACCCACACCTTTACCTAAATTCTGATTCAATAAAGAAACCCTCACCTACACCCTAAATGGACATCTTACTCTGTCCAGAAACCCTTAACCACACCATGAATGGACATCTTATTCTGTCCAGAAACCCTCTCCCACACTCTCAATGGACATCTTATTCTGTCCAGAAACCCTCTCCCACACCCTCAATGGACATCTTATTCTGTCCAGAAACCCTCTCCCACACCCTCAATGGACATCTTATTCTGTCCAGAAACCCTTAACCACACCATGAATGGACATCTTATTCTGTCCAGAAACCCTCTCCCACACTCTCAATGGACATCTTATTCTGTCCAGAAACCCTCTCCCACACCCTCAATGGACAACTTATTCTGTCCAGAAACCCTCTCCCACACTCTCAATGGACATCTTATTCTGTCCAGAAACCCTCTCCCACACCCTCAATGGACATCTTATTCTGTCCAGAAACCCTCTCCAACACCCTCAATGGACATCTTATTCTGTCCAGAAACCCTCTCCCACACCCTCAATGGACATCTTATTCTGTCCAGAAACCCTCTCCCACACCCTCAATGGACATCTTATTCTGTCCAGAAACCCTCTCCCACACCCTCAATGGACATCTTATTCTGTCCAGAAACCCTCTCCCACACCCTCAATGGACATCTTATTCTGCCCAGAAATCCTCTCCCACACCTTCAATGGAAATATGTCCTGTTAAGATACCTGCACACACAATCCCACATCATATACAGTCTTATAACTCTGTTTTTGCCTTCAGTTCTACACCTTGTTTCATTTTAAAAAGCCCTCTGCTACAGCCTGAATTACTCATCCATATCACCCTCTTACACCTCCCGCACCCACAATACCTCTCCCAACTGGTATACATTTAAATAACCTCCAAACCTCTATTTCTATATCTTACAGCTTTATGATATATTCTAATTTAACCCCACTATCTCTTATATTGATAATCAATTTAAAGTTGGGGGCATACCAGCCATTAGTTATTAAAACCTGGTTGATTATTCTATTTCCATTGAACTCAGTTCAAACTAACATCATTCAAAAACATGTTTTTTTATGCTGCAAAACTGCCTGAAAGCCTTTACATTTTCAAAAAAATAAATTCCTTTCTAATAGTACCAACTTGCATTGACTTGGTTCAATACATGTAGCTGTCTTGTTCTTGTCAAGGACATTCCAGCTGCAGGAGAATGGTACTGCAAATACAGTTATTTCATTCGGTACTTCCAGTTAAAACCAATTTTCTTTTTATGTTTTTGAATAATTATTCATACCTTCTTTCTGTTGCCTGAGAAAATACGAACATTTGAGACAAGTTATTTGGAGAATCTAAATTGACCATAACATTTATTATATATTAAATGAGAAAGAAATTGACTTGCTTTGTGTTAGTATTTAGACACTTGTTCATTATACAGATGTGGGATTTCTTAAAAAGTGATATAGTAGAACTGTATGTTAAGACAGTAAGTAAAAGAAAGCAAGTGAAGCTTCTTTAAATGACTTTCTTGATATTCTTGTTTTATATTATTTTTTTTGCTTACTTTTATATTATTTTGATAACGGGTTGGACTTCATATTTTAGAACAAAGCTTTGTTAGACAATCCACTGGTCAAAGTTCAATGTTTTGTATTTTTGTATGAATTTGCAGTAGTCCTGTACAGTATGCTCAATGCAGCTTTTTTTTCTTTTGATCTTGTCATTGCACTACTTTTTCTTCTATTTTTCATTTGATTTGTTGTCTCTCCAAGGGGCCGTTTACACAAAACTTAAGGATTGATCTGAGAGCTGATTTGTATGATTGATTGTACATAATGATAATTTTGATTGATTGCCAACTCAGTCTTATGATTAAGCACAAAGCTTTGTGTGACAGGCCCCAGAACTCATTTTCCCCTCTAATCCATGAATATAATCTATCAGTTTATATACCTATGTATATGTTCAGTTCTATACGTACCCAATGTGATGTATATTTCAGTCATTTATAACCCTATTGAGCCCACCACACACTCATATCATTGTTAAAAAACAATAATTCTTCGCTCAAGTAATTGGTTGTTCGTCAATGCCTCTTGTGCAAGTGATCTGCAACATACGTTTTGTGTTCTGTTAAATGTGATAAAGGCACCATCTGCTTGCACCAAACTGATTTATGTTAAAGTCGACTAACAAGGTTGATTTCTCTAAATAATGATGATATTGAGACGGTTTGTGCCATCGTTCCATTTGGCAGAGATATACTGCCGCAGTTGACTCTTGCATAAGGCTCCGATCCTGCCAGTATCATGACCAGGAAACCACCAGACGGCTCCTATACTTTTGCTTTCAGCTCAAACGGCTCACCAACCACATGCATCTGCCTTGTGAAGTTGAGCTTTCTCGGCCATATGCGAACGGTTTTTGTTGTGAAGATCCCTCGACCATATGCATTGAACCTCAGACTGTTCTACACATGTAGTCCCCACCGTGTCTGCTCTAGACCTCTGACCGTCTGCTTCAGAGCAGCAACCGTCTGCTCCAGACTCGTAGCAGCACATTTCAAGTGAACGTGGTCTGGAGGTGAATCTCCTGTGGTGTCGAACTATCAGGATTTGGATAATTTCTACAGATGCTGATTTAGTTTTGGAGCAGTGGATGACAATCCAACTTGAGCTTCCAAAACAGCATATCAAATGGCTGGAGTTGGTAGGCGATTTCACCTCCATTTCAGGCCAAATTGCCACTTGTACCCTCAAACCTTGCTCCTTGGGGCGACCAATTTCTTTAACCATTCGCAAAGTGTCTAACAATTTTGAAAAAGAATTTTCATTCAACAGTCGTGTTAAAGCCCAAAGATCTATTAAGTATTATCACAATTTCCTAGTATTAGATTTTAAAGTAGTGTTTGGTGGGCTTTCAAAGAAAATCATTGTTTTTCTTTGTCATGTTTGCATGATCATTTATGTGTTTGTCAATGACTGATATGTGACTGCTCTATACTGTTTCAGTAGCCATATTTACATGTTCATCCACACCCAATCATCTAGAATACCTTCCATCATTCATCCACATCACTTTCATTTCGTATCTCCTGTACCAAAAAGTCTGTACTGCATCATCCAACGGGAATTGTGCTTTCATTACCGATTTATTGTACGTTTTGTAATGAAAGGATTACAAAGGAATGGAGGCAGGATTCTGGTTGAAAAATGTTGCTCTGACTTTTGAAAAGGAGCCTCAGCTCAGTTTGTAGTTGTTTGTTGTTTTTTCATCATGCTTTTATCTTGCCATATTGTCCTGTGTTACCAAGGATTCCTCTGAAAGATACCTGAACAGTAAAAAAATTCATGATATCTTATTTGTTATTATCATATTTCAAATCTTCAAAACAATATTGCAGAGAAACTTCAAGGTTTTGGCATTTTTGATGTTTTTTTTTATAACTCATGACTTAAATACAAGCTATGATTTTAATACTGTAGAAAAGTAGGTTTGCCAATTCAAAATGTTACGGTGTCTGTCATGACTATACTTCGCGGTAGTGCCTTATTCGTTTCTATGCGTTACAAATGTTATAATATTAATGATGATAATTATAATGACGATAATAAAATTTATAATAGTAATAATAATAATAATAACAGTAATGAATATAAGAATAAAAAAGGAGAATGAGGAGGAGGAAAAGGATAAGAAGTAAAATAAAAAGGACGAGAAGTAGAAGATGAAGAAGAAGAAGACATAGAAGTAGTGGAAGAAGTAAAAAATACAGAAAGAAAAGATTTTATTCCTCTTTCATATATTTTTTAATAAAAAAGAGCGATGTTAGTCATTCTCTCAACACGATGTGTTAATCTACTGTACAACCATGCATCAGAAATGACTTCCTCAAGATTTAATCAAGTTCTCAACACTTCCCAAAGCAATCTTACTTATCAATGTCTCTAGAAGTACATATGACTTACTGCTATTCTACTTTCCTTCCCCTTTGATACCCATTCTCTCTCCTTCCATGTCTACCCCTCCCATCCCATCTTCTCGCATACTCCCCCTATTTTTTTCTCCTTTTGCCCATCTTTTCTTCCTTCCAACCCTCTCTCTCCATCCTCCATTTCCTATATCTTACATTCGCTACCTATCTTACATTCGCTACCTCACTCCCTCTCTTCTCTCTCCGTCTTTCATTTCCTCTTTCCCTCTCCTTATCTTCCCCATCTCTCTCTCTTCCCTTCTTTCTCTCGTCTGTCCCTCTTTCTTCTCTCTCTATCCTCTCTTCCCCTCTCCCTCTCTCTCTTCCCCTTTCCCTCTCTCTCTTCCCCTCTTCCCCTCTCCCTCAACCTTCTCTCTCCCCCTCTGTCTTTTCTCTTCTTACAGGTCATGAGCAACATCAGCGATTAAAAGAAAACCATGAGACTGCTGTGTGACTTACATTTGAAAGCACTGGATTGAGATAAGAGTTGCAGCTAAAGAGGAGTCTTGTGTTTAACACTCAAGTATTTATTTTGACACCAGGCCTCCAGGACTACAGCATCAAACACCTTCTCAGGCATGATTAACACCTGCCTCTGATGATTAACAAAATGTGAGTTGAAATGTGACACCTTAAAGCTTGGTGCTATCAGGCTTGGTGTTTCAATGTGAACTCTGTATCTTGGTGTTCTTTATTACAAGACAAGGTGTTTCACAGTGGATGATGTTGCATCAGTGTTGCTATACACCAAGTTTCAAGTTCTGACTGACACCAAGATAGTCAGGTGAAGGAACAGAGACATTTTGCTATTGATGTAATTCAGGTGTACAAGACACATGCTCAACACATTTAATGAACCTGTGTTGATTTGTAAAATGGGGTAAAATTAGGATGAGTGCTGGTTTATTTCCACAAAGTTTCTTGAAAAAAAAATATTGAAAAGGTGTTCATATAGCTGATGGTGATGGATCATAAATTTACCAGTGTAAGTAGCTTCTTTTCAATATCGCAGGTGCGAACATTTTTTTTTTGTTTCTTTTTGGCTGGAGAGTTATTATGCATCACATAGCACAAGCATGTTGAAATTAGGCATTGATTTCAAAACAGCTAAAATTTATTTTATATGTCATGAAGACACAATATATTGTAGACAGAAAAGCTACTGCATTGTGATTTGTTATAAGTTGAGAATAAGCAATTATATTTCCTACTTTCTAATATATGCAGTTTGCAGTTGATATACTCGGTCCCAATGAATAATAAATAAAGTGATGATTTGAATGCAAGCTCCTTATACAGCATGTCCCACAAAAAAGTTAATTGCTCTCTAGATGGGTATAATATCAAAATTACAGCATCATATTTATATCTTTACAACTGTTCACTACAATTCATTTCCTACAAATGGATGAAATTTTATGATTTGAATGAAAGCTCCTTATACAGCGTGTCCCACAAAAAAGTTAATTGCACTCTAGATGGGTATAATATCAAAATTACAGCCTCATATTTATATCTTTACACCTGTTAACTACAATTCATTTCCTACAAATGGATGAAATTTTATGATTTGAATGTAAGCTCCTTATACAGCATGTCCCACAAAAAAGTTAATTGCACTCTAGATGGGTATAATATCAAAATTACAGCCTCATATTCATATCTTTACACCTGTTAACTACAATTCATTTCCTACAAATGGATGAAATTTTATGATTTGAATGAAAGCTCCTTATACAGCGTGTCCCACAAAAAAGTTAATTGCACTCTAGATAGGTATAATTTTAAAATTACAGCATCATATTTATATCTTTACACCTGTTCACTACAATTCATTTCCTACAAATGGATGAAATTTTATGATTTGAATGAAAGCTCCTTATACAGCGTGTCCCACAAAAAAGTTAATTGCTCTCTAGATGGGTATAATATCAAAATTACACCCTCATATTTATATCTTTACACCTGTTAACTACAATTCATTTCCTACAAATTGATGGAATTTTATGTCATATGGTCCAATAATTTCGAAGATATGAGCATATGTTCATTACACATCAGAACGGACACCTCTCCATCCAAGTTTTGTCATAAGTAATATCTGTAGTCGGGTTCAGCTAACTAGATTTGTTCTTTATTCAAGTAGTGCAAATTATATCTATTCACGTTTAGCCACAGGACTTAAAGGTATTATTTCGATTTGTAAGCAGCCGATTTAAAAAATTCTCAAACCAAGATGAAACATGTGTACAAGTACATGTATTAGAACTAAAAAACCCTTGAAAACAACCATTATAGAGAATGAAAAGCTAAAACTACAAGGCAAAACCCAATTTTGTAATAAGGCATCTTAAAGACGCTTAAATAGAACACACTTTAATCTGCAAGGATTTACTGTTGTTCATGACTTGGGGATGTCGTATTCATGCATCCCTTCGGATGAATAAAGATAAGATCAGAAATAAGAAAAAAAAAATTTAATTCATCTACTTGAAGTTATCGTTAAGTAGGCCTATAATCAATCAATAAGTCAGTTTTCAGGTTTGATTACAGATATCATGCTTGATTAAATGTATCCTGCTGATTGTCTGAAATGATTTTTTTTATGTAGGTATCAGCATGCAAGTTGTAGGGCCAAAAACTAAAAAATGGAATAAGAAAAAAGAGTGAATGAAGTCGTGATTGGACTATGTACGTTATTCAACATAACGAAACTTGGATTGGTCACCGCAGAGATTTTCTGATGGGTACTAAAAGAAGGTTCATATCTCTGTCTTGAATGAACCATGTTGCATGAAATTTAAGCCACTTGTATACAACAAATGCTAGTTTGCGATTATGAAATAACATGCAATATGATTTGGTAATTCTCTCATTACACTCATTTAAAGTGTCATTTCCATTTTTGGGGGACATGCATATTGAAATCACGTGGTAAGAAATTATTCAATAATCTGAATTACATTCAATCAATAACCTGGTTTCAAGGGAAATGCAATGGATGTTAATTTAAAAACCAATCTTTTGAGAATGTTCTCATGTACAACAATATTCTGATTTGCTATAGTGGTATATTCAAGAATGTATGCATAGTGCAATGAGCTCAATTAGCCAATGCCATTTGAGATTAATTTCAAGTTTTTGTGTTATGTGATCTAGTTGAAATTTTACATTAATAAAAGTTGGTGCATTCACGCTTGGATTTTTTTTTGAGAGAGAGAGAAATTAAGCTGGTGATAAGAGGTTCTATGTGATGCATTGTATTTTCTCTTAATTCGCTGTTGGGATTCGCCATGGAAACTTGTGGTTTAAAACAGTAGGGGAAGGCGGGGTAAGTTGAGCATAGGGGCAAGTTGAGCCACCAGCCCCAGGCCAATAATGAATGAGTCAGACATTGTGGTGGTGTCATGTATTGATGACCCATAGCATAACCCCTAACCCCACCACATTGTTTCCAACTTTGAAACAAAAAGTAGTTTTTTAGAGGGAAAAATATGAATTTCAGCCAAAAAAGTAAAAAAGAGTGTGAAATAGATAAGTGCTTTATAAACACACACGTCTTTGAATATAATAAAGACATGATAACAATATTATTAGTCCAGGTATGGATCTTCATTCTTGTCATAGTCTTTTATATGATGGATGCATAATAAATTTGTGGATACAAAATTATCGCACTAAGTTCGGACTGGGGTAAGTTGAGCCAAACAGCATGGGGCAAGTTGAGCCATGGTAATTCCTATGGTAATGTATCTTAAAAAAAAAACAAACATAAAAATAGATTGAAATGCAGGCTGAAAGGAGCAAATATACATGACTGCTCTTTTCCTTTTACAGGATGTTAGTATTTATAGAGAATTAGCAAGTGAAAAGACTTTAAACAAAAAATTGACATGCTGGTTCTCCCCCATACATTTTGTACATAGTTTTTGTGGCTCAACTTACCCCAGAAGGTGGCTCAAACTTACCCCATATATGGGGCAAGTTGAGCCATTTGACATCGGTTTTTTCAAAGGTCACGATGATTTTCAGTGTTGGGGTAGAAAGTTATATATAAGTGGAAAATATTTCAGAAGAATGAAATTTCAAGGCAAGGTACTTATTTCGACAAGATTATTAATCATATCAATTCTAACATGCAAAAAGCAAAAACTGTCACAACTTACCCCGCCTTCCCCTATACATCTCATGTGTTATTCAATTTGTTTATGCATATATCATTATAAATCATTACGATGATCTAAAGAGATAGCTCTACTTTATCTTGAATAAGAGTTTTGTAAATTCCTGACTTATTTTCATCACGATGTTATCATTTTTGTATTCCTAATGTATTGGTCATTCTATCTGATGTATTATTCATGAGGAGGGGTTGGCCCCTCCCTCGGAGTCATCTCCTGACCAATCAGGATTCACAGTGCAAATAATATGTGTCAATAAATATTCATGAGATATTACATAGATGAATTATTTATAATCTGTATTATATGACAAAAGATTTGAAATTGGTTGTACATTGTAATTATAATGAAGATAAAGATATTTATTTATTCAAAAGTTTTATGAAGAAGAATGCAATACTTCTTCGAGAATGTTGATGTGAAATGAAAAAAAAATCATATCAAAGGAAGTGTGTTATTATAAGATAATCTGTGGGTGAATGTCAGATTATGTAAGCTATTTTACCTTGATATTACTTGTTAATGTAAAACAGCCACAATGCCTGGTGTACAGTGAACCAAAATCCTTCAAGTCTTTATATAACTCCTGTCTGTATCTCCCGCACCTCTTCTCGTTCCTTACTCTATTTTGTGTCACGTTATCCTTGAGTTCTGCTTTTAAAGCAAAGTTTCAAAGGTTGAATCTCATATTTGCAACATTTTGACATTGCAAACATTGATTTTCTTTGGAGACTATCTACATCACTATCTTCCCACTGAAGAAAGAGTAATGATTAAGAATTAAAAAAAAATATTGCTAAATTAATAAATCTGTGCCCTCATGTACAAACTCTGTACCTTAAATATCTTATTTTGCAATTTTGTATCTCGCCGCAACCAAGAATGAACATCAAATGGTAATCTTTAATCTTCCTGAAAACGGAAGGAAATTTGTTTTCATAGCACTTAATCCTTTTTTTTCATGCATTCACAGGTTGAAGTGAGTTTTGAGTAAATCCATGTAAATATTCATGTTTTTAATCAAGTTTTTAATTAGTCAATACAAGTGCCAGTTTTGTGTGCGACAGCCTGTGCGGAATACTTAATTTGCTAATGAAAATCTAGAGAAAAGTTAAAACATGAATTAAACATAAGTGGCTCTTATATTTTTATTATTCATTTCATTTCATTATTATCAACATTTGCTTTTTGATTATGAATCAACATGAAACAATGCATACTATTCACAAGAAAATTCAAGATATATTAGATGAAGTGTTTATTGGATTAAGTATGCATGAATTGTAGCACAGGATTCACATCCAGGAATGTGTTGTGCATCTCGAAATGCAAGTATGTAAGAGTATGGCCCCTGCATCAGTCATCAAAATCATGCATTCCACTAATTTATCTTATTATTTTAAGCAACATTACACAATGCAGATCTAATGACCTTCTTTACATGCAGGATGATAGTCATAATCTAGTTACAATTCCTCTTCTTTTGAAGACCTAACTATGAGAAGTATCTAGAGTCATTTTCATACACATTTTCCAAGTATTTTGTACTTCTATTTATTGTTTTTTCTTTTAATTTGTTTATTCATTATTTATTTATTTTTTTTTTGGTTTGTTTTTTGGGGGGGATATGTGACGGAAACATGTTTATAGCTAAATTAATTTATCTCTTTTGTTATTGGATCAATATTGTTTATTTACTTTGTATCGGGTGGGGGTAGACCAATTATTTTCATTGGTGTCGTATTCTTTTAGGAATCAATTCATCATCCTCTTGTGAACGGATTTGATCAAACCGGTACAACCTTTTCAGCTTTGAACAAATACATGTAATGACTTTGTAATTATTACTACATCAAGATGTAGTTATAATTTCAGTGTTCATCTGTCTGCACAGCATCACCCAAGTACCCTGCAGTATGTGGGCTACCCTGCTAAAATCTATTGAACAGCTACATTTAACTTAAGATATCTATTTTTCTGTCAAATCTACTCACTTGATTGACTGCTTGTAGCTCAACTTTTTCACCAAGATGTGAGGATTTAGTCATACGTTGCAAATTCATATTTCACCTTTCCTTTCAAGATTTGGTACCGATTCCAGAGTCAGACTTTTAAGGGGTATTAATTTGTCCGAGGGGAAATTTAATTGACAAGCAAAAAGTGGCATTCCATTGGATGCACCATTATATTTTCAATTTTGACAGGGTGAGCCCGCACCTCCCCCCCCCCCCCCGGATCTGCACCTGAAGATGATATTGTTGATCAATCTATGCGTCGATGCAAAGCTCTCATGATTCTACTTCTAACAGGAATTGTGTGGCAAACTTCGGTAGGGTTTTTCATCTACCACGAAATGTATTTGACTGGTCACAGCATTGTTGCAGAAAAGTGTTCTCTTCATATTTTGTCATATTTAGGTTGAGCTGGTTCTCATATCTAATGAATTCAGAGTTGCTAATTTTCCGGATTTTTCCGGAATTCCGGATTTTTTCCTTTGCTGAAAAATATTCCGGGAAAAAAAAATCGATTGTCAAAGTGAAATCCGTAAAAATTTCCCCTCCAAATCTTGTCACGGAGTTCGCTACGGAGAGCGCAATTTCAATTTTGGATGGCCAATTTGCGCAGACGGAAAATTATTAGCGTTTTGCGCAGCATGAAGTTTAGCTGGTACGGTACGCGCGAGCAATACATTGTAGCAGTTGCAAACGCCGCTGTATACCCTGCAGGGATACGGGTGTCAGCGCTATCCCAGTCGGGCGATCGCCCGGTAGAACCGCTCGAAGCACGGCCCGGTGTGGCTGCAATTGCCTGCTGCTGCGTGAGTGATAGGTTGTCTGCCGCGGGATTTCAGCTGAAAACCTATTTGCTACCATGAAATATGTGTTCTCTGGTGCGTATTCATCAATTCATATGTGTGAACTATCCATCATTTTGATAGAAATTGTGATATATGGATTTTCAATAGTATAGGATTGTCTTGTTGATGAGTACAGTGAGTGAAAAAGGGCACCCCAGCTGCTACATACACCCGTCCCGAGTCGCACCCATTGGCCGCAGCATATTAACCCGCAGCAGGTTAACCCGTACCGTAATGAGTAGGCCCTACGGGTTACATGATTTTTTTTTTTGAGCACCTTTCTTGCCTATGATATGAAGTTTATTATGTCATTAATTATTTGTTATGTACTACTGTAGATTAATGATTTCAGCCCTCTAAAGAATAAGAAAACGTTCCAGCTTCAGGGGGCTTCGCCCTTGACCCCGCCAGGGGCCCTGGGCGGGCCCCTGGACCCCGGCCTGGGTTTTCAGGATTTTTTTGAGCTATCAGTTAGCATCTCTGTGAATTAATTTATTCAAAAACTGTCTTTTTTGGTGCTCAGTCCATAGGTATTGAGAGATACATGTTCTTCTTTTCTTAGCTTAAATAAAAATTCTGAATCCGTACTTTGCATCTCCCTTCTTATTATTGAGGGATGGTAGTTTGCACAGTGATATTTCCACAGGTATTTCTTCTTTGTGCAAGATTTTTTTTCACGAATGGGATAGGCTGATTTGAGAGTAAGGACTCCACAGAAATCTAGCTTATGAAATTAATCTATAATGGTATGAAATTAATCTATAATGGTTTGTCACTAGTGTCGACCCTGGCCAACATTAACATATTTCTTGAGGTCAGAAGAAAGTACATATATGGAAATTGATTTCTTTTTATACCGACACTTTATCGATTCATGTGACTGCTGCAAGAGTCAAACACAACATCTCTTCTTTGCTGTTCAAAAAAATTAGGATGTTGCAACTCTTATAGACAATCTTATTTTCCATTTTTTGCTGACTTTGCTATTTACAGAGAAGATGCCCTGGCGACTTATTGTTGGTTTTCGGGTGGTGGGTCACCTATAGATTCCAGCTTTCTGTCTTAGCCATTATCATTTCTATTCCTCTATGATTAAATGGCCATTTTCTACCTCATTTAGTGAGAAAAAAACAGAGTTAAGTCCAGAATTAGTTGTGTTTTGTTAGATCATGGCACCCACAGACTTCCATTCTGAAGCCGGGTTATTAAAGCTGTGGTTTAAAATGGATAATAATAACGCAGGTCTTGTACAGCGCATATCACAATATCTCATAACGTCCCTGTGCGCTTCCAAAGGACTTGGATATTATTATCCTGGCCTTAGCCTCGCAGCCTTTTACAGCGTGGTGGCATTTTGGGGAATAAATTCCTGCCAGATAACCCATTCACCTCACCTGGGTTGAGTGCAGCACAATGTGGATGAATATCTTGCTGAAGGAAAATATGCAATTGCTGGGATTCGAACCCACGACCCTCTGTTTCAAAGTCAGAAGACTAATCCACTGGGCCACAACGCTCCACACTGCGAGTTTCAACACTAATCTCTTACAATACGGAGATGTTGAGTTCTAAGACCAGCCCTGTGTGTGAGATTTGCTGTGGTTTCGTGTGAGATCACCGGGCATTTTGTATAATGTGTATGAGGATAGGCTGTGATACACGTGTGAGGAGATTTCGGGGGATGAGCAAGAGTCGCAAAGGCAGGAGTCTCGCACCTAAAGCATAACACTTGGTATAAAGGGTCAATTTTCCAGCACATTTAGTGCTCAGTTTATCTAGATTATCTGGGAATAATATTTACAATAGAGCATGAGAAAGTGTCAGTTTCTATAATCTGGTCACATTGTTATTTACATTGTAGCATGAATGAATGCTCTAATGCATGGATGGATGAGTGGAAATAATTGCCTTAACTTGATGGTGTCACTTTGTATGATTTACTGACCCATTTGTACTTACATGTGGCTCTTCAGCAAACTTTCATAGATGCCATTCTTGAGTCAAAGCTGTTTAACTTCAGCTAACCATTACACACTCTAAATTGTCTACAAAATGAAAACGGTTAATCCATAAATGCACTCGCTGACTTTGAATTAGATTGTTCCATTTTCATTCAAGTTTGAGCCCTGTCTCCATGTGTGAGACGGCAAATTACGGAACTGTTGCCAATTTGAAACGTTATGAGATTACTTTCAGAAAGTTGGTTCACCCCTTTTCAGTTTATGACAAATCTGTACTGTAGCCATGGTTATTTGAATGTAACTGCTGTGTGATTAATTTACACTCTACAGACAAATTGTGTTAATGTAACACCCACGCCCCCACAGCCATATCTCAGAAGACAATTATATTTGCAGATGACACTCATAATGCAACAAGCCGCTGTATACAATGTCTGATTCCAAGTTCAGTGTTGACCTTTTGGTGTTGGTGTTTGGTCAATTTTTTACACAAGTATAACACCAGACATGAAATGAAGACAGTTCTGAAAAGTGTTCACTAGGTGTTGAACTATCAGTGTTGTGATCTGGATTATTTGTGTAAAGTGAGAACAGGTTTTGGAGCTAGGAAATACAACCCAAATTGTGCTTCCAACGCCAATACCAACACCAGACTTGAAATCCCCCAATATCCAGTGAAGCGATACCATCAGGTTAAGTGTCAGTTGTTTGCTGTATGTGCTGTTCTCGAATAGGAATTTTGCTTGTTACTTGTAGGATAGAAGTTGAAATCTTTTGCAAAACAAACTATTTTCATTCTTCTCAAGAAATTATGAGATGATTTCAGTATACGGACTGCCCTGTCCTATCCAGTCACATTTGTATGAGTAATTACAATTCCAATTTATTCAACCATCAAAATATCAATATACAAATCATATAGTGTACATAATCATGCAGGAACTAAATAGTACAAAATATGGCTAGGACCATTAAAAAAACAAACTGCTCTTAGAGAATAGCCCCGAAAAGACAATAGCATTGACAAAATGAATTTCAGTATTATGAAGCGTTTGTGAGCTTAATGAAGACGTAATGAACTCTTTTAGCGATAACGTTTTCAGCTGGGTTTTTGTTAACTCAAGGAGATTGATAGGATTGAGTATCTACATGTACGTGAAGGTTTCCAAATAACTGAGTTGTCTTTGAAAATAGCAGGGTTTTTCTCTTTTTTTCTGTTTATAACAAACCAACTCAAGGTGGACTCTAAACAGAACTCAAATTTGAAATTTGAACCTTTAAATTTAAATCTCCAAATTCACATCTCAAAATTTAACCTCCAATCAGGATGGACTTCAAGTTATGTTCGTTCTGGTTCTCAGTAGCGAGTTTTCGCACCACTACGCCGAACAAATTCTAGAATGTACTGAGTGTATTGAAAGTCCCCATCAAATGACAATGAATAGCTGGGAAGTCTTTGTCAAAAATTGGTATATTAGAAGAGCAGTTCATCTTTTACGTGTCACTTGCCCCACCCCATCCCGGTTGTAAACCCTTTGTCTTTTACCCATTTGTTATTCAGAGTCCATGACAAAAACAACCAATTTCGCTTCCCCGATTTTCGACAAATCTTCCTCGTCTCTCATCGTCACGAAGAGCATTTGACAATACATTTTCTATGTTCTTGAAAGTGTTCCGGGTGGCCCTGCCAATTCTTGCTATTCCCTGATGCCTTACTTTGTTTTGCAAAAGATTTCTCCCGTAGTGAGGAGAACTCTGAGAGGAATATCTCACAAAAATACACTCCACTGGGCAGCTAATCATTCTATGGGTGTGTCCATACAATAGCTTTTTAATCTCATGAAAGATATTCAAATCACATCTCTCCATTATAGTTTGCATTCATGCCAAGGCTATTGACATACAAAAAAATGTGTATGGACAGCAATTGAACTACACTCCACATTTCAAGGCTTTGAAATAAATCCAGATTGTCTGTGAGCAGTGACTAGCTGAATGTTGGATTGGATTTTTAACTTGCAGATTAACTTTTAAACATCAAGAGATTGAAATGCAAATCTTTTTAGCTTTACATTTGAATTTGTAAGGTTTAAATCTAAATCCCATATTTGACTGGTCACTATTTACAGCTCATCTGAATTTATCTTAGAGTTTAAAAATGTAATGGTGTCAAACTAGGGGTGTTTCACAAAGATTTAAGTATGACTTAGAGCCGCGCTTGAATGTCTAGTTTCATGTGGTATAAAAGACATAACCGCATCGGTCAGATCTTGCTTAGAGGACGCGCACTACTGCGTATTTATCAATAAGACTGCTCGTTACATATCATGAACGCATCGGCATTTAAGTGCGACTCTAAAGTAATACTTAATCTTTGTGAAACACCCCCAGTTTGAGATCACAGAAATGCAATAAGTATAACCCTAGTTCAGAGCCACACAGCATGGAAAAATGTTTCAAATAGTCGAATTAAATCAGGTTGGCTGTACCAAAAAACTGGTTGTAAATTTGTGTCACTCTGGAATAATAATAAGCCAAGTGTGTTACTGAATAGGCTTTGATTTCCACAGCCACTGTAGCATTCTGACATTTTGATCAACATAATTTTGCACTATGAAAAATAAAACATTGTTTGGACACATTCATAGACCAATAGAATTTCATCTAATTACTTCCCATTTTTGTTTTCATGATGTAATTTTCTCTGCTCTTTCCTTTTATTTATTTGAAAAGATGGTTAAATGGGAAGTTGTAGGATATAGAAGAGAGGATTAGATAAATTGAAGGTGTTTCATTTGACTATTTGTAAATTAGTAAGAACTTTAAGAACGACCAGTGATACCTTCTCTGGTATTAATCAGTTTATTTTCATTCATGTGTAATATAAGATACCACCGCTCATGTGTAGTGGTTCATAACTTACGAACAGCGTTTTCAAACAACCCTGACATATCCTTTGTAATCTAAGGTCCTTCCACATGATGACATCATGTTACTGTCTGAGAAACAAATATTTGACATGTTATATGTTGTTATTTGCTGGTTTACCTACACTTTAAAATCGAGGTTGTGTTACTGAAAACTGACCACCCTGAAGAATACCAACACAGATAAGCGCATGTGGGACAAGGTATTTTTTATTGATTGGAAAAGGAACCAACATCTCGCAGGATTGCTTTCTGAATCTCTCGGCTCTTATGCATTTTTTGCAGAAATCATTTGTATTTCATTCGTACACTAAGACTTTATGGTCATTCTATCGGCTTCTGGTCTTGAACTCATTTTTATATCATTACCACATCTGGCAGTTTTGAAAGCAAGTCATTAGGAAATGCACTTTCTCAAGCCAATAGACTTCTGTTTGAAGTCTTATATGCTACAATATGAAGCCCAACTCTTCAAATATTCTTGCAAAAGCATTTTTCATGAATCTTTTCTGTGGAGTCCATACCTAAAGCCGACGTATGTTGCTGTAATGTTTTGCTTTCAATCTCGGAAATGCAGCTTTCTCTTCCATTTTTTAGGAAATACCGGTTTAAATTATGATTAAGTTTTAGGGGCTTTTCTCACCTGGGTGTATTGTGCATATCTCAGAGCTGAAGAACATTCAATTGATGGTTCATCATTTGATATCTATTTTGTAATGAAAGATAAGTGATTTTTCATAAAGAAATTGTGTTGGGATGGTTGTCCCAATAACCATTTCTGTGGAGTCCACACCCAAAAATAGACCTAAGAATTTATCTGGAAATTATTATTATAATTTCTTTTTTCTCTGATAGAGGGTACATTCTGTGTAGTGTCTTTAATAGCCAAATTATTTCCCAAGGATGTGTGCGAGAATTTATAGGAAGCGTCCGAGACCATACTACATGATTCTGTAAAAATTAGAGTACACCAAACTTTACATATTTTGAAAGTAGTGAACAAGATTTTTGGAATCAAAACCTATTTTGGAAAAAAAATTTACTGATTCTTGGCCAACACATAAAGTAGACATATACTCAGTTTTCCATCACATTTACCTTATGTTCTTTTCATTGATACCAAATTAAAAAAAAACAAACTTGTGTGTTCTTTGGCATTTTTGTTGTGTCATGTGAAGACAGGAGTCCACTTCCAGTCAGCAGTCAAACACTTTAAAATATTGATCTAGGAAAGATTTGAAAAACCCCCTTTTTCCAGAAATGGCAAAATATACTGTTTATTTTTCATCATTGGTGTAACTTTGATGACTTATTCTTTCAATTTCATTGCAACACAAGCATGGTTTGATATCCAATTCAGTGTGGTGCATAAAATCTTAAGGTTACACTTCGTAATTCCGAAGGTTCGATAATCCGAAAACAAAATAAATTTTGATGTTCCGAAGGTTTGTTGTTCCGAGGGTTCGTCAGTCCAAAAACGAAATAAGGTTCGTTAATCATTTTGTTTTCGGACTGACAAAACTTCGGAATTACGAACCTCATTTCATTTTCGGATTAACGAACCTTCGAAATTACGAATCTCCTTTGGTTTTCAGACTAACGAACCTCATTTCATTTTTTGACTTAAGAACCTTCGGAATTACGAAT
This sequence comes from Lytechinus variegatus, assembly GCF_018143015.1. Taxonomy (NCBI): domain Eukaryota; kingdom Metazoa; phylum Echinodermata; class Echinoidea; order Temnopleuroida; family Toxopneustidae; genus Lytechinus; species Lytechinus variegatus. Next base: position 11,394,296 of record NC_054758.1, on the reverse strand, counting down.
GTATGCGAAATCTTAATAGGATCCTCACCTTTCTGTCTTTGATTATGTTGATTGAGAAGCCATTTTTTTTTACAAATGCAGGGGCCTTTTACATGTTGTATTTGTCAACTTCTTCAATATAATTATTGATATTTCAAAATTGTTAGTATCTTAGCCCTTTCATTAGGGTTTTCATTATTAATAGAGGCCTATACATATCTGTTTCTGATAAAGTAGAAATCATAGGAATAAAATCTTGAACACTATGATGACTTAGGTAGGGAAAATGGTAATGTAGGCATAGGAAAAAACATCTCGGAGCACTACTAATGGCAATTTGTTGTTCATGGGGGGGGGGGTACTGCGGATGTGATCTACTGTCACTAAGCACAATGTTAAAGAATTCTAACACCACAAATAATTATCTGGCACTTTGTATAAATTTTTCAAAACATTGCACAGAAATTCAGCAAAATGTTGCATAAATGTTTTTAAAATGTATGAATTATCTATAATGGTATAGGATTGTATGGTGTTCTCTCTGAACAAATTTTCTTTTTTGTGATTTTTGTTCTATGGATTGATAAAGGAGGTTTAGTGCATGAGGAAAAATACAGAGTTTAAGAAGAATATTTGAAGATGAAATAAGTATGCAGGGGTACGTTCTTTTCAAGTCAAAACATGATTTGACTATCATGTAGAATGTGTAGACATGGTTATTCATGAGATGGATACTTGACATTCTTTGAAGAGGAATTTTAGATATTGAGGATAACTGATCCAGTGAAATGTATTTGAATTCAAGGCAAAAATAGTGACCCGTTTTCACGAGATTGTGATTTTAATTTTGATTGATGAAGATAGAACAATGTACTTATTTATTTATTCATTCACTTCTTGTGTATTCTCTTTAAAAAAATATCTGATACAGAACAGTACAAAGAAACATTATTTTACCTAAGATATATGTGTTGATCACATAACAATTTGTTTGTAAACATTTGTTTTGATGATAAACAATGCTGGCATTACATATGAGAAAGAGAGAGATTAAAAAGAACAATTATGAGACAAGATGTAAGCGATCATATAACCTACTCTTCTTGCTTGTGTAATATAAAGCATGGTTGATCCTATTGTGTGTAAAATATTGCATGTAGAATGATTTGGTAATAAGTGAGAGAGAGAGAAAATATGTTTTTTTTAAGTACATCAATAATTTTCTAGATGTAATAGTAAAAGCATGTTGATCATGCACATTTTATGAGTTTGAACTTTTTATTTCTTTGCAAAGGAACATTATATTTAAGCCATGTATTCATTAAGAAACTCCAACTCAGATCAATTCAATGACGTCACTGTCAGTTGATGTCTTGTGTCCGCAAAAGGAGTTATCGGACAAAGCTGTGAATTCAATATCTTGAACTTCTGAACATGTGACCTTTCATATCATCAAAGCTTGTGGGTCCCAGCAATTTGAACTAGAAATGGAAGAAAAATAGTTTGAGATTTAAGCATTGAAATGTTAAAAATGAAGTTGTTAACTTAAATGCTAACTCTTTTAATCTTCTCTCAAATAATAAGCGTAAAAATTGGACTTAATCAATTTCAAAGAACTCTCAGACTGCTGAAAGTTTCAGTGGACATTTGAGTTAACCCAAACTTCTCTTGGTTCCGGGGTTCTTTCCTTAAAATGAACTGCATTGATTATGCTACTGATGATTAACATATTTAAAGAAGCAGCTGGAAATGAAATTTCTTCTAAAAGATCATAGATATTTTATTGTTATGTTCAATCTAATGTAAACCTGTATGGATTCTTGTGAATAATATTATGTTTGTCAATCCACTCTTTGGAAATGATATTATTCATCTTATTTCAAAATGATGTAATGCCTGGAGAGATCAACCTTTTCCTGAAAATATTGTTAGTTACACTTACAATGTCATTACAATTGAAATAATTAGTACTTCGATATTAAATGGAAATTTGTTAAGGGGGCTGCGATGAGAATGTTTATACATGTCATAAGTTGGTCGGAACAGGCAAAAACCTTAGTTTGAAACAGACATTCTGGAACAAGAGCATTAATAAAGTATATTCAGCATTTCTATGTAATATATACCCAGATCTATCCACAAAATGTTACCCAGTATTTATGTATTTTTTGTAATAATTTATTTGGTTTAATTAGGCTTCATCTCAAAGATGATCAGACTTGTATCCTAGGCTTGATCTTATAAAAATTTGCAATTGATCCAATTAAACTTAAGTATGGAAAGTCAGCAATGCCAAGGTCGAACACACATGTTACTCCAAAGGGTTTGTGAGTGATTTACACTGATGTAAGCATCATGTACTCGACAAATCTGTGTGTATTCCCAGAACAATGCTCTGTGCATTTCATGTATGAAGAATTATGGAATGGGTGGATATCCCAAGATTGCTTGAGTCACTCTAAACCCTTTGTGAAACAGGGTCCGGTTCCACCAGGTCCCATCTCCCAATGGGTTGCGACTGATCCAATCAATTTCAAGTATAGAAAGTCATCAATGTCGCAGTTTTTATGCATTGTCCCTTTATCAGTAAATGGTTTGCTGATTGGTTTAGAGCAAGGACGAATGCATATATTCTGAGGACACTTGAAACATGTCTTGCTTTTTATTGATGATTGCAGTGCTTGCTTTTAATAGATACAACCAATTGAATCAATCACAACTTTTTGTAAGACAGCCTTCAGGTCCATGTCTTACTCAGAGTTGCAATTGATCCAATCAGCATCAATTATATGGAAATCCATCTACATCATAATGTTTTCTAAAGGAAATTTGCACAATTTCCTTTGGAAGCAAAAAAAACGCACACTGAATTTTCAAGAAAACGATGAGTGCATGAATATACATGTACATACATGTGTACATACATGTAATGTGTAGAAAATATTTTGTACAAAACATGCATTTTAGATGTTGACATTGCTGGCTTTCCATAGTTGTGGTTGATTGGATCAATTGCAACTCTTTGTTCGACAGGGCCCTCGTGTTTCCCATCATTCACTCCCGTTTTTGTTTAAAACTTGTATGAATTGAATAAAAAAAACATTTAAAGTCCTGAGGAGGATTTCATGGAACAATATAGTCACTTATTTTCACTGACAATTGTTACAAGCTGCTGAAATCCTTGCATCTCATTGGCTAAGGGGCAAGTTTGTCAGTGAAAATCACTGGCAAGGTGCTTCATGAAAAACTCCCCCTGCTATTCCTTATGTTGATATGTTCATTGTTTCTTTGTTTGCCTCATGAGAAAAAAAAGAAGGAAAAAAGAGAAAAAAATCATTTAACAAAATTTATGATGATGAATCTGATTAAAGAGTATCAAAGTTACTAGTGACATTTTGTGTTTGATTAGTTCTTTGTAAGGGTATATCATCAGTGTGCCATTTCATGCCTGCATATGCCATCATTAGGGCGGGGCGGATCCTGGATTTAGCATAGTGGCGGTTTGGGGCAGCATACATTCGTAATTCCGAAGCTTCGTTATTTCGAAGGTTCGGATATTCTGAGGGTTCGATATTCCGAATGTTCGTTATTCCGAAGATTCATTAGTCCGAAAACAAGATGAGGTTCGTAATTCCTAAGGTTCATTAATCCGAAAACGAAATGATTAACGAACCTTATTTCGTATTTCGTTTTCGGACTAACGAACCTTATGAACAACGAACCTTATTTCGTTTTCGGACTAATGAACCTTCGGAACAACGAACCTTATTTCGTTCTCGGATTAACGAACCTTCGGAACAACGAACCTTATTTCATTTTCGGACTAATGAATCTTCAGAACAATGAACCATATTTCGTTTTCAGATTATTGAACCTTCGGAATAACACCACAAATGTTCGGATGAACAAACTCTTACATTTTCGGATTAACAAGATCGAGGTATAGGCAATTTACATGTTTCGGAATTACGAACTTTCGGAATAAAGAACCTTCGGAATTATGAACCTTCAGAATTATAAAGTGTAACCGTTTGGGGCAGAGCAGTTTAAAAAAAAATTGACAATGAAATTAAAATTTACTGAGGCACCTCTCATTTGAATTTTTTTCTTGTATTCAAAATCTTTTGACAAGAAGAAGTGTAAGCTTGTTTTGAGGGGGGAAGGGTCAAGTCTCGGTGCCTCATCCCCTATGGATCTGCACTGCTTTTGTGTAGATCCGGAGAGATGTATTTAAAAATGGTTACCAGGAGAACATAAAGGACCTGTTTTCTGTAGAAGATGCTTAAAGGGGTAATCCAGGCTGGAAATGATATGATTCAAGCAAATGAAATAAAATCAGACAGACAAGTAATGACAATTTCATACAAGGAATGAAATTATGTCATTTTGAAATTTTGTATTATTTTGGTATATAATTATTGTATGCATGTCTTCAAGAATAAGCAATGAACAAGCTAAAGTGATATCCCGCTTATTTTGTATTATTATGAAATCATATTCATGCAATGTTTGTCCTCCAAGAATTAAAAGAAATTGATTGACTACTAATTGAATGTGCAAGATGATCATTGCTGCAGCTAATTTGTTTACAAAGGAGACGTATCGTACACACCTAATAGTTGTATGATAATATGAAATAATTATAATTTAAAGTAATAACATAAGAAATAAAAGAAAGTGGGGACTTGACATATCAGATCAACCAATGAATATTCATGCTGGCGTGCATGTAATGTTTTTCACAATTTTTTGCTAAACTTGAAACTTCAATGGCTATTTATTATTAGATTTTGAGAAAATGTTCATAAATTTTCTCAGTAATTTTCATTGAATTAATTGTGTATTATTATATTCAGCCTGGAGTACCCCTTTATGTGGTGCGAGTGGTGTGGGTGAGAAGGGGGTATCGTTGTGCGTGTGGTTGTCCTAGAACCTGTCCAGAGCTCTGTTAGGAGTCGACTTGATTATATAGATATTATTAGTTACACACTGCTTGTTCACGTAATACGGGAAATACCTATATGTTCTGGTTCCACTATTCCGTAAGGCGAGAGGCCGAATGGAATATGGAATCAGAACATAGATATTTCCCGTATTTCTTAATAACAAGTAGGATGTAACTATTTTATCTCTTTAACCCCTTATTAAACTGGGGAGGGGGGCTACTTTTGCTGTCGTCTTCGTTACTTTGCACTAAAGTGGCTCGAGTATCCGATCAAGATGATGAGTGCCGTATTTATGTACCATTGTTAATGTTATCGTCATCATCATTCATTCATTATCATCGCCACAACCACCATCATCGTCATCATCATCATCACCGTGTCTCCAAAACACAACAATGGAACTCAAAACGGAGAGGTTAAGATAGAAAAATGATTCAAGGTATTGTATACGTAGTTTTATCAAAGGTCAAGTCCACCTCAGAAAAAATGTTGATTTGAATCGATAGAGACAAATCAGACAAGCACAATGCTGAAAATTGAATCCATGACACATGCTCCGGCGACGATTGCTCCGGTGACAAATGCTCCCCAAAATGCGACATTTGCTCCGCGACATTTGCTCCTCGACATTTGCTCCGCCGACATTTGCTCCGCCGACATTTGCTCCGCCGATATTTGCTCCGCCGACTGTTGCTCCGCCGAAATTTGCTCCGCCGACTGTTGCTCCGCCGACATTTGCTCCGCCGACAGTTGCTCCGCCGACAGTTGCTCCGCCGACGGTTACTCCGCCGACAGTTGCTCCACCGACAATTGCTCCACATTTAGCGACAAATGCTCCGGCGACAAATGCTACCTGAACGACACATGCTCCGGCGACAATTGCTCCGCCAATATTTGCTCCGCATGTAGGGACAGTTGCTCCACCGACATTTGCTCCGCATGTAGGGACAAATGCTCCGCCAATAATTGCTCCGTCCACAATTGCTCCATCGACAGTTTCTCGGCATGTTGCTTTAAAAAATAAATATAAGACCTAAAAAAAATACCTGCGACAAATGCTCCTCGAATAACAATTGCTCTGCTCACGATTGCTCTACCGACAGTTACTAGGCCTAAAAGAAGACAAGACACTTGCTCTGACGAAAATATTTGTTACATCCTTTTGCGTTACATACTTTTTTGTATTGTTTTGTTTTTCCATTCAAGTTGTTGTGCCACTTTATATCATAGGCGGATCCAGGGGCGAGAGGCCCGGGTCCCCCCTATTGGCAGAGCAAAAAAAAAGAGAATAAGGGGGAAAAAGAAGAAAAAAAAAATAATAATATTCCGCATTTATATAGCGCTTAATACATTGGAACGACGTCTCTAAGCGCTTTACAGACATATTATTACCCCGGTCATCGGATCCTTGCATGCCCGCATACAATGTATGCACCTTTTCCACTCCCTGGGGAGCATTCCAACAAGAGTTCCAAGACTCAATTGCTAGGCATACTACATAGGCTTTCACATCCTACCGGGTACCCATTTAACACCTGGGTGGAGAGTGGCAAAGTGTGGATTAACGCCTTGCCAAAGGACGCAAGGCCATGGTGGGATTCGAACACACGACCCTCTGATTACAAGGCGAGAGTCAGAACCGCTACACCACGACGCTTCCAAAACAGGGAAAAGAGAGAAAAAAGATGAGGAAGACAAGTGAAAGACTTGGAAAATAAAAAGAATCTTTCATATTTCACTATATAAAATTTTCGCTCGCACTTCGTGCTCGCATTGCCTGTTTGATTTTCATAATTATCTTGTTCAATATGGAGCTTAAATATCACGTTTGGAAGTCAATATGTAAAAGATATTTCGCCGCGGATATCGAACTTTCATTATTTTGTTTGATTTACAAATTGATTGTTTTAAAGTGATTTTTAAAAATGTTAGTTTTACGATCTGAACATTAATATTTTCTGCTCGTGCTGCACGCTTGCAAATGTTAACTTATCAGTTACCTTTATTAATTTCGTGTATTCCATACAGTTTTCAAAGTATCCCTTTGCAGGTCTGATAGTCAAAACGTATCAGCTAGCGCTGCACGCTCGCATTTTTATTGGCAAGTAATGTATGTCTCAATATTGATTATACAACAAGCTTCTTAAAATCCACATTTTGTGATAGTCTATCAAAAGTTTCGGCTCGCGATTTGCGCTTGCATTAATTGTTAAAATGTATTCACTCATTCATCTTATTCATAATTACCAAAAGTTCTTGAAATGTCCGGTTTTCAGGCCATGATTTCGTGCCCTACTTAGGCATATTAGCTTAAGAGATAGGAGAAGATGGGAGAGGTTGTAAAAGAAATAAGGAACAGATGTCATTAATGTAGAGAGAGAGAAAAAAAATTTAGTACAGGAGGAGAGAGGGACGGGGGAGAAAGTGGTTTTCAAGGAAAGAAAGGGAGAAATAATCGAGATAAAAGCGCTGATGGGAAATTTAAGTTCAGCCAAACTATTTCTTTTCGCTGAGCAATTCAATTAGGAATGTTAAAAAAGTATAGAATAATGATGAAAACCATACAGCTTTGGAAAAGAAGCGTTGTTAGTTTTACAAAAAAAAAAAAAAAAATTTCAGTGGATAGCATTTTCGGCAGAGCTATTATCAGAGGAGCATTTGTCCCTACATGCGGAGCAAATGTCGGCGGAGCAACTGTCCCTTCATGCGGAGCAAATATTGGCGGAGCAATTGTCGCCGGAGCATGTGTCGTTCGGGTAGCATTTATCGCCGGAGCATTTGTCGCTAAATGTGGAGCAAATGTCTGTGGAGCAACTGTCGGCGGAGTAACTGTCGGCGGAGCAATTGTCGGTGGAGCAACTGTCGGCGGAGCAGCTGTCGGCGGAGCAACAGTCGGCGGAGCAACTGTCGGCGGAGCAACAGTCGGCGGAGCAAATATCGGCGGAGCAAATGTCGGCGGAGCAAATGTCGACGGAGCAAATGTCGAGGAGCAAATGTCGCGGAGCAAATGTCGCATTTTGGGGAGCATTTGTTACCGGAGCAATCGTCGCCGGAGCATGTGTCGGGTTACCTGAAAATTGCATCAATAATCAGACGTAAAATAAGAAAGTGATGACATTTCAAAATTTCGCTTATTTTTAACAAAATAGTTATTATGAACGAGCCAGTTACATCCAAATGAGAGAGTCGATGGTGTCACTCACTCAATCTTTCTTTTTGTTTTTTTATTGTTTGAATTATACAATATTTCAATTAACGAATTTGACGATTAGGACTTCCTTGCCTGAAGCACAAAGTGTTAAAATAGTGGAATTCCACGTGTTCAGGGAGGAATGAAATTTCATTTCACATGACAATGACGAGAAAATAAAAATATTTCATATTTCATACAATGAAATACAAAAGAAATACTGAGTCAGTTCCTCATTTGCATACCGACTGAGATGTGCATATAACTGTTTTGTGAAATGGAGAGCAACTTTAAAATTCCATAACTTTCTTATTTTACATCCGATTTTGATAAAATTTTCAGTGTTATGCTTCTTGAATTTTTCTCTTTTTATTCAACTGAAGTTTTTGTTGGGGTGGACTTGTCCTTTAAGCTTTTAAGTTCTCCCAGTACCAACGCTCATTGAGCCACATCTGCCCATGAGCTTAACAGAGAAACATGTCCGTCCTCGACCGGGGGTGCAAACAAAGGTATTTGGTACGGATTTACAGTGTTCTGATGTCCCGGATGTCGATTCGGTACTGTCATTATCTGGAGGTGCCGTCAGGGAAATGAGCATCGCTTTAGTTGACTCCATTTGCTTTATCATCGGGCATTATTTGTTTAAAAAATTGCGAGCGATTTTTCCCCAATTTTGTGATAGATTTTGACATAATGTCTTGGAGATAATATTGTATTTCACTCTTCCTTTTTTTTCATTTTCTTTGATTTTTTCCCTTGGTTGTGTTTTTTGTGGGGGGGGGACAAGCGCCCCAAGCCCCCCCCCCCAACTCCTCAGTACGCCACTGCTGTGGACGGTCTGGAGTCGGTTTCGCCTTTGGGACTGGAGCACAAGCGTTGATCTTGGGAGGATAGCTTACGGGGGTTGCAACGAGGGAAAATTTCTTTGGGGCATTTTTAATGTTGTCGTAAAGTGAAATTATTTTTTTTTAAAACTTGACAATCCAACATTGATGGATTGACAATCAACATTACCAGTAAAATCCACACACAAAATGAAATGCATGCTATTTGTAATTACGGATTTCAACGCCTTACAGGACAGTTCTCCTCTAAAAAATAATATGTGAATATGCCTCCTCGGGTACAGTTCATGAATCCAATTTTACTAATATGCGTATGAGCCTCTTTGAGTACATTTCCCTTTTAAATAAAGTCAATGTGTGAGGAACTCCCTAGGGTACAGGACACCATTCAATGATTCACTCAAACAAACACACACACCCTCATCCCATCACACTTTATTCAACACACATTCCACCCACCTTTACACACCATCATATACACATATAAGTGTGTGGGGTAGTGGGTGTGTGTAAGGGGGAAGCGTGGGTTAATTTGAGTGGTTGAATGTTTGCGTGTGTGTGAGGGTGTGTGTGTGAATCATTTCAATCAATCATCTAAGGGGATCATTGCATCCGACTTATATTAAGGGGAAACTTGGCTTTGTGGCATGCACCTGTAATCCACTTTCCATTTGAGAAATTACAAATTGATGCACAGGTGCGAGGTTCGAGCCCTGGTCACGTCTTTCGGATGGTGGCGTTTAAAGTCGGCCCCAGACGTGAATAATCATATCTGATTGGTACACGTCTTCTAAAACTCCTAAGCCACAAACACATATACGCACTGTTTCCTAAGGGTATGATTTATATAGAGAATGTAAAGGGGACCTGCCCTTTAACCGTTAAAATCCATGTAAAAGCATGCATCCATCACTCCACAAACTCGTCCAAACATGAAACATCAGCGCGCTGCAGTGCCATGCCGTTTACATGCTTTTTATTCCATAGATATAAATTTTCTAATGGTTTATATTTATTCTTCCTCTTGTCATGGATTAACAAAGCAATAAATTATCACAATAACTATATACAGAACAATCGACGGAAATAAAAATATGAAATTATACACGAATGTAGCAATTTTTTAAAAGATAATTATTAGAATTTATAAACAGGATATTGGCTTACAGATCCCAATCTTCGATAACAATACTGACAGTTATGATTTATTAATACGCAAGATCAACCATGAGAGTGCCCAAGGCGCAATGAAATAAAGAATAAAAAACGGTCACTTAAAAGACAGGACTCAAGCTCATAATGACAGGAGTATATGGGCGCGGGATCGGGTAATGTTAAAATGTATCGACAGAACTACACTCACGTATCATAAAACTGAACATACTAATAAGATGAACATTTATAGTGCAGCCACTATATAGATAATGCAAATACGGCACTTTGGTAATCGTCTTGCTTATATTACTTAAAATGATGATCTACTTTAACGATTCCTTACACAGTTGTGTCTTCAATAATGCTTTGAAAACAGGTACAGAATGGGCCATTCTAATTGCAATGGAAGTTGGGTCCATAGTTTAGGAGCTGCCTATAGCTAATGCACAGTCTCAGACAGTTGCCTTTGTTTTAGAGAAGGCATTTTCAAAAGGAAAATTATTGCATTTTCAAGCTACAGACATGGACCAGTGTGTGCGTGGTGTGCAGAGGGTTCGACGTATCGGGGACACATCCGGACTTTTCGCATTTACTACGGGGAAACTCTCTACAACGCACCATTCCTTTGAAAATGCAAGTCAAATCACAAGTTGGTGGACCGGGACAGCATCGGAATCTCTTGACTCTGGACAACGACATATTATTTGCAATTGTTCCTCCGGCGCACATCTTCGGATGATCTGCTGTTTCAGTCCACCTACTATCGACAAAAGACTCTCAGCTCTCTATTGTGATTTTAATTGCAGTTTCAAAGGAATCCATGCGTTGTAGAGAATTTCCCCGTAGTAAATGCGAAAACAACCTATTGATCCTTCATACGGAGAGACAGAGATACATTCGTTTTGAGAGATTACTCAGTTAAATCTTTGCGAGATTAAGATACATTCATTATAGTGAATAACAGTTTCAGCCATGATTCATGTAAAACTATCGCTTTTTAAGGCTGGGATTGCATTTTTGCAATCAGACTTGTTTGCTTTAAAAGAGAAATGCAGAAGGACATAGAGGAGTGATAATTGAACGATGGGAAATAATGTAGGCCCGCCCACACAACCCTGTGGTACATCACGATTGAGAGGCATGTTATTCAATTTGCAATCATTGATATGGACAATTTGTGACAGTTCTGACTTCTAATACCGAATGAACGGGGATTGTTAAGCAGAAAAGAGGTTAATAGTCACAGTATCAAAAAATAAGCCTATAAAAGGGTAACATTTCATTTCATTTAGGTTTTAGATCCACAAATCCGCAACGTTACACAATTCTGATGTATTAGCATAATTATGCTGAGCCATTACATATAAATACGAAATATAATTAATAGGCATAAATCACAGTAATACGAAACAAAAATAAAGTGCATAAAACGGAAAATTGGAGGAATGCTTGAAGAAAAGGGCTTTTTTCACAAGGGGAAAGGTTTCCTTTTTTGTCAAGCAAGGCTTCCCTTTTTGTCCCAAATAACAAAGCTTTTTAAAACTGCGTTTTTAAAGCATCAATTCCCCTTTTTTATATACCATTCAATAAAAAATTAAACATTATGTATGGAACATACGCACAGTCACACTGTACCACGCTGTGGGAAATGTGTAGCACGTCGATCCAATACCACATTATATTATAAAAATGTCAAACAATCCCCGCATTGTGAAACAGCTGTGTCCTCGATCTGTAAGGGGTGACCTAGTGCGAAATAACAATAGCCTTGGAAGCAATACTACAAGAAATACTAGACCGTTTTTTTACCCCCATATCCCCTTCTTCAAGCATTTTTTTGTAGCCAATATTTCCAATATATGTATAGATATTATATATTGGATATCAATTAGAAAGCATTAATCACCTGATACTATTCGGACGAGTATCATCAAAGCTATTAAAAATGACAAGATCTACCTTAGTTTGAAAGTGTGTGAGGTGTATCTTCTCTCAGAGAGGACCTATGGAACGCTCATGGCGGATTTGGAATAATAATTTTGAAATTGTTGCACTTCTATTCATTTATTTTCCTTTCAGTGAAATTAATTGGAGGTTTTATCTTTTATGCATTCCAAAAAGACATTATCGATTACAGGCATACACCAGACTATTTGCGTTATATCGTTGTACTGATGGAGCCATTCGGAATTCACGATTGTACAGCCTGCTTTGTCGACTCATTGAAGGTGTCTGCGGAGGATGGTTGGCCAGTGGGATCCCCCTTGCGACGCAGATGGCACACCCTTCGCAGCATCAACAGCGCCCTCTTCCGAAAAGAAACACTTGTCAAGATGTAGACAGGTACGTTCCACCAGCAACTGCTTATGATTGCGAACACGGAAATGAAATAGATGACGTCATATCCTGTCTTAGACCAACTTGGCTGAAAAAGTAGCGCGGAAAGGGCAATCACAAAAGGTGCAATGGAGAAATAAAAGAGGAATGTTATAACGACCACTGTCCTCAGGCCTTTGGGTAGACGACGGTATGCGCATCTGCTTTTGCTACCTTCTCCGTTGACGCTTGCATTCACTTTTCGTGTCTGATTACCAAGTTTGTCGGGGCGCCCTCTACGTTTTTTGCTAGCCAAAATCAGGAGACGCACATTGGTGTAGGTGAGAACGATCACGGGGATGGTCGTCACGAGCGCCAGGAAGATTAGCGAGGCCGTTGCTGCAGTAGACAAAGCTCCTGTATCGAAGACCACGCTAAAAAAAGATCTTGATTCACACATGGTCTCAAAAACTGATTTTAATGGGAAGTTTTCGAGAGGTAGAAGGATAAGCGAAATGCAGATGATGATGATCTTGGTGACGCCGAGGGTGATGTGTACGCGCTTCACACTCGCAATCCGTAGGTACAGGAACGGGTAGCTGATGGCAGTGAAACGCTGCAGGTTCATCAGACACACATGGACTAATGCGCTCAAGATCATGCAGCAACACGCAAAAGGCATGTACATACAAGCCGTATAACTGTAGGGGAAATCCCGGAAGTAGAAGACAATTCCTTCAAGGACGGACACCGTGAGTCCTGTACAGATGTCCGTAGTCGCCAGGCTCCGGAACAGCAGAACCGTGACGTCATCGAAGATATCCTTACCCCTTTTGAGAACGGCGAAAAGGAAGAGATTGAAGATGACGGTCAGAAGGCCGAGGAAACAAAACACGGCCATCTGCAAGAGTTCCCATAGGCTTAGTTCTGGGTAGTTGTAATGACTGCTAGTTGAAGAACTCGTTGATGTATTGTTCAGGTCCATTGAGGATTATATCTGTAAAAACAATTATTTTTTAGTTGAATTATGTAGATTTCGCACAGGGGGTCACTGCCATTGGAAAGTATTAGAAACGCCCAAAATCAGAGAAAGACCCCTAAATAACGATGGCCTGAAACCCAATCTGGGAAATCTGCTCAAAACTCTTTGTTTAGAGTGTGCAAACCTGGGAGATCTGCAGAAAATCTGCGTTTAGAGTGTCCTAGCGGCCTGCCCTTTGGGTGTAAATCTGTCATCGATATTATCTCCAGATCATTTGAATCACTGAGCCAACGAATGAGAAAGCCTTAATTGGACGAAGATATAATAGTTCTATCTGGAATTGAAATCCGAGAGACCCCCCCCCCCCCCCCCCCCCGATCACCCATGCAAGAAGGAAGTACGTAAGAACACTGCTCGGTTTCTTTCATTTCATTTCGTCTATTTCCATTTCCACCATTTACAATTTGTTTCGCACATTTTGATATACAAATTGAAACGGGATGTAAAACATTTCTATGTATATACAATAATAAAAATTATCATATAAACAGATTGGGGATGGAGGAGGCTGCTAAAAACTGTTGTTGCATGCTTTCATAACCTTCTCAGTTATAGTTTGAATCCAATTCTATTAATATCATTTGGCATAGCTAGATTTTACCCCCCCCCCCCCCCTCCCCCGATTAGTTAGGAGGCATCATGATGGTACTACGGAGAAACTCATTTAAACCAATATATACATCTATTAAGCAATATAGCCAAGGGCGGTGATAGGACGGTCTTTTGGATGAGGGAGAGAAAGGCCACATTAAAATGACACTTTAAATTAAAGTCGTATACATTTACACCACCCATTTTCTTAATACAAATTTCCTCCCTCTTCTCTCCTCCCCGACCCTTTCCCCGTGTTTTCACTGAGAATACACAGAGGCGGCGGCGGCCCCTGCCGCACCCCTATGTCGATGCCCCTGAACATAATTATAGGTCTGTAAAAGGAATCAACTAGAAAATTGATGAAGGATGATAAAATAAATAACAGATCGAAACAAACTTGGCGATTTCGTGAGACAGGGTACTGTACATTATTCGAAGAGGGGGGGGGGGGGTACAGGAAAGAACGCACTGTCCCACAGTGTATATGTTCACAGTGTGGAACACACTGTGAAATGACCTTCACACTGTTAATGCCATGGTCACATTTGTTCTACGGCTGCCGTACGGCGAGTCGAAAACAGCCGTTTCAACATTTTTTGTCCAACTACATATAGGTAATTTGAATCAAAATTAATAAAACGGCTGTTTTCGTTCGCCGTACGGCCGCCGTAGAACAAATGTGACCATGGTATTAATTAGTGAGCATTTCAACAGTGTGAATCACATATTCACATAGTCGACTGTGAACAGTCACACTGTCAAGATGTCCACAGTGTGAAAATATCTCCACACTGTTGAATTTGAGCATTTTAACAGTGTGAATCACATATCTACATAGGTAGCCCATGTGAACACACTGTGAACAGTCACACTGTCGAGGTGTCCACAGTGTGAAAATATCTCCACACTGTTGAATTTGAGCATTTTAACAGTGTGAATCACATATCTACATAGGTAGCCCATGTGAACACACTGAACAGTCACACTGTCGAGGTGTCCACAGTGTGAAAATATCTCCACACTGTTGAATTTGAGCATTTTAACAGTGTGAATCACATATCTACATAGGTAGCCCATGTGAACACACTGAACAGTCACACTGTTGAAGTGTCCACAGTGTGAAAATATCTCCACACTGTTGAATTCGAGCATTTTAACAGTGTGAATAATACTTTCACATAGTCCAACAATATAAACACGCGGTAATCACACTTGTTCTTTTCAGCAAAGGGGGGGGGGGGGCATAGTATGTGGCCGTGTGTTCTTTCCAGCAGGGAAGGGGGGGGGGGGCTTCCCACCTATGGACCTATTACAATAGATCCATGCCCTGCCGGACAATGTATTAATACACTATAATTTATAAATTTGCAGTGAAAGAAGATAAACAGGTCGGCAAAAAGACTAATTTCTCCTAAAGATTGAAAACAAAATATTAATGAACCAAATACGTGCGGTTTCTGCAATTCGCTTGTTTTCAAAGAGGTCTATTGTTTAAGCAAGAAATAAATATGACAGATTTGTAATGATATAAGTGAGTGAATACTAACTTAATATATAGAAAGAGTATAAAGAATACAATACTTACTGTGCTAAACTGACGATTTATACAAGGAGCTCGGATGCGTGTTATGCAGAAAAAAAGATCTGTGGACGAGATTGCTTTTAAAAAGATTCTGAGTCGACCGACGATATTCAAATGGTAAATAAAGAAAACTTTGAAACGTTCAGGAAAAGTAAACATTAATTTCGATGGCTTCTACGACTGGCGAGGAGAATTCAAGTGTATAGTTAATAGTGATACGACTTCTCAGAAAAAAGCGAGCAATTGCGAAAGTTTCAACTCGCCCTATTTGCGTGGTTACCATACCAGTTGGTATGAAGCCATTAATATATTATTACAATGTAATATTTCAACCCCAAAGTATATGACCAAATAATCAACGTGAAGGTGACCGCGTGAAATAATCTAAGGGGCGGCATCGGTGTGTTTTATATAATGGGGGGGGGGGTCGCCGCAAACTACTATTTCCTCTACTGCGCTTGATACTTGGTATATATACCCCGGCTCTAGCTGAGCCGCCAGATAGGCGCTCAAGCATTCAAGGAATAAATCCTGTACCGGATACCCATTCACTTCACCTGGGTTGAGAGCAGCACAATGTGGGGAAATTTCTTGCTGAAGGAAAGCACGCCATGGCAGGGATTCAAACCCATGTCCCTCTGATCGAAAGACGTGAGTCGTAGCCACTAGACCACGACGCCCCAAATAAAAAATAAAATAGGGGTAGTTTAAGTTATATGACCCAACATCCTCTTTTCTATAAATGACATACAGTTGGTGGGGGGGGGGGGTCATGGCCCTAAAGTTTCTCTCGACCAAGAAAAGAGGAGAAAAAAGGAGAAAGAAAAGGAAAGGAAAAAGGGTGAAATATGATATCTTTCTTCGAATGATAATGTCAAAATCCATCCCAAAATTTGATTTTTGTATTACAAAAGGTTAAAATGCAGGCTCGCCCGCTTTGCCATAAGTTTTGCCTAATATACTAAATTTGGCCCCCTGTTTTTTTTTTTGCCTCATTCCTGCTTTCTATGAATTTATCTTTTCCTCCTTTCTTTTTCCAATAATTGTGCAACCTCTTATTCTCTAATTAGCTTCCCTTTGCAAATTAAAGAGGCGGTTGCCCGTAAGCCCCCATGCCCCCCCATCCAACATGGCGCCGCCCCTGATTTCCAATCTCATGTGAATATCGCTTGCCCGGAAATATTTTCTTCATTATTGCTTATCCGGCGTGATCCTCTTACCCACTCTCAGCTGTCATTGTGACAGACACTGCATCCTCGTCTCATTTGCCATAATCTATGTGCATCCAAAACAAAGATTTTGCAGTGCCGGAGATGAATATCGTGATTCCACCGTCACACCAACGAAACCGACTCCAGACCGATCAAAGCTATTACGTTATTACCAATGACATACTATCGGGGTGTTTGGAATCGATTTCGTTGGTGGGACTGAACTACTAACAGATCGGAATGATGAATATTAGCTAAGTACTGGGGTAAACTTCCGACATCAATTACTTTTTCTGATTTTCATTAAACTGTCAATATATATCCGGATGATATATGATATAAATTGGATGCCCTGATTGAAACGACGACAGCGTTTCATCACACTGTTGTCAGTTACCATAGTAACAGTGTATCCATTAATATCCAACATTTCACGATATTACCACTAATTGTTGCTCATCCACGCGTAAGCATGGGCTCGTATACGCCATTAAGGTCTGTTTAGTAAAGGTGGTGTCACACCTTGGCGTTTTAGACAGCGTATGCCCGACGTATCAAAATTTCTCTAAAACTTCGGCATACGCTGAACTTTGATTTTTTTCAACTCTGGGCGTATACTTAGCGTATTCATAACGAGTTGGACGTATACATAACGTATCAGTAACTTATATCGAACGCTTCGTTAACTTATAAGTAACGTATTCCAACGAATGCTTAGCGTATCGCTGGCGTACACAACTTATGCCCTACGATAGCCTAACTTACGCATAGCGCGCGGCAGCGTATTGCTGACGAACACGTGTCGTAGCCTTTAAAAAGGCAACCGCTCGACTATTCAAATCATAACCGCACGATACATCACCTATCAACACCACCGCCATGCCGAAGAAAACTCCTGTGAACCCCACCTTTATATACCAATTCCTATAAACATGATAAACGTTGTCAATACGCCATTATACGGTAGCTGTAAGTTATAAACACGTTCAGTAAGCTTTGTGGTCGTCCGGAGCACGTCTTCATACGTCAATATACGTTGGAGTTAAGTTACACATACGTTCAAAGCACGTTACTCATAGGTTAGAAGTTTTAGGGTACGCTGGACATTATCTCGACGTACATCGACTTATGAGTAACTTACGAGTAACGTGTGTCAACGTGTATTAACGATCGCGTAACTTGCCTACAACTTATGGCCCGCGTATGCGGGACGTATTAGCCATACGCTGGCATACGTCGAAAAATGTTGTGCTTGCACAAAATTTTTCGACGACCTCGCCATATGACGACGTATACCAGCGTGTTTTAGCGTACTCTTAACGTATGCAAAACTTACCCGTAACGTATTCGACGTACGCCAGCGTATTCGCCAAATTCCTCATACGTCGGGCATACGCTGTCTAAAACGCCAAGGTGTGACAGCGCCTTTTTTTTCATAGTCCGGATATTCATCAATCCTATGGACTAAATAACCTTTTCGAAATAATCATTCATTACTAGAATGATAGTAGACACTTTTTTGAAGGGTGGAAGACGATATTATTTTCTGAATATTATATCAAAATCTATCACACAAGATTGGATTTTCGAAATAAATATGTCAACATTTTTGCTTGCTGCATGGCTCTAAACTTTTTTGTTGAAATTTTTACCCGGTAGGGCCTATGCCACAAATTTCTTTGTTCATTACGCGTCTGTTTCTAATGCTATATTCCTCCACTTCTCACTCTGCGTCTCTGTCTATCGACAAATATTATGTTAATCAGTCTATCCATCAATGAATGTAGGTTCCATCACATTCTCTTTTCAATTCATATATTTCTTCCCCTAGTGTTCTCTAACTTCAACCTTCCCTGTTCACTCTCTCCAGAACATATACATTCAACCAATCCATCCATTTATTCTTCCATCCACCCACTCACCCATCCGCCGATCCATCCACCCACCCACCCATCCATCCATTCAACTAATCCATCCATCCGTCCATTTAATCTTCCATCCACCTACCAATCCACACACCCATCCATCCATTCAACTAATCCATCTATCCATCCATCCATCTGTCCATTGATCTATCCACCCATCCTTCCATCTATCCATTCATCCACCAAACCATCCATCCAACCACCAACCCTTCCATCCAACCATCCATCTATCTATCCACCCATCCTTCCATCTATCCATTCATCCACCAAACCATCCATCCACTCGCTCACCCATCCATCTATCCATCCATCCATCCAACCACCCATTCAACTAATCCATCCATCTTATCCATCTATCCATCCATCCACCCACCCATCAATCAATCTATCCATCCATTCAACTAATCCATCCATCCAATCACCCACCCATCCATCCATCCATCCATCTATCCATCCAACCATCCATCCATCCTTCCATTCAACTAATCCATCCACCCACCCATCCAACCACCCACCCATTCAACTAATCCATCCATCCATCTTATCCATCTATCTATCAATCCACCCACCCATTCAACTAATCCATCCATCCACCCATCCATCCAACCACCCACCCATCCTTCCATCCATCCACCCATCCATTTATCTATCCATCCATCCGCTCATCCATCCATATGTCCATCCATCCACCCATCCAACCACCCACCCATCCATCCTTCCATCTATCAATTCATCCACCAACCCATCCAGCCAGCCGACCATCCATCTATCCATCCAACCATCCATCCATCCTATCCATCCATTCAACTAATCCATCTATTCAACTAATCCATCCATCCACCCACCCATCCATCCAACCACCCACCCATTCAACTAATCCATCCATCTTATCCATCTATCTATCCATCCATCCATTCAACTAATCCATCCATCTTATCCATCTATCCATTCAACTAAT
Source organism: Lytechinus variegatus (assembly GCF_018143015.1). Taxonomy (NCBI): domain Eukaryota; kingdom Metazoa; phylum Echinodermata; class Echinoidea; order Temnopleuroida; family Toxopneustidae; genus Lytechinus; species Lytechinus variegatus. Next base: position 11,374,553 of record NC_054758.1, on the reverse strand, counting down.
CCATCCATCCACCTACCCATCCATCCAACACCCACCCACCCACTCATCCATCCACCCATCCATCTACTTATCCATCCATCCGCCCATCCATACCTCCATCCATACGTCCATCCACCCATCTATACTTCCATCCATCTATACTTCCATCCATCCATCCACCCATCTATCCACCCACCCATCTATCCTTCCACCGATACTTCCTTCCATCCATCTATCCACCCACTCACCCATCCATTCACCCACCCATCTATCCATCCATCTATACTTCCTTCCATCCATCCATCTATACTTCCATCCACCCACCCATCCATTCACCCACCCATCTATCCATCCATCTATACTTCCATCCATCCACCCACCCATCCATTCACCCACCCATTTATCCATCCATCTATACTTCCATCCATCCACCACCCACCCACCCACCCATCTATCCATCCATCTATACTTCCATCCACCCACCCACCCATCCATTCACCCACCCATCTATCCATCCATCTATACTTCCTTCCATCCATCCACCCACCCACCATCTATCCATCCATCTATACTTCCATCCATCCATCCACCCACCCATCCATCAATCCATCCAACCACCCACCCATCTATCTATCCATCCATCCATCCATCCACCCACCAACTCACCCATCTATCCATCCATCCATACTTCCTTCCATCCACCCATCTATCCATCCATCTATACTTCCATCCATCCATCCATCTATCTATACTTCCATCCATCCACCCACCCACCCATCTATCCATCCATCTATACTTCCTTCCATCCACAGAGCTGCCAACCTGAAAAGGAACATTTCAGTATTTTTGAAGCTGAAAATCAGTATTTCGCTGAGGAAATCAGTATTTTCAAAAAATATTATAGGACCACACATACAACTGAAACTTTAAAAATCAGTATTTTACATGAAACTATCAGTATTCTTCTCACTTTTCAGTACTAAATACTGAAAATCAGTACTACTTAGCAGCTCTGCATCCATCCATCCACCGACTTACCCACCCACCCATCTATCTATACTTCCATCCATCCATCCATCCATCCATCCACCCATCCACCACCTTGGCTCACTATAAACCTTTCCATTGCAAATAATTACTCATTGACAGAGAACAGGAAGACCAACATCACAACTGTTATTATTGTAATGGAATGTCAAACATCATTTATACATGAAAGTGCAAACACATCACAAAAACATGTTAAATACATATAATCTTAAAAGAAAATAAAAATCTGTATTATATAAATCATATTTACATTTGAAGCACACACAACAAACCAAATACATCAAGATTTAGGGTCATAGGACGGCACATTTTTGTAAAAAATATCAGATTTACAAGTTAGTTTACTGTTTCAATTTTGAATAAGCAAATAGTTATCAAGAGCAGGTTTAACCAAAAGCATTTAACCAAAAGCATACACTGTATTGCAGAGCTGCCAACCTGAAAAAGAACATTTCAGTATTTTTAAAGTAGAAAATCAGTACTTAGGTGAGGAAATCAGTATTTTGAAAAAATACCATCTATAGTAGACTTGTTAACTGCAAAAAAAGGGCTTACGGCTGCATTTTTGAGTACAAATGTCCCACTTGGCACAAATGTTCCTTGAGTCAAAAGAAAAAGATTCATCCAAAGAGACACGCTGTATCTATGCAAATAAGCAAGTAATTTGCATAAATTTGCATATTATGTCGAAATAGTAAAAACAAGTAATTCAGAATAAATATTTCAACAGAACTGCCCTAAAATTGGAAATAAAGACTTAGGGTAAGACAGGGAAGAAAACTGTTATAAAATAATTGGGATATCCTTGTTTATTATTACCTAATTTACATAAATTATGCAAATTATAATTTAAAACAGAGTATTCTTTCAAGAATCCTGAACTGTTTATATAAATAACAGCAATTAATACAAAATGTCAACATTCTACATGAAAGAGAATATATTAGCGAAAACATCGATATGCTTCATGACAGTATTAGTGTCTTAATTTGCTTAGAAAGAGGGCAAATATGTCAAAATGTATGACGTGATATTGCGCTAAAACGAGACCAAAACAAACTCTATGTCACAGTCACACTCACGAATCGGACAATAAAGCGATCAATGGTATGTCATTCGAGATAACACAATCTCAACACAATAGCTTCCATCGGCTTCTCGTATCGCTTTTGTTGGTGTGTCTGCCACACCGTAATCTGTGATACATACGGGCAAAATGCATTTCGGTATCGGTAAAACACTATTAATTTTGTTTTATTTGTTTCTAATTGGTTTCTCTTGGAAAATTTACAGGAGACATTGCTTTGCTGGTTACTGCTTAAATGAAGCTCTGGCACATGAATCATGACGAATGTACCCCACATCAATCCATATTTTAACTTTGTTAAAATATATGTCTTTTGGAGACCCGAAGTGGCAAAACTGCATTCCCCCGCGGCATTCTCGCTACTTTACAAAACCAGTTTGACTTGTATTATCGACTTGGAAAAGACAGATGTATGAGACATCAGTGAACATGTTTCCTGAAGATAGTTTTTGTTTTATTATTTAAGCCTATACGTCCACGGGAGCCCTCCGAATTTACTCCATCCTCTCTCTGTATTTCGACACTAAATGAAAAAATATCGTGTTTAAAAACCACCGGCAAGGCAAGTTGCGTTTTTGTTATAATAAAGCAACTTTTATATCCATATTTCATATTTATCTATATTAATGATATTATTAATGTTATTATCATTATTATTATTATTGTTCTGCAGTTTGTAATAATGTTCTAGCACAGTAAAGGCTATAACCCAACAGGAGCATGCCTAGGACACCCTTTTCCCTTTTGGTTTTATGTATTCAAAAATAGTTTGTTTAGAACTCTTAAAAGATTACTTTTGTTTGTATCAGGGGCGGAAATTTCTCCCAAAAGGTAGGGGGGACAAGGGTCTGGAAAATTTGACAAGCAAAAAAATAAAACGCTATTACCTAAAATTAAAGGTCATTTTGACGAAAATATATTTGACAAGCAAAAAAAAAATTAATAAAAAAAAGGTCATCTCGTCCCAAAACGTACGTTTTATTCCCATTTTGAGTGATATATTTCTTAGCATCACCAAAGACCCAAAAAAGTAGGGGGACATTTGATATTGTGTCCCCCCTACTATTTTGAGTAGGGGGCCACGTCCCCCCTGTCCCCCCTGGGATTTCCGCCCATGGTTTGTATTGATATCTTGGAATAGATTGAGGAGAAAATACTCTACAATTGACATGTAGAAGAGCTGTAGTACATTGAAAAAAAAAGCCACACGTAAGCTCTAAAATACTCAAACCCCTTTATTGCTTCCACTCTATGTTCAGAGCCCATTAGGGAGAAAGATACATTTCTACTACACACAGTAAAGCCTCTTTACTTTCTCCTCTTGAAAAAAACAAACATAGAAGGCATTGTTTTATATCTCATAAAATAAGTTCGTGTACATGACGGTGGCCTGTCAAAGTTGCCCAACCCTTTATTTTGTTTTAACAATATATATTTAGAATATCGTCTAAATGAAGCCCTCATCTGGAAAAGGGCACTTTAAAGGCAGCATCTACATTACATAGAGGAGGCCCTGGTACTTGGAAGCGTGGGCTGAAGCACAACGCAAGATTTTCCGGACGAGGGGGGGGGGTACTGCGCGTGTTATTCTCGATAGATAGCACCCCCTGGAATTCCGGCAGATGTGACAAAACGAAAAAAAAAGAAACGTTACCCAAAAAAAATCATTTTGTAATGCAATCCTTTTTGTTTATTTCCTGTAAAATTTATTGATGTAAATTTGAAAAACGAAAAAGGTTCAATGTAAAATTTTGGTCCCAAGAAATCAAACAAGCTTCAGCCCCCTCTTCCAAGTGCCAAGGCCTCCTCTATATAATGTAGATGCTGCCTTTAATAAGTGCCCTTTTCCAGATGAAGGCTTCATTTAGACGATATTCTAAATATATATTGTCAAAACAAAATAAACGGTTTTTGGCAACTTCGACAGGCCACCGTCACGTACACGAACTTATATTATGAGAAATAAAACAATGCCTTCTATTTTTGTTTTTTTTTTCAAGAGGAGAACGCAAAGAGGCTTTACTGTGTGTAGTAGAAACAGTGGCGTAACTACGGGGGGGCATGGGGGGGCACGTGCCCCCCAATCGGCTGGCCAAAAAAAAAGGGGGAAAGGGAGAAAAAGCGGAAGAAAGAGAAACGTAGTGGGGAAAGAAGAAATTATGCTCAATATAAATGTTATATTATATTATAATTATGTTATATTACATGAAAAAGCATTTTTTTCAAACTTTATGAAACATTATTTGCTCACAGGGCCTATGACTCTATTGTTCCTGGTGCTCGCATAGACCGTTTAAAGAGATAAATAATCCTGATGTACTAAAACCTCCTGTTTTCAAATCAATACTGTACACCAATTACATTACCTCGCAATTCGAGTCATAATTTTTTCATGTAGTGACATTTGCTCTTTTTTATGACTACTTAAATTGATTGCCCTATTTAAGGTCTAATATAAAACATTTCCTGTCCGTGCTAACGTTCGCATTAGTTGTTTGGTGAGATGTCTACTCTTCAATGAATTTCTAAAATCAGTCCTTAAAATGTCTAGTTTTCTGATCTCAATATCAACAATTTTCAGCTCGCGCTTCGCGCTCGCATCATTTGGTTAATGAAATACGTACAGTCTTAGTGAATTCCTGCAAACAAACATGACTTAGAATGCCCCTCTTTAGGTCTGAATTTCCGAAATTTTCAGCTCGCGCTTCGCGCTCGCAGTATTTGATTAGTGAAATGCGTATGATAATCATGATTACCATGTCTCCAAAAAATGCTTAATGTGTTTATATGTAATTCTAACAAAATCAGCAAAGGTTGGTACTAGCATTAGATGACTTTGCTGAGATATGTATAATCTTAATGGATTCCTAAAATATATTCCCAATTTGGGTCAATATATACAAAAATTTCAGCTCGCGCTTCGCATTGTATAGCGAGGCAGGTACATATCATGATTACAAAAAAAAATTGCTTATAATGTCCCTTTTTAGGTCTGAATATCAATACAAACAAAAGTAATCTTTTAAGAGTTCTAAAGACAAACTATTTTTTAATACATAAAACCAAAAAGGGAAAGGGTATCCTAGGCATGTTCCTGTTGGGTTATAGCCTTTACTGTGCTAGAGCACTATTACAAACGGCCGAACAATAATAGTAATAATAATAACAATAATAATATTAATAATAATTATAATAACAATATTAATAATAATTATAATAATATCAATAATGATGAATGTAAATATGAAGATATAGATATAGAAGTTGCTTTATTATAACAAAAAAAACGCAATTTGCCTTGCCGATGGCTTTAAAACAAGATATTTTTTGTATTTAAAGTCGAAATACGAAGAGGGGATGGGGTAAATTTGAAAGGCTCCCGTTGGCTTAAATAAACAAAAATATTTTTTTTTCAGGAATCATGTTTCTGATGTCTCATACATCTGTGTTTTCCAAGTAGATAATACAAGTCAAACTGGTTTTGTAAAGTAGCGGGAATGCCGGGGAGATGCAGTTTTGCCACTTTGGGGTCTCCAAAAGATATATATTTTAACAAAGTTAAAATATGGATTGAGGTAGGGTACATTCGTCATGATTCATGTGCCAGAGCTTCATTTAAGCAGTAACCTGCAAAGCAATGTCTCCTGTAAATTTTCCAAGAGAAACAAATAAAACAAAATTAATAGTGTTTTACCGATACCGAAATGCATTTTGCCCGTATATATCACAGATTACGATGTGGCAGACACACCAACAAAAGCGATACGAGAAGCCGATGGAAGCTATTGTGTTGAGATTGTGTTATCTCGAATGACATACCATTGATCGCTTTATTGTCCGATTCGTGAGTGTGACTGTGACATAGAGGTTGTTTTGGTCTCGTTTTAGCGCAATATCACGTCATACATTTTGACATATTTGCCCTCTTTCTAAGCAAATTAAGACACTAATACTGTCATGAAGCATATCGATGTTTTCGCTAATATATTCTCTTTCATGTAGAATGTTGACATTTCGTATTAATTGCTGTTATTTATAAAACAGTTCAGGATTCTTGAAAAAATACTATTTTTTAAATTATAATTTGCATAATTTATGTAAATTAGGTAATAATAAACAAGGATAGCCCAATTATTTTATGACAGTTTTCTTCCCTGTCTTACCCTAAGTCTTTATTTCCAATTTTAGGGCAGTTCTGGTGAAATATTTATTCTGAATTACTTGTTTTTCCTATATCGACATAATATGCAAATTTATGCAAATTACTTGCTTATTTGCATAGATACAGCGTGTCTCTTTGGATGAATCTTTTTCTTTTGACTCAAGGAACATTTGTGCCAAGTGGGACATTTGTACTCAAAAATGCAGCGTTCAACCTCTTAACAAGTCTACTAATAGGACAACACATAGAGCTGAAACTTTAGAAATCAGTTTTTTACATTAAACTATCAGTATTTTTCTCACTTTTCAGTACTACATGAAGGATACTGAAAATCAGTACTACTTGGCAGCTCTGGTATTGGACAATCATTAAAATACTAAATAAGTGTCTTTTAATGCTCACCATTTTGCATTTTTGCACTTCCTGGGTGTATTTAAACAAATATTACAGATCTTTGTTGAACTTTAATTGTATGATAGAATTATATTTTATATGTTTTGTATTTGTGATGCAGCGAAAAAAAAATGACCACACATAACATTTAATGCATGGCTATAAAAAAAAATTGGCAGAGCCTATACTCAGAAATGATAAAAGATAAACACACCTTTCTTTAGCGATAAATACTATCTCAAAATGAGTTTAAACAGAATTGAATTAAATTACCACCCAAGTGTTTGTATGCATAAATAAAAAATAAGTGTCAAATGGCTCTGGACAAATGCTGAGATATTGGCAATATCAGCATGGAATTCCATCAAAATGTCGGGTATTTCTTCCAAGCAATATTAATACATTGTCCCACATATGCTTTTCTGTGTTAGTGATCATCAAAAATATCAGTTTTGAGCGAAGATTCCCTGATTTCACAAAGATAGGTTTACATTAATGTACCAGATTTAGATAATATTGTGACAATTAACCTTGATTGTAAATACTTTCTCATGAAATGATTGTTTGCTGCAACTATTTTCTTTTACCTTTTTTACTTTTAATTCTTAATTTCACAGTAAATCAAAGGCATTCCTGAACAGGCATGTAAAGGGCATATAAACCAGGGCCCTGTTGTACAAAGAGTTACGAGGATCCGACCAATCGCAACTATGGACGGCCAGCAACGTCAACATCTATTATGCATGTTTGTTCAAAATATTTTCTAGCTGTGATGTATATTCATGCATTCATTGTTTTCTTGAAAATTCACTGCACTTCTCTTTGCATAAAAAGGACATTGTGCAAAGTTTTCGTAGAAAAAATTATGACACTAATGGATTTCAGTAGAGTAACGATTGATCGGATCAATCGTAACTCTTCGTACAACAGGGCCCAGGAGACTTAATAGCCCCTCCTCAAGTCCTCAATTACATCCAGGGGCCTGTTGCAGAAAGAGTTGCAATCAATCGCAACTCTAAAAATCAGGCGCAACTTGATTTTCAACCGATCAACTGCGCGCATTTGGGACTTGCAATTGATTTTTTGGCTTGCGTTCAAACGCAACTCTTTCTGCAACGGGCAACAAGGTTAATTACCCATAATGCAACTTTCTAGGCAGTGTAGTCTTGTATAAGCCCAATGGAATGACAAAATAATTCACTATTCAATCGATTCATATCACAATAATTATGTTACCATGTAACAAAACGGGTACTTTCCCTTTAAAGACTTGTGGGTTTCTCAACACAAATATTACTAGAGGATAATTTATTCCGAATTACTAGATATCTCAAAATGTATGTTGTAAGTTCATTATAAATAACCAGATAATTAGAAGTGAGACAAAACAAATCAAACAATGAGTTAATTAACAGAGGCTCTTAAACAAATGGTGTCACATATTCATGGCCATTATGGATCACATGACTAATCACATGACATGGTACAGTATCACATGATACGATTAGTAGATGGTCCATGTTACCTGTTTCATCTTGGAGCCGGATCCTTGTATCATCTCCAAAGCTTGCCTTGATCTATCTGCAAATAAGAAAATGAATGGATGGAACAATTGCCCGACATATATTCCTTGTACCTATGTCTACATTGCAGTCACTGTTCAATATTTTCGTCAAGTATTATACTTAACAAAATGAAGAAATGGGGTTGATTTTTTACCCGATTGCTAAAAAAGACATGAATGCTTGTAAGCAAGCATCCAGAGGACCGAAGGCTTAAGGTCCTTTCCAAGGGAAATAACTACTTACTTTAGTTGCACAATGTACCTTTGAAGATCTACTAATGATACAGAGAGTAACTAAGGCTATAGTTTCATTGAGAACAGGGCCCTGGGGACAATTTCTTTTTGTAAATGGGGATGCTGATGTAAATTTGACAAGCAAAAACACATAAAAAACAAAAGAAAAAAAAGGTTTCCTTGCAGAAGGTTATTCTGGTCCTGCCAAATTTGACGAGCAAAAAAAAAATGAATAAAGGTGTGTCACTTCAAAATGAAGGTTATTGTGGCCCAGAGAAATTTGACGAGCAAAAAAAAAAAAAAAAAGAACAAAAAATAAAAGGGTTTTACTAAAAAATAGAGGTCTTTTGGGCTAGATTTCTCAATTTTTTTTAAACACTTAACAGAATTGCAGGGGGGGGGGTGCTACCTATGGAAAATAATACACACAGCACCTCTGCTTCCCAGGGCTATGATTTGGAGGGATAAGTAATAGTATTAGTTATTATACCATCCCTAAAATGGGTAGATGGACATGCTGTTTCTCCTCAAACAATCTGACAAACCTCAAATTTACCGCAGATTCGTAAAAACACATCTTAAATAAATCATTTTAATCATGACTAATCCTACCTGTAATGCATGGGCAACCATGGAACAGAAGAATAGCAATCTTTGGGCAGAAGTTGACGACCGCTTCTACCGCCTCATCCGAGAGATGGACGCAATTATTCATGTGAACTTCATTCAAGGATTGCTGGCAGGCACCGTTACACAAGCTGAAAATACCCTCATCTGTAACCTGTTATATGATTAAAGGGGAAGTTCACCCTGAGAAAACTTTGTTGTAAAAATAGCAGAAAAAATAGTCAAAAATATTGGTGAAAGTTTGAGGAAAATCCGTTAAAGAGTAAGAAAGTTATTAGAGTTCAAAATTTTGGATTTGTGACGTCATAAACGAGCAGCTGCCCCATGTGTTATGTAATATAAAATGTATGAATTTCAAATTTTGTATGGTTCCTGATGACTTAATTTTGTTTTCTTTTCATGATCGGGTGTGAAATGATTTGTCTATTGATATACAAAAGTTCCAGTGAAAACCATTTTCAATTTTCTGAGAAAATGACATTTCATTGATTTTTTACCATTCGCTATGTAGGAATACTGCTCGCATATGACGTCACAAATCAAATAATTGAAATTCTAATAACTTTTTTAATTATTTGATAAATTTTTCTCAAACCTTCGGCAATATTTTTTATTATTTTTTCTGCTATTTTTACAATCAATTTTTTGTCAGGGTGAACTTCCCCTTTAAAGGAGAATCCAACAAAAATGAAAATAAGATAAAAAATGTTTTTACAGGGCAATGAAAAATCACACAGCAGATAAATATAGTCTGAACAAACCATACAAAAGATATGAATTTTTTAGAGTTGTAAAAATTGGTAATCGCTATACCCATGGAGACATATAGGCCTTTATCCTCAACTCAGATTTAAATTAAACCCTGGTTTAAAGTTGCAGTTTAACTATGGAGAGCCAATCGGGGCACAAGTCTGTAACAGTACACATTCCATTTATTAACTCATATTACACCCAATTCACTCATATTTGTCTGGAATAATAGTGAAGTATTTTTCTTCATGATGAAAGCAAACGGAAACAAAATAGTGAACATATGAAATATACAATACAAACAGAAATTTAGAATTTTTGGCTTCCCATAATATTAGCAAAGAGTTGGACTGTACAGTTAAACCTGACTTCAGAATACGGGCCCTTGGCTCAAATGGTTATGTGATGTAAGGCAAGGACTACTCTTCAAATAATTCATATATTCAAAAGTTTTATTCCAAACTTGTGTTTTTCTTTCATGAAGGCATAAAACAATATGCTCCCTTGGTTATATTTTAATTACTCCCCCAGAGGAATGGGTAATTAGAAGAAAACCACAAATCCTTGATAATTTAAAGTTCATGGTCTATGGGAAAGTGGCACCAACTACATGTCATAAACTTTGCTTACCCAGTTTCCAATTTAAAATTTAAATAGTCTTGGGGTCTTCATTCTAAAACAGCGATAACTTTTTTTACGGTTTGTCCAGATTTTTTTCAAACTATCACCATTCTGTTTTACTTCATTTTCTCCTCACACACAAAGCATGTCAGGACCAAGGCTCGATTTCCAACTGTGGTAACAATTTTAGAATGAACTCATACAGAATCCAATACAATGACCACCAAGTGTCTGTATTTATGAATAAGATGAACTTTGTGCCAGAGGACTGATAGAAATTGTGTAATTCCTGTGAAATTAGGAAAATAAGCAAGACATTCCAGTGATTTTTTAGGGCCTTTCGAAACCGATCATAATGCACTGTCCCATATATGCTTTTCTTTGTTTTCGCGATTGTCTCTCAGCTAAGATTGAATGATTTCATAAAGTTCAGTTTATGTAACAGATCCAGAGATCTAAGATGACATAGGCCCGAATTCACAAAGGTGGTTTTGAAAACCCACGAATGAGTCCATGGTTTATGTAGATTTCCTGTATAAATTACGCTTAATTTAGCACGTACCAGGCGTGTATGCAAGAAATATCCAATGCTGATGCGTGCTTTTGTCACAGTGCGCCAAATTGACGCCTGTTTCCATGGTTAAATACGCTATTTTATTCATGAGTCCACTCTCCAAACAGTGGACTCATGAATAAAATAGCGTATCAGCATTGGATATTTCTTGCATACACGCCTGGTACGTGCTAAATTAAGCGTAATTTATACAGGAAATCTACATAAACCATGGACTCAACCGTGGGTTTTCAAAACCACCTTTGTGAATTCTGGCCATAGTTACCGTAGGTGTCAAATAATTCTTAAGAAATTAGTATCAACTGCATCTACTTTTACTTAATATCTTAACATGCAAATAAAACAGTGGCACACATGATGAAGCATCAGTAAAATTTTATAGCATTCTACCATATAAATTAATTTTTTCTCGGTTTTATTCATTATCATTATTACATGTATAATGAATTTAAAGGTCAAGTCCACCCCAGCAAAATGTTGATTTGAATAAATATAGAAAAATCAACTAGTATAACACTGAAAATTTCATCAAAATTGGATGTAAGAAAGTTATGGCATTTTAAAGTTTTGCTTATTTTTCACAAAACAGTGATATGCACAACTCAGTGACATGCAGATGGGTTAGTTGATGATGTCCCTCACTCACTATTTCTTTTGTTTTTTATTGTTTGAATTATACAATATTTCATTTTTTACAGATATGACCATAGGGACCGACTTGACTGAATCATATAGTATTAAGCAATGCTAATATCACATGTTCAGGGAGGAATTGATCACTGTTTCACTTGACAATGAGGAGAAAATAAGTATATTTCATATAATAAAATACAAAAGAAATAGTGAGTAGATGACGTCATCAGTCTCCTCATTTGCATACCGACCAGGATGTGCATACAATTTTTTTTGTGAAATTAAGCGAAACCTACATGTCATAAATTTCTTATTTTACATCCAATTTTGATGAAATTTTCAGTGTTATGCTAGTTTCCTTTCAATATCGTTCACATAAAATCAATAGCGATAAAATGAAGTTTTGACACAAAAGTAAATATGAAGGCGGGCATGCAGTACACAAAACAGCACTGCCTTGTTTACTACGATACCCCCAGTGACGTCACAGTCAAAGAACACCCGTCTCGGTAGGCATTGCAGGAGCGAACACAGGGGAAATGGGTAGGGATATATCGTTCAAATTCACTATTTTGGAAAAAGAAAATGGGGGGTCGAATCACCTCTTAGTGTTTGGTGGGTTGTAAGGTTGCTATTAATGTAAATATCTCAATATTTTGAATCGTCTTCTTAATTGTCCTTTAAAACTAACCTTTGTCCTAGAGACATTCAAGCTCTTCAGCATGGTACAATGCTTGCCGATAGCTTGGAGAGAGGCATCCGTCAGTCTGATACAACCTCCCAGGTTGAGTTCCGTGAGACGATGACAAGACCGAGCCAAGGCGATGGTAGAGGGATCACCAAGACTGACACAGCGGCGGAGATAAACAATCATCAGGTGTGGGCAGGAAGTGGCCAGGGCTTGGACACCTAGTAAAAAGTAACAGCATCGTAACATGACCCTATAGAAGAACACAATATAATCTATTTCAAATTGGCAACAATTTCAATACATGTATACATGTATTTGTTCACATAGCTTGGAAAAGGAATATGAGGATAAATAAAGGTGAGGAAAGTTTAGGAGACCTAGTTAATAGTGATATTAGCTTACAGGGGGACAAATGGATTAATCTACTATCAAACACCTGAAAGTGGCAATAAGTTATTATGATGTTTGTAGTTTCACAAAATGGAAACATTAATTGTAGAAATAAACAAAGAAAGGTGTGGCTAGGACTGACTGGAGGTGGCTTATTATTGTCCGTAGGTTTGGATACCTACATGTACATGTAGTTGGAAAAAAATATAGGTAGGCCTACACAACTTTTCTAGGATCTGGGTTAATCTACTCTCAGTGCTCTTCAAATTCTTATTCTCAAACAGGAGATGTAGACAAAATGATGTTAGACCAAGTGGATATCAAGGGAGCGTTTCATGAAAGGACTTGTCAGACGTTTTACCTGACAAGCCCTGTTTTATCCGACAGTTCACATGGTAACTGTGCTCCTCAGCCAATCAAAATCAAGGAAAGTAGTCAGGTGGGTGTTTCATAAAGCTGTTCGTAAGATACGAATGACTTTACGCACGACTGGTGATCCTTTCTTGTGCTATGTGATATAGCCCTATGTAATTGATTTATGACCAAAGAATATGTTCCAGTCGTGCGTAACACAAACAGCTTTATGGAACACCCGCCAGATCTGACAACTTGTCGGATGCAAATGTTGATGAAACGCTCCCCTGATGAAATGGGTATAGCCTAAATGGAAATAAGACCAAAATTAATCATGAATGGGTTTAAAGGGGAAGTTCACCCTGAAGAAAACTTTGTTGTAAAAATAGCAGAAAAAATAGTAAAAAATATTGGTGAAGGTTTGAGGAAAATCCGTTAAAGAATAAGAAAGTTATTAGAGTTCAAAGTTTTTGATTTGTGACGTCATAAACGAGCAGCTGCCCACTGTGTTATGTAATATAAAATGCATGAATTTCAAATTTTACATGGTTGCTGATGACTTAATTTTGTTTTCTATTCATGATCGGGTGTGAAATGATTTATCTATTGATATACAAAAGGTACAGTAAAAACCATTTTCAATTTTCTGAGAAAATGACATTTCATTGACTTTTTACCATTCACTATGTAGGAATGCTGCTGGCATATGACGTCACAAATCAAATAATTGAAATTCTAATAACTTTTAATTATTTGATGAATTTTTCTCAAACCTTCGTCAATATTTTTTATTATTTTTTCTGCTATTTTTACAATAAACTTTTTGTCAGGGTGAACTTCCCCTTTAATGGTAATCACACTAAATGAGGGAGTAGACAAACTGTTAGCCGACAAAATGGCATTAGACCATGTGGGATAAGACCAAACACAAAGTAGAGAATGTTAGTAGAATATGGACAAAGTTAGATGGTTATCAGATGAACTGGACCTGGTTGAAGATAGACTCGGATTAGACCACATGAGATAAGACCACACACAAAGTAGACAGTGTTAGTTAGAATATGGACAAAGTGAGATTGTAATAAGATGAACTGGGGGCGTTTCATCAACATTTTCGTCTGACAAGTTGTCAGATCTGACAACTTTCCTGGATTCTGATTGGTTGAGAAGCACTGTTACTATAGTAAAACAGGACTTGTCGGATAAAACGTCTGACAAGTCCTTTCATGAAACACTCCCCAGGTTTTAGAGGAGCTAGGATTAGACCATGTGGTATGAGACCAAATGGAAAGTAGACCAAGTGGATGTGGACCAAGTGGCTATTAATTCAATTGAATTTACCAAATGGTTAGTAGATGAACTAGGATTAGATCATGTGGAATGAGACTAAATGGAAAGTAGACCAAGTGGGTGTAGACCAAGTGGCTATTAATTCAATTGAATTTACCAAATGGCTAGTAGACAAACTAGGATTAGTCCATGTGGGTTGAGTTTAAATGGAAAGTAGACCAAGTAGGTGCAGCCCAAGTGGCAATTAATTCAATTGAATTTACCAAATGGCTAGTAGACGAACTAGGATTAGACCATGTGGGATGAGATTAAATGGAAAGTAGACCAAGTGGGTGTAGACCAAGTGGCAATTAATTCAATTGAATTTACCAAATGGCTAGTAGACAAACTAGGATTAGACCATGTGGGATGAGACCAAATGGAAAGTAGACCAAGTGGGTGTGGACCAAGTGGCAATTAATTCAATTGAATTTACCAATGGCTAGTAGACAAACTAGGATTAGTCCATATGAGATGAGACCAAATGGAAAGTAGACAAAGTGGGTGTAGCCCAAGTGGCAATTAATTCAATTGAATTTACCAAATGGCTAGTAGACAAACTAGGATTAGTCCATGTGGGATGAGACCAAATGGAAAGTAGACGAAGTGGCAATTTACTGCAGCATCTTACCTTGATCAGTGATCTCTGTCCTTTCTCCTTTGGCAGAGTTGAGATCGATCTTTCTCAAGTTCCTGCATGCTCCCAATCTGAGCAGAGCTTTGTCGCTGACAGCCGACTCACTAAGGTCTAGGATCTTGGTACGCTTATGGACGACCTGGAAGTGATGGTTAGAAATAAAAATCAACGAAGATCATGATAGTTAAAAAAAATACGGTGATGATGATAATGATATTTGTGTTGATAAAGATGGAGATATTAATGGATGTAATGATGATAATGGTGACAGTGGGGTACAATGACGATTATGGAGATAATGTCATGAGTGACAATGATGAAGATGACAATCATGATTGTGACTGTGATGATGGTGATATAAATGTACATCATTTCATGTCCACTTCTATAAGGGGAAAAAAAATAATCATATGGGACCAGCCACCCCAAAACCAACAATAAGTCGCACAAAATGAATTTTGAGGTTTTAAATCTAATTTGAAAAAGCACAGCCATAGCTTTAAAATGATATATAATTTGTCAAAATTGATCAACAAGAACCTACTGAAATACGTGATTGAATGCAGAAGAAACAAAGCATGAGCTTCAGAAAATAAGGAGAAAACAACGTTTGAATGCTGTGTTCACTCAAGCATGAGATGTGCACACCATGCAATTTCAATTAAACCTCCGAGCAGTCAACAAAAACTTGTGTCAAACAAACTCTTGTATCTTGCTTTCTAATTAGGTGGTCTGTCATGAATATGACAGATCACCTATTATATTCGTCAGATTTTACTTTATTTATTTTTATTGCCAAATTTTGACGCCAGGTTATCTCAAAATCGGGCCTGTCAAATTTCTTGATTTTCATGTCATGTATGGATATTATTGTGGAATCGCGAAACGAAACTTTTCAAGGTCATCAAATCCTGATGACGTCATCTAGGCGCCATTTTGTAAAATTAAATTATTGATCATATCATCGCAACTAATCATCATAAATCATTCATATTCGCATCATATCAAGTTCAGATGACAGGTCATCAGGACATGTCAACAGAGGTCATGCAAAGGTCACGACGCGCACGTACGCGCGCGTCAAAATTTTAAAATTCCCCAAATCAATCGTGGTCAAATTTGGGTACGTTTCAGGCCATTTTGAGCATGTCAAAAATTTGCGCGCGCACAGGTATGCGTGCGCGTTTTTGCTCCTACCATCGGTATGCATCTTCGAGTCGTCATTTATTTTATGTCTGTTCACTGTCCATGATCTTCTGATTAATTTGATACCTCATTCAGCCT
Organism: Lytechinus variegatus; assembly: GCF_018143015.1. NCBI lineage: Eukaryota > Metazoa > Echinodermata > Echinoidea > Temnopleuroida > Toxopneustidae > Lytechinus > Lytechinus variegatus. The sequence goes on along the minus strand of NC_054758.1, from coordinate 11,358,194 downwards.
CTTACGACCAATAATACCCAAATGCGCGTCAATTCAAATGTGCATTACAAGCGCGTGCAAACTCGCAAAATAAGTCAAAAGTGGGCAAAAATATGCCTATATAAAATTCACTGTAGCTCTTCAAGGAGTCCGTTGACCCCCAATTTTTTTTTCCTATTCGAATAGAGTATGAATTGGAGATATGATCTTATGCCACATTTGACCCTTAAAAACATCGTGACGTCATCAACATGGCGTCGGAACTAAAAATTAGTGTTTTCTGTTTCATGATGTCACAACACTCATGTAAATTGATTCTAATTACGTAAATATTGGTCTTTTCTCGCCAACTTTTAAATATGTTTTACCTTAGAATGTACCCTTTAGACAATATGTCCATTGTTTCATTTTAAAGCTTGTACTATTCTCAAAACTGGAATTTGTACTAGGTTTGTCATCATGACATTTTTGTACTTGCAACAATTTACATTGACAATATGTTTCCTGTTTTGCGCTCCCTGTCTGTCCGGAAGATCGTGGTCGACTGGATAACGCACCTGCCTGGTAACGCTAGGGTCGGTGGTTCAAACCTGGCTTGACTCTTTTTTTTTTTTTTTTTCCTTTATTATTAGGTGGTCTGTCATGAATATGACAGATCACCTATTATATTCGTCAGATTTTACTTTATTTATTTTTATTGCCAAATTTTGACGCCAGGTTATCTCAAAATCGGGCCTGTCAAATTTCTTGATTTTCATGTCATGTATGGATATTATTGTGGAATCGCGAAACGAAACTTTTCAAGGTCATCAAATCATGATGACGTCATCTAGGCGCCATTTTGTAAAATTAAATTATTGATCATATCATCGCAACTAATCATCATAAATCATTCATATTCGCATCATATCAAGTTCAGATGACAGGTCATCAGGACATGTCAACAGAGGTCATGCAAAGGTCACGACGCGCACGTACGCGCGCGTCAAAATTTTAAAATTCCCCAAATCAATCGTGGTCAAATTTGGGTACGTTTCAGGCCATTTTGAGCATGTCAAAAATTTGCGCGCGCACAGGTATGCGTGCGCGTTTTTGCTCCTACCATCGGTATGCATCTTCGAGTCGTCATTTATTTTATGTCTGTTCACTGTCCATGATCTTCTGATTAATTTGATACCTCATTCAGCCTCTTACGACCAATAATACCCAAATGCGCGTCAATTCAAATGTGCATTACAAGCGCGTGCAAACTCGCAAAATAAGTCAAAAGTGGGCAAAAATATGCCTATATAAAATTCACTGTAGCTCTTCAAGGAGTCCGTTGACCCCCAATTTTTTTTCCTATTCGAATAGAGTATGAATTGGAGATATGATTTTATGCCACATTTGACCCTTAAAAACATCGTGACGTCATCAACATGGCGTCGGAACTAAAAATTAGTGTTTTCTGTTTCATGATGTCACAACACTCATGTAAATTGATTCTAATTACGTAAATATTGGTCTTTTCTCGCCAACTTTTAAATATGTTTTACCTTAGAATGTACCCTTTAGACAATATGTCCATTGTTTCATTTTAAAGCTTGTACTATTCTCAAAACTGGAATTTGTACGAGGTTTGTCATCATGACATTTTTGTACTTGCAACAATTTACATTGACAATATGTTTCCTGTTTTGCGCTCCCTGTCTGTCCGGAAGATCGTGGTCGACTGGATAACGCACCTGCCTGGTAACGCTAGGGTCGGTGGTTCAAACCTGGCTTGACTCTTTTTTTTTTTTTTTTTTCCTTTATTATTAGGTGGTCTGTCATGAATATGACAGATCACCTATTATATTCGTCAGATTTTACTTTATTTATTTTTATTGCCAAATTTTGACGCCAGGTTATCTCAAAATCGGGCCTGTCAAATTTCTTGATTTTCATGTCATGTATGGATATTATTGTGGAATCGCGAAACGAAACTTTTCAAGGTCATCAAATCCTGATGACGTCATCTAGGCGCCATTTTGTAAAATTAAATTATTGATCATATCATCGCAACTAATCATCATAAATCATTCATATTCGCATCATATCAAGTTCAGATGACAGGTCATCAGGACATGTCAACAGAGGTCATGCAAAGGTCACGACGCGCACGTACGCGCGCGTCAAAATTTTAAAATTCCCCAAATCAATCGTGGTCAAATTTGGGTACGTTTCAGGCCATTTTGAGCATGTCAAAAATTTGCGCGTGCACAGGTATGCGTGCGCGTTTTTGCTCCTACCATCGGTATGCATCTTCGAGCCGTCATTTATTTTATGTCTGTTCACTGTCCATGATCTTCTGATTAATTTGATACCTCATTCAGCCTCTTACGACCAATAATACCCAAATGCGCGTCAATTCAAATGTGCATTACAAGCGCGTGCAAACTCGCAAAATAAGTCAAAAGTGGGCAAAAATATGCCTATATAAAATTCACTGTAGCTCTTCAAGGAGTCCGTTGACCCCCAATTTTTTTTTCCTATTCGAATAGAGTATGAATTGGAGATATGATTTTATGCCACATTTGACCCTTAAAAACATCGTGACGTCATCAACATGGCGTCGGAACTAAAAATTAGTGTTTTCTGTTTCATGATGTCACAACACTCATGTAAATTGATTCTAATTACGTAAATATTGGTCTTTTCTCGCCAACTTTTAAATATGTTTTACCTTAGAATGTACCCTTTAGACAATATGTCCATTGTTTCATTTTAAAGCTTGTACTATTCTCAAAACTGGAATTTGTACTAGGTTTGTCATCATGACATTTTTGTACTTGCAACAATTTACATTGACAATATGTTTCCTGTTTTGCGCTCCCTGTCTGTCCGGAAGATCGTGGTCGACTGGATAACGCACCTGCCTGGTAACGCTAGGGTCGGTGGTTCAAACCTGGCTTGACTCTTTTTTTTTTTTTTTTTTCCTTTATTATTAGGTGGTCTGTCATGAATATGACAGATCACCTATTATATTCGTCAGATTTTACTTTATTTATTTTTATTGCCAAATTTTGACGCCAGGTTATCTCAAAATCGGGCCTGTCAAATTTCTTGATTTTCATGTCATGTATGGATATTATTGTGGAATCGCGAAACGAAACTTTTCAAGGTCATCAAATCCTGATGACGTCATCTAGGCGCCATTTTGTAAAATTAAATTATTGATCATATCATCGCAACTAATCATCATAAATCATTCATATTCGCATCATATCAAGTTCAGATGACAGGTCATCAGGACATGTCAACAGAGGTCATGCAAAGGTCACGACGCGCACGTACGCGCGCGTCAAAATTTTAAAATTCCCCAAATCAATCGTGGTCAAATTTGGGTACGTTTCAGGCCATTTTGAGCATGTCAAAAATTTGCGCGCGCACAGGTATGCGTGCGCGTTTTTGCTCCTACCATCGGTATGCATCTTCGAGTCGTCATTTATTTTATGTCTGTTCACTGTCCATGATCTTCTGATTAATTTGATACCTCATTCAGCCTCTTACGACCAATAATACCCAAATGCGCGTCAATTCAAATGTGCATTACAAGCGCGTGCAAACTCGCAAAATAAGTCAAAAGTGGGCAAAAATATGCCTATATAAAATTCACTGTAGCTCTTCAAGGAGTCCGTTGACCCCCAATTTTTTTTTCCTATTCGAATAGAGTATGAATTGGAGATATGATTTTATGCCACATTTGACCCTTAAAAACATCGTGACGTCATCAACATGGCGTCGGAACTAAAAATTAGTGTTTTCTGTTTCATGATGTCACAACACTCATGTAAATTGATTCTAATTACGTAAATATTGGTCTTTTCTCGCCAACTTTTAAATATGTTTTACCTTAGAATGTACCCTTTAGACAATATGTCCATTGTTTCATTTTAAAGCTTGTACTATTCTCAAAACTGGAATTTGTACTAGGTTTGTCATCATGACATTTTTGTACTTGCAACAATTTACATTGACAATATGTTTCCTGTTTTGCGCTCCCTGTCTGTCCGGAAGATCGTGGTCGACTGGATAACGCACCTGCCTGGTAACGCTAGGGTCGGTGGTTCAAACCTGGCTTGACTCTTTTTTTTTTTTTTTTTTCCTTTATTATTAGGTGGTCTGTCATGAATATGACAGATCACCTATTATATTCGTCAGATTTTACTTTATTTATTTTTATTGCCAAATTTTGACGCCAGGTTATCTCAAAATCGGGCCTGTCAAATTTCTTGATTTTCATGTCATGTATGGATATTATTGTGGAATCGCGAAACGAAACTTTTCAAGGTCATCAAATCCTGATGACGTCATCTAGGCGCCATTTTGTAAAATTAAATTATTGATCATATCATCGCAACTAATCATCATAAATCATTCATATTCGCATCATATCAAGTTCAGATGACAGGTCATCAGGACATGTCAACAGAGGTCATGCAAAGGTCACGACGCGCACGTACGCGCGCGTCAAAATTTTAAAATTCCCCAAATCAATCGTGGTCAAATTTGGGTACGTTTCAGGCCATTTTGAGCATGTCAAAAATTTGCGCGCGCACAGGTATGCGTGCGCGTTTTTGCTCCTACCATCGGTATGCATCTTCGAGCCGTCATTTATTTTATGTCTGTTCACTGTCCATGATCTTCTGATTAATTTGATACCTCATTCAGCCTCTTACGACCAATAATACCCAAATGCGCGTCAATTCAAATGTGCATTACAAGCGCGTGCAAACTCGCAAAATAAGTCAAAAGTGGGCAAAAATATGCCTATATAAAATTCACTGTAGCTCTTCAAGGAGTCCGTTGACCCCCAATTTTTTTTTCCTATTCGAATAGAGTATGAATTGGAGATATGATTTTATGCCACATTTGACCCTTAAAAACATCGTGACGTCATCAACATGGCGTCGGAACTAAAAATTAGTGTTTTCTGTTTCATGATGTCACAACACTCATGTAAATTGATTCTAATTACGTAAATATTGGTCTTTTCTCGCCAACTTTTAAATATGTTTTACCTTAGAATGTACCCTTTAGACAATATGTCCATTGTTTCATTTTAAAGCTTGTACTATTCTCAAAACTGGAATTTGTACTAGGTTTGTCATCATGACATTTTTGTACTTGCAACAATTTACATTGACAATATGTTTCCTGTTTTGCGCTCCCTGTCTGTCCGGAAGATCGTGGTCTACTGGATAACGCACCTGCCTGGTAACGCTAGGGTCGGTGGTTCAAACCTGGCTTGACTCTTTTTTTTTTTTTTCCTTTATTATTAGGTGGTCTGTCATGAATATGACAGATCACCTATTATATTCGTCAGATTTTACTTTATTTATTTTTATTGCCAAATTTTGACGCCAGGTTATCTCAAAATCGGGCCTGTCAAATTTCTTGATTTTCATGTCATGTATGGATATTATTGTGGAATCGCGAAACGAAACTTTTCAAGGTCATCAAATCCTGATGACGTCATCTAGGCGCCATTTTGTAAAATTAAATTATTGATCATTTAATCGCAACTAATCATCATAAATCATTCATATTCGCATCATATCAAGTTCAGATGACAGGTCATCAGGACATGTCAACAGAGGTCATGCAAAGGTCACGACGCGCACGTACGCGCGCGTCAAAATTTTAAAATTCCCCAAATCAATCGTGGTCAAATTTGGGTACGTTTCAGGCCATTTTGAGCATGTCAAAAATTTGCGCGCGCACAGGTATGCGTGCGCGTTTTTGCTCCTACCATCGGTATGCATCTTCGAGTCGTCATTTATTTTATGTCTGTTCACTGTCCATGATCTTCTGATTAATTTGATACCTCATTCAGCCTCTTACGACCAATAATACCCAAATGCGCGTCAATTCAAATGTGCATTACAAGCGCGTGCAAACTCGCAAAATAAGTCAAAAGTGGGCAAAAATATGCCTATATAAAATTCACTGTAGCTCTTCAAGGAGTCCGTTGACCCCCAATTTTTTTTTCCTATTCGAATAGAGTATGAATTGGAGATATGATTTTATGCCACATTTGACCCTTAAAAACATCGTGACGTCATCAACATGGCGTCGGAACTAAAAATTAGTGTTTTCTGTTTCATGATGTCACAACACTCATGTAAATTGATTCTAATTACGTAAATATTGGTCTTTTCTCGCCAACTTTTAAATATGTTTTACCTTAGAATGTACCCTTTAGACAATATGTCCATTGTTTCATTTTAAAGCTTGTACTATTCTCAAAACTGGAATTTGTACTAGGTTTGTCATCATGACATTTTTGTACTTGCAACAATTTACATTGACAATATGTTTCCTGTTTTGCGCTCCCTGTCTGTCCGGAAGATCGTGGTCGACTGGATAACGCACCTGCCTGGTAACGCTAGGGTCGGTGGTTCAAACCTGGCTTGACTCTTTTTTTTTTTTTTCCTTTATTATTAGGTGGTCTGTCATGAATATGACAGATCACCTATTATATTCGTCAGATTTTACTTTATTTATTTTTATTGCCAAATTTTGACGCCAGGTTATCTCAAAATCAGGCCTGTCAAATTTCTTGATTTTCATGTCATGTATGGATATTATTGTGGAATCGCGAAACGAAACTTTTCAAGGTCATCAAATCCTGATGACGTCATCTAGGCGCCATTTTGTAAAATTAAATTATTGATCATTTAATCGCAACTAATCATCATAAATCATTCATATTCGCATCATATCAAGTTCAGATGACAGGTCATCAGGACATGTCAACAGAGGTCATGCAAAGGTCACGACGCGCACGTACGCGCGCGTCAAAATTTTAAAATTCCCCAAATCAATCGTGGTCAAATTTGGGTACGTTTCAGGCCATTTTGAGCATGTCAAAAATTTGCGCGCGCACAGGTATGCGTGCGCGTTTTTGCTCCTACCATCGGTATGCATCTTCGAGTCGTCATTTATTTTATGTCTGTTCACTGTCCATGATCTTCTGATTAATTTGATACCTCATTCAGCCTCTTACGACCAATAATACCCAAATGCGCGTCAATTCAAATGTGCATTACAAGCGCGTGCAAACTCGCAAAATAAGTCAAAAGTGGGCAAAAATATGCCTATATAAAATTCACTGTAGCTCTTCAAGGAGTCCGTTGACCCCCAATTTTTTTTCCTATTCGAATAGAGTATGAATTGGAGATATGATTTTATGCCACATTTGACCCTTAAAAACATCGTGACGTCATCAACATGGCGTCGGAACTAAAAATTAGTGTTTTCTGTTTCATGATGTCACAACACTCATGTAAATTGATTCTAATTACGTAAATATTGGTCTTTTCTCGCCAACTTTTAAATATGTTTTACCTTAGAATGTACCCTTTAGACAATATGTCCATTGTTTCATGTTAAAGCTTGTACTATTCTCAAAACTGGAATTTGTACTAGGTTTGTCATCATGACATTTTTGTACTTGCAACAATTTACATTGACAATATGTTTCCTGTTTTGCGCTCCCTGTCTGTCCGGAAGATCGTGGTCGACTGGATAACGCACCTGCCTGGTAACGCTAGGGTCGGTGGTTCAAACCTGGCTTGACTCTTTTTTTTTTTTTTTTTCCTTTATTATTAGGTGGTCTGTCATGAATATGACAGATCACCTATTATATTCGTCAGATTTTACTTTATTTATTTTTATTGCCAAATTTTGACGCCAGGTTATCTCAAAATCGGGCCTGTCAAATTTCTTGATTTTCATGTCATGTATGGATATTATTGTGGAATCGCGAAACGAAACTTTTCAAGGTCATCAAATCCTGATGACGTCATCTAGGCGCCATTTAGTAAAATTAAATTATTGATCATATCATCGCAACTAATCATCATAAATCATTCATATTCGCATCATATCAAGTTCAGATGACAGGTCATCAGGACATGTCAACAGAGGTCATGCAAAGGTCACGACGCGCACGTACGCGCGCGTCAAAATTTTAAAATTCCCCAAATCAATCGTGGTCAAATTTGGGTACGTTTCAGGCCATTTTGAGCATGTCAAAAATTTGCGCGCGCACAGGTATGCGTGCGCGTTTTTGCTCCTACCATCGGTATGCATCTTCGAGTCGTCATTTATTTTATGTCTGTTCACTGTCCATGATCTTCTGATTAATTTGATACCTCATTCAGCCTCTTACGACCAATAATACCCAAATGCGCGTCAATTCAAATGTGCATTACAAGCGCGTGCAAACTCGCAAAATAAGTCAAAAGTGGGCAAAAATATGCCTATATAAAATTCACTGTAGCTCATCAAGGAGTCCGTTGACCCCCAATTTTTTTTCCTATTCGAATAGAGTATGAATTGGAGATATGATTTTATGCCACATTTGACCCTTAAAAACATCGTGACGTCATCAACATGGCGTCGGAACTAAAAATTAGTGTTTTCTGTTTCATGATGTCACAACACTCATGTAAATTGATTCTAATTACGTAAATATTGGTCTTTTCTCGCCAACTTTTAAATATGTTTTACCTTAGAATGTACCCTTTAGACAATATGTCCATTGTTTCATTTTAAAGCTTGTACTATTCTCAAAACTGGAATTTGTACTAGGTTTGTCATTGACATTTTTGTACTTGCAACAATTTACATTGACAATATGTTTCCTGTTTTGCGCTCCCTGTCTGTCCGGAAGATCGTGGTCGACTGGATAACGCACCTGCCTGGTAACGCTAGGGTCGGTGGTTCAAACCTGGCTTGACTCTTTTTTTTTTTTTTTCCTTTATTATTAGGTGGTCTGTCATGAATATGACAGATCACCTATTATATTCGTCAGATTTTACTTTATTTATTTTTATTGCCAAATTTTGACGCCAGGTTATCTCAAAATCGGGCCTGTCAAATTTCTTGATTTTCATGTCATGTATGGATATTATTGTGGAATCGCGAAACGAAACTTTTCAAGGTCATCAAATCCTGATGACGTCATCTAGGCGCCATTTTGTAAAATTAAATTATTGATCATATCATCGCAACTAATCATCATAAATCATTCATATTCGCATCATATCAAGTTCAGATGACAGGTCATCAGGACATGTCAACAGAGGTCATGCAAAGGTCACGACGCGCACGTACGCGCGCGTCAAAATTTTAAAATTCCCCAAATCAATCGTGGTCAAATTTGGGTACGTTTCAGGCCATTTTGAGCATGTCAAAAATTTGCGCGCGCACAGGTATGCGTGCGCGTTTTTGCTCCTACCATCGGTATGCATCTTCGAGTCGTCATTTATTTTATGTCTGTTCACTGTCCATGATCTTCTGATTAATTTGATACCTCATTCAGCCTCTTACGACCAATAATACCCAAATGCGCGTCAATTCAAATGTGCATTACAAGCGCGTGCAAACTCGCAAAATAAGTCAAAAGTGGGCAAAAATATGCCTATATAAAATTCACTGTAGCTCTTCAAGGAGTCCGTTGACCCCCATTTTTTTTTTCCTATTCGAATAGAGTATGAATTGGAGATATGATTTTATGCCACATTTGACCCTTAAAAACATCGTGACGTCATCAACATGGCGTCGGAACTAAAAATTAGTGTTTTCTGTTTCATGATGTCACAACACTCATGTAAATTGATTCTAATTACGTAAATATTGGTCTTTTCTCGCCAACTTTTAAATATGTTTTACCTTAGAATGTACCCTTTAGACAATATGTCCATTGTTTCATTTTAAAGCTTGTACTATTCTCAAAACTGGAATTTGTACTAGGTTTGTCATCATGACATTTTTGTACTTGCAACAATTTACATTGACCATATGTTTCCTGTTTTGCGCTCCCTGTCTGTCCGGAAGATCGTGGTCGACTGGATAACGCACCTGCCTGGTAACGCTAGGGTCGGTGGTTCAAACCTGGCTTGACTCTTTTTTTTTTTTTTTTTTCCTTTATTATTAGGTGGTCTGTCATGAATATGACAGATCACCTATTATATTCGTCAGATTTTACTTTATTTATTTTTATTGCCAAATTTTGACGCCAGGTTATCTCAAAATCGGGCCTGTCAAATTTCTTGATTTTCATGTCATGTATGGATATTATTGTGGAATCGCGAAACGAAACTTTTCAAGGTCATCAAATCCTGATGACGTCATCTAGGCGCCATTTTGTAAAATTAAATTATTGATCATATCATCGCAACTAATCATCATAAATCATTCATATTCGCATCATATCAAGTTCAGATGACAGGTCATCAGGACATGTCAACAGAGGTCATGCAAAGGTCATGACGCGCACGTACGCGCGCGTCAAAATTTTAAAATTCCCCAAATCAATCGTGGTCAAATTTGGGTACGTTTCAGGCCATTTTGAGCATGTCAAAAATTTGCGCGCGCACAGGTATGCGTGCGCGTTTTTGCTCCTACCATCGGTATGCATCTTCGAGTCGTCATTTATTTTATGTCTGTTCACTGTCCATGATCTTCTGATTAATTTGATACCTCATTCAGCCTCTTACGACCAATAATACCCAAATGCGCGTCAATTCAAATGTGCATTACAAGCGCGTGCAAACTCGCAAAATAAGTCAAAAGTGGGCAAAAATATGCCTATATAAAATTCACTGTAGCTCTTCAAGGAGTCCGTTGACCCCCAATTTTTCCTCACTCTTGGATAGAGTAAATATCTCATTTGGAGATTGTGTAAATACCACAAAATTATGTTAGGAATAAAAATTACATATTTTCGCAATATACGTCAACGTATTTATGCATATTTGACCGTATCTTTTTTATTAGTGGTTAGTTTTTTCTCAAATTTTGATATGATGTAGTCAAAAAAATTCTCTACAAATAACGTGTGAATAATTTTCACTTTTGACCACAGCATCAATGTGTTGTGAGCTGTTTAAATTTTCGACAAATTTTTCTTGGCCTAATTTTTGCGAATTTTTTAAAGAAAATGTTTTATTAATCAAGTTTACGGTCTTCCTGTAAATTTTAAGCCCACTGGTTTTGCGGTTTTTCATGTAGGACATTTTTCGTAGTTTTTCCGGAACTTTTTAAGAGCTAATTTTAACATTGTAAAACATCATTTATGCATTTTCTTAGTAAACGCTACAATATTGAGAAGCTATTGTGTTGAAAAATTTCATTCCGGACATTTTGTGGAAATTTCCAGATTTTTTTTATTTGGTTATTTTCACTAAATATAACATATAACAGATTTTCAGATACCTTCTGTGAAATAAAAAAAATGCAATTTACTTAAATAAATATTTTCTTGAAATTTTGCGGGAAAATTGCCTGTATTTGAATCTTTCACCTAACTTTTTTTTTGTAAAGTCATCAAGAAAAAATTTTCAAGTTAATGCTAAAGTCATACACAATTAATAAATCGATATTGAAAATTCTTGACGGAAAATATAATGTGAAATGTTTAGGAATTTCAGAAATTTTGCAAACATTCCCCCCCCAAAAAAAAATCTACTTAATTCTTTCATCAGATACATCATTAGTGAGTTTTGAAGTGAATGCTGTGAAATTGTAGCATTGCAAAATTTCTCATTAAAAATAATTCAAATTTACCAGACGTTTTGAACATTGTGAAAATTCTGGTTTGAAAGCTTAAAAGAAAAATTGTTGACAGAATAAACAATTTTTTAAAAGATTTTCCATACAAAACATGAAACTGTAGATTAAAAATTTGCTGCTCTGAAATAGAAGGCTCCTTTCATAGCGCAATTTTGGAAAGCCAATTTCGGTAAATCGTATCAAATTTTTGAGGAGTTTTAAGGCATTTTACGTGCTCCAAACTTCATGTCGTATTTACCGTATTGCATTATCATTGTAATCATGACGGTTGTTATCACCACATTAATAATCAAATTTAGCAATGGTAAAAATTTATTCCTAGAATGTCTATGATCAAGATTATGAATCATATCTAAAAAATCATTTCATACAACATCAGCCGACACTGAATGAAAAATCATGACAGACCACCTAATTCGTCCTAATGACGAATTAAAATCTAGTTGAGTTTGCAATTTGAAATTTTTCCAGCATAAAGAATAAATACTCCTTTAGATAATCTACAGGTTCTAATTTTTAAATTTTGGCTTTTTGAAGAACAATTTACTATTTTGACTATTGCAGAGAGCCTTCCCTGGCAACTTATCGGTGGTATTGTTGTGGCAGGTCACATATCTTAAAAACATCTCTCTTGATAATCTTTGATGGATTTTCACCAAACCTTCACCAATATCATCTCTATTTTTTTCCTTTTTTACTTTTATTCAAACCTACTTATCGTCAGAGCGAACTTCCCCTTTAAACATCGGAATACGACCCAACAGCATCAGCAACAAGTCTCTGTATTATGGAGTCAAAGGTATGTGACCTGCCAGGTCAAACCCCAAAATAAGTCGCCAGGAAAGATTTCCTGTAAATAGCCAAAATGGCAATTCGGTCTTCAAAAAGTAAAATGTAGTAACTGAAGTAATACTTCTTCTCCTGCATCCTGACAAGAGTTAAAATAGCGTGGTTAAATAAAAGATGAGATAAAAGAGTTTCTTTGACACCACCCTTTTCTTGAAGTTTCACCAAAATCATATAATGTGCTCATCTTGCCCTTGAGCGAAGTCCTAGCTTTAACCTTTTCTCTTTATTCTTTGAAATTCTCATTGAATTTTGTCTACATTCAATTGAGCACTTGTGTGAGCTATTGCTTATCAATTTTGACAAGTTACATTATCATTTCCAAATCAAAGGTTAGATTGTAATTTTTTCAAGCTCGATAAAATTCTAACAATTCATTTTGGGTGACTTATTGCTTGTTTTGGGGTGACACTGAGGGAAGGGCCCCATCTTACAAAGAGTTGCGATTGATCCGTTCAACCTCAACTATATGGAAATCCATCAATGCCATATAAAATTTTAAAAGTACACTACATTTACAAGAAACTGAATAGAAATATGAATACACAACTAGATAATAGTTTGGACAAATTTGCATTTTAAATGTTGACATTGCTGGCCGTCCATAGTTGTAATTGATCAGATCAATCGCAACTCTTTGCCAGACAGGGCCAAGATATGTAAGTCACAGTGGAACACCTGGGCCCCATCTTACAAAGAGTTACAATTGATCCAATCAATATCGTAACTATGGAAATCCATCCATACCATAATTTTTTCTACAGGAAATTTGCACAATGTCCTTTGCAAACACAGAGAAGCACAGAAAATTTCCCAGAAAACAGTGAAAGCATGAATATACTGTACATCATAGTTAGAAAATATTCTGAACATGCATAATAGATGTTGAGGTTGCTGGCCGTCCATAGTTGTAATTGATCAGATCCATCGTAACTCTTTGTATGATGGGGGCCCTGGGGCACATTTTAGAAAGAGTTACGATTCATCCAATCAATTGTAACTGTATGGAAATCTATCAGTGTCATAGATTTTTCTACAGGAAATTTGTACAGTCCTTTGTAAATAAAGAGAAGCACAGGGAATTTTTAAGGAAACATATTGACGTTGCTGGCCATCCATAGTTGCGATTGATCGGATCAATCGCAACTCTTAGTAAGATGGGGCTCTGATGATACAGAGATTGAAGTAGAAAGTATTCCATCCAAACTAACCTTTGCCACATTAGTGTCTGTAAGTAACCCTCTCTTGGACATTAGATGAAGAAGGTTGTCTTTGACGTTGATTGGCAGGTTGTCAAGCTGTGATAGGAAACATGGCAACTGTTTGATCACGGACAACAGAGACCTGGAAATGAAACAAAGAGGAGAACTAAACAATGCAAGATTAAGCCTAGTTTTGGGCAAAAAACAAAACAAAACAAAATGGGGACATATTAACCACAATCATGTAAATACTGTGTTTTCAATTTCCAAATTGTTTTTTTAAAGTGCACACATAGGAATACAAAGAATGCATAGCTCTAGTGTTGTAGCCGAACCAAACGGAAATTCGCCGAACTTGGCACTTCTGAACCGAACGCAAAGGCCTGGTTCGGTAGAAAAAAAAGCACATTAATGTTACTTAGTATTATTACAGAGGGGACTACATAGATTTAAATATAAAATAAAAAAAAATATTGGTTATTGTGCACAATAAGAATTCCACACAAAATATTTATAAAATCCACTATTTAAGCTCCCATCTCGTCTTTGATTGAACTATTATCAACATAAGAATATTTTATTAACATAAATATATTTTTTCTTCATAAAATGAGGGGACATTTGAAGCTAAACTCGGTATAAAAGTGTTGTTGTATTACGTATTGCCGTAATTGATCGCGATCGTAATCTGACCTTATTGTTTTGCATTTAATAACGAAGAAGCACAAGACATAAATTCATTCCTCGTAAATGACAAAGTATGACAGCTTCGGTCTCGTCTTTGATTGAATTTTTATCAGTCTCAATTTTTTTAATAAACATGAATTTATTTTTTTCTTCATGAAATGTGGGGACATTTAAGCTAAACTCTGTTAAAAAGTGTAGTTGAATTACCTATTGCCGTAATCGATCATGATTGTAATCGGATGTACATTTAATTGTTTTGTATTTAATAATAGAAAAAATACAGACATAAATTCATTCCTTGTGACTGACAAAGTAATGGTAAAGTATATATATTTCACCTTCTGAAATTTCCATATGAATATAAAAGATAAATAAGAGATGAAGGAATGAGGTTTGAAAAAAAAAGATAAAAAAAATTCAAAGCAAATCAACGCACGTTCCCTGATCGCGTTCCGTAATTGGTTGGAAAGGAAAGTTGAAACTGGAAGTCCAAACAACCTGCTCTCAGTTGCTTTTATGGTGGTAAAATTCATATTCGGAATTTGAAATGTTTTTCCATTGTCAATATTTTCTAAAAAGTGGTTAAATCTGGTCAATTACTGAAAATGAAATGATAAATTATCAGTTCCATCTTGGTTCTGAAGATCAACGCTGAGTGATTTCACAACACTAACATACACATTACAGTCCCATGTACTCATTTTCGTGTTGGAAAGATGAAGTCACGTAGCGTCAATCTTTCAGAACCAAGAATGGACTGATCAATATTTTATCTTTTAAAGTAACTGATTGACCAGAATTAATCACTTTTCAGAAAATAGGGACTTTCTAAACAATTTCATATTCTTTGGAATGTGAATTTTACCAGTATAATCACAGTTGAGTTGAGGTTGTTTGTCTACTGTTCCGACATTCCCGATCAACACTTTCCAATTTGAAAAGCTGCGTTTGCAATGTTATTGTAATCGATCATGATCATATGTACGTGAAATAATCATGTAAAAAAATATCCTGTTCTTTGTAATTATGTTTCTGTCCTCATTCTCTTGTTATCAATATTTTTTTCTTAGTTTTTTTCATTCAATTTAAAAATGAAAGTAGAAATGATTCTTATTTTAAAGTTTGAAATAAATAAAAGAAAGTTATGCAACAATTCTTATTACTATTCTTTTTAGATACAAAATTTATAATGAATATACGACAGATCCAGAATGGGCTAATTTGTCCAAAAGGTCGGCAATCCTTTGTTTTATAGTATTAATTTAATTTGGCATTTATTGCCGAACCCCGAACCGAACCAAAGTTTGGAAAAAACTTGCCGAACCCTGCCGAACCGGACCCTTACATGCCGCCTGACTTGCAGCACTACATAGCTCTTTCATTTATTCAAATGTAGGATAAAAGGGTACTGTCAACTGAATGCCTTACTCATGGGCATAGGTCCCATGGCCGGGGATCGAGCCCCAGACTTTCATGTGTCTAGTCAGATGCCTTAGACTACTCTGCCATGTGTACAGCATTGGCATACCAGAGTCCTACCTGTAGATTCCCCACAGGCAGGATGGTAATGAATGGGGTGTGATTGGAGTAAATAGATTATCGGCCTCGATCTAATTAACAAAAATATTGAAATTGGCCTACATGTAGGTCTAATATTAGAAATGTAGGTCTATTCTCAATAAAATTAAAATTGATGATTTTGTATGACTTTGCAGGGGCCGCAGAACGGTTTTCAAAGTGGGGGGTGGGGGCTGAGCCAAAAGTTGGGGGGGGGGGCTGACCATGCAAAAAATCACACTCATAATAAGATAATTTTTATGTTTTAGTAGGCCTACACGGTTTCGGAAAGTGAAAAACTGAAGCTGCCCCCCCCTAGACAGCTGGCAGCCGCCTGTTTTGAGTTTTTCAACATTTTTTTAAAATTTCTCCTCGTACACAGACGGCTCGCTATTGTGCAGCCACCATTAGGGGACTTGCAATGCAAAATCTCCCCGTCGGGGCTCTTCAATTTGTTTCTTTAATGAATAAAAATTGTGAAAATTTACGCGACCAAAATGCAAATTAATATTCCCTCTTGGAATTAATTGCCAAAAAACAGAAAAATCAAATTAAAAGGAACAAAAACAGTGACTTACCTCGGCTGTCGCGCAAATTCACTTAATCACTTCCCCGTTTTATCCGATCTTAAAGGAAACCAAAACCCAAGAAGAAAAGCAATCTTATTGGAAAGAGTAAAATAAGAGGAACAATAAAAAAAAAATTTCATCAAAATCGGTTATGAAATAAGCAAGTTATGGACGATTAAAAAGTCTAGTTGTACTTACTATGTAGATCCTCAAGTTGGCAAACGTGATTCAAAATGGCTGATTTTGTGGACAACTCCCCATTTGTTTTGTACACATATTTTCAGATTTTCCCCTTTATTTTACATATTTCACATTATCTCCTCCTGACCTTGACATATATGGTGTGGATTATATTTTCCCATGACATATGTTGTGCTCAGAAGGAGGCAAGATTCAATTTGAAAGATAATGAGGAAAATCTGATAATTTGTGTACAAAACAAATGGAGAGTTGTCCACAAAATCAGCCATTTTTAAGCACGAATGCCAATTTGAGGATGCCCATAGAAAGTAAAACAAGAGTTTTCAAACTCCCATAACTTGCTTATTTAATAAGCGATTTTGATGGAACTTTTATAAAATTGTTCCTCTCATTTTACTCTTTCCAATAAGATTACTTCTCTTCTTGTGTTTTGGTTTCCTTTAAGTAGGCCTACATGAACATATGATATGGCCATTGAGTCCCCTGTACTGTACAGTTCGCGCTAGAACTTCGGTCTCTGTATTTGGTGAGTGAAGCCAACAGAGTTCAGCTGAACAACCAACATAAGTCATAACAGAGACCGAAGCTTTTGGTCTACCCCCCCCCACCCTGCTTCCGAGGCCCCTGCTTTGTTTTTGGTCTTTGCCTTTGAAGTCTGATTGACTTTGACTTGTTTTGTCTTTTGATCTTGCCAAAAAAAAATTAAAAAATTATGAATCAAAACAAAAGCTGAGAAACGTGTGTAAAATAAATTAGTATCGGTAATAATTCATAGAGTCTTGATCTAATTGATGCAGGGCGCGACAAACCCGCTTGCCCGATTGCCCGGGCAAGTGAAAATGACGTGCGGGCAAGCACCTCTCAAAGTCAATTGCCCGATCAGGCAAGTGGTTGTTGCGTCTTTTTTTTCTGTACCGTACATCGTTTTTCCACAAATCATCCAAAATCCACACTCAAAATCATGAATAAGCCTTAAAAAATAGGAGTAGCGCCGTTTCAAATTCCGAAATTGCGTTATTTTTTCTGTACCACGTATTTCCATACATGGTACGGTGTGGTACCAGGTATGAAAAAAATCAACGCAATGGCCGGGAAACAGTTGAATGTAGTATAGGGGTCCATTATGACTACCACCATGTGCAATTTCTAATGCACATTTTCCACCTTCCGATATCACAATTCTGTGATAAAATAATTAGAACTACACAGGAAATAAATCACAGAGTCTAGTAACTTCGCATTGGTGAGTTGTCATGTCATTCGGCTTTGCTTTTCAAAACGGCCTATTAACATCCAAAATAACTTGCCGTATTTGTTAATTATAACTTAAAATTCATTTGTTTCCCTTTTTGAGGGGATGAGGTAAATATCAGACAATAAATCATCAAACAAAGCTCCATCTATTTTACAAGGCCGGCGGAAGGCTCACACACGTGCGCATACTAGCTAGCCAGTCTGAGCTCTGTCTCTCTGCCAGAGCTCTGGGGGACAATTCGCTCAGTAAAGGCCACAATGATGGTGATTTTCTGTTTCAGACAGAGTTTACATTTCGGGTATATTATTCAAAACTTCCAATAAAGTTTGATTTCTTCATTGTCATGTATATTTAAGTTATTAATGAATACATTCTCACCAAATTTAGACTCCCCCATAGAGAAATGCAATTTTCGTAGAAGTCTGCGTTTTCAAAGAACTTCAGGAAAAGTTAGGGTATGTGGGCCTTTATTACACGGCCGAGTACAGGTTATTGTACTGGAATAGGCGAAGTAGAAATTAGATATTGAATTAATTTATATCAAAGTTCAACTCACAGTCACACCCACACAAACACACACACACACCCAAGATTCTAAGCATAGTGAAAAAAAATACTTAAAAATCATACAATATTAAACAATGTTACTAATAATTCATTAATAAGTGAACAGGTATTATTTAAAAAATTGGGCAAGCAGTTTTTTCTATCGGGCAAGCAAATTTTTTCATCACTTGCCCAACAGGGCAAGTGACGAAAAAAAAATTTGTAGAGGCCTGTGATGTTATTAAAAATTTTCGGAAATTGCCTAATATACTCTAACCTTTACATTAATTAGAATAATCTACCCCTTTTTAGTCTTGGCGGTCGCGCCTGTTGCCTAAGAAAATATGAGCTGCCTTCGGGCAGACCTCTTTCAGCAGGCTTGCCCACGCCCGGAGTTACGGGCGGATTTCGAGGCGAAGAGCCCCAGTGACTGAGTGAGCAGCAAACACAGCACAGAAAAAAAAAGGTTAGCTCTATAAACAAATGTATTACTTACACTGAAAATAAAGATGAAACGGTGCTGCAGGATCCTGTATGTGAATCTGTCATCATGAGTTTATCCTCTGTAGCTAATTTACCTCATAAACTTGAGAAACTTTGATTTAAATATATTCGTCCAGAGTCAGACTACGTCAAGTTTGCTTCGAAATTGTAATAACTGTAACAGGAGATGGCGCTCTAGCTATGCGTGGCCTGGCCTGCGCCTTTCCTGAAAAAAAAAACGTTTTCCCCCTAGCCTCCTACCCCAAAACAATAGGACAAATAAATAGGAATAGACAGAAAGGTAGCTATAGGGACACAATATCAAATGCCCCCCCCCCCTACTATTTTTGGTCTTTTATGATGGAAAGAAATACATCATTCATCAACATTTGGGGTGATAACCTTTTTTTTTGCATTTCAAATTGTCCATCCCTTGCCCCCCCTATACCTTTGGGGAGAGATTTCCGCCCTTGCCCAACCCTGCCAGTAGCTAGCACCGCCCTTGAAGTAAGTCAGGCCACCTACTAGACCAGTTCGTAGTTACTTCATGGGCAATTTTGGTCAAATGACCTTTTTCTTTCATCATGATAGGCAGATTTCAAAGCACGATATTACGTAAGCTTGCCTTACATAGCAGGATGAACAAATTGAATAGACCAGGTGACTAGAATAGCACACCAATGAACACTTAATGAAGGTATTTGTTGCATTCCTACTTTGAAACTTTGATGTCTTGATTATTCATATATTCTTTTGAATTGTCGTTTTCATTTACATCCACAAAAAAAAGAACGATGCTTCGGAACGACTGGTATTTCACAGTTTGTCAAGTACATTGTGCAACATGCTAAGATATGCATTCAAAGTAGGAATGCAACAAATACCTTCATTAAGTGTTCATTGGTGTGCTATTCTAGTCACCTGGTCTATTCAATTTTTTCATCCTGCTATGTAAGGCAAGCTTATGTAATCCTTGAAATCTGCCTCATGATGAAAGAAATGAAAGGTCATTTGACCAAAATAATTTGCCAATGAGTACGAACTGGTCTATAAATGCGACGTACGAATGTGGCTCGAATTTTGAAAAAAAATCATTCCGGCTGGTTCTGCTTGATTCTTGCTGATTCCGAATAAGTGTGACGGGGGCATTAAGTCGTTCTTAACTTACGAACAGCTTTATGGAACACCCACCAGATCAGAAAAGTTGCAGATGTAGTATTTCACAGAAGAGCTATACTGAAGTGAATGATTATAATAATCCAATTATTAGGCTGATACCCCCCCCCCCTCCACATAGAGTCAGAAAGTTAAAATTTTTATCATAATTTATCAGATGTAAAAGAAAAACACACTCTCTCGCACAGGGTTTTATTTTATTCAATTTATTCATACTATTATATAGAACAATTAATAGTGTATAGTTTGCACAGCACAGAATAAACCGGGAGGATAAAGCGGTTAGAAAAAAAAATGATATGCCTTGACTATACAACACCGCTTCCTTACAGACACACCAACGGAACCGACTCAAGACCGATCAAATCTATTACGTTATTACCAATGATGATGATGATGCACAGCATTTGCACAGCGCCATATAATTATATCTGTCAAAGACATTCAAAGGCGCATTGGAGCCAGCCAATCTGGGTCGCCTAGTTCAAGGCGCGCACAGACCTGTGACCCGCAGGTCTCTCCTCCCGACAACTGGTTGGGGGAATGCAGGTGGACCACTGCATCGGGTCGTGGTTCCCCCTACTCTTTTTCGAATAGTGCAGTGGGATCTTAACGTGCAAAGGTGGTGACTCTCCTCTACACGGGGCCTCCATTTAACGTCCTATCCGACGGACGGAGTGTTTTTCACTTTAAACACAGCCTGCATCTATGAAACAGTATTATTATTGACTGACTTCACACCATTATGGCTCCACTGGCATGTAGGGCAGCAACGAATGTCTTCCACTTACATCGGTCCTGGGCCAAAATTTGTATAGTTCCCCATGCGTACCTAAGTTTTTTTTCAATCATAGATGCATCTGTTGATGACTTCCAAAGCCTATCACGCCATTAATTGCTGAAAATATTCGTTGACGGTTTCCGTAACATACTATTTTTACGGGACAGGGTTGTATAGCCGACTTAGCCCGACCCGGGGCCCAACCCCCAACGTGAAGGGCCAGGGATAACTCTTAGTGACCTGTCTGGCTTAGGTGGCCCTAACAGGGACCGGAGCTCCAGCAAGCATAGCTCTTGGGGCCACTGAGAAACGCAAGCTCCAAAACCTCGTAAAGGTTCTCCCTGGAGGAATTATAGCATGTAGGCCTACAGTAGACCTGAAACAGCCTCAAGCATCATTGACTGTATGTGCACTGTATAGCACGTTCAGTAGACCTGAAACAGCCTCACGTATCATTGACTGCATGTTTAGTGTATAGCATATGGTCAGTAGACCTGAAACAGCCTCAAGCATTTAATGTACATGCATTACTTGTGAATATGTAACAAAGTAGTACATTTAGTGATTATACAACAAAATCTTTTGAGAGAAACGGTTATTTCTTTGACACTTATTACTAAGGCCGCATCCTACAAATCATGAAGATGAAGCGGTAGTCTGTAAGATATTGTATGTTGTACCAGGTCATCAAAAAGTACGGTTAAAATAGAAAACAGACATGTAGCTTCCAACCTAATTGAGATGACTATTTCACAATTCTTGCCCGTTATATTTAAGCATCTTTTCCAAAAACACGATTCTAATCCCAAATTTATTTAAGTTTTAGAAGCAATTGCCACTTTATGTCATGCTTGAGTGCTGGGTCATGCTTGAGTCATTTACATAATTAACAAGTATTTTGCAATACTTCCTAGATGATGAAAAGAAAAATATTGACATATATAATTTTAGTCACGGTCGAAAATTGAAGGTTAGACTGTTTGGCTTAATGAAGTAGGAGAAAGCAAAACCACTGTAAGTATGCATTTTAATAGACAAAAATATTTTTAGAGGCAACAGATAGAGGAAAGCATCAAGGAAGTTTAAGACATCGTCCTCTTCGATGGGACAATGAATTGTTCATCAATCAAACTTTGGTGTAAGAAACATCTATCCCCATTAGGACATTACATTGCGAGACAAGGTGAAAAAAATTCAGGTGGACCCCCCTAATTTTTTTTGCTTCCGCCGCCAATGTATTCAGGTAGAAATAGGCGAGGATAGGATGTTCTGCAGAACAAACCAGTAGATCAAGAAACATAAGTACAAGATGAAGAACAAGAGAAAGATGAACCGGTTGATGATCTCGGCGACGACCTCCATTTCCGTTCTCTCCTGTAGAATGAATACAGAACCATGTGATTTGGTTGTTAGATTAGGGATTTTTCGCTCAGTAAAAATATTGAAAATGCCCGTCAAACGTCAAAGAACAGCTGGGAGGTCATTGTCGAAACTTCGTGAACCTGAGCAGCAGTTTTGCCCTTAGTTTCGGAGCAGACGAAATACTACACATTATGGCCCGTATTCTGAAGTCAGGTTTGACTTAGACCATGGTCTAACTCTGTGCTAAAATTATGGGAAGCCAAAAGTGTCAACATTTTTATTAAGGTTGTATTATTCTAATTTTTCACTGTGCTCTTTCCTGATTCATCGATGGTGAAGACAATCATCTATTTATACTTCCTAGACAATTATAAATGATTTGAGAGCCGAATGAGCTGATTATGATATCTTTACTATTAGTGATTTATGTAGCAATTGGCTTTATATACTTAAACCACAACTTTAAACTTGAGTTTAAGTTAAACCCAACTTCAGAATATGGACCTATGTCGTTTGTCGAGTCAAGGACTAAACTGCGGTTGTGATTAATCTATTTTCGACAAAGACCTATCGGTTGTTCTTTGTCATGACCGGTATTTGATAATAGGCCTGCATTTTCTCTGTTCTTGGATCCTCCGTATGTCGCTTTGCAAAATTTCCATAGTGAGGTTCATCGTGAAACATTGAGACAACCCACAACCAAATGTTTTTCCATCTATTTATGTGATAGTGACACCAAATTGATACTTATATTAACACATATTAGACCGAGTGGGTTTAGTATTCTAACGTGATCGTGATGTCGAAATTGCATGGTCATCAGCGCCCATACACTTTCGACTCAGCGCCATCCCACTTTCGCCCCCACCTCTCCCTGAGTTACAGGATTTGTATCCTGTCAACCAGCAGATGATCTAATTCTTGGCCCTGCCTTACAAAGAATTGTGATTGATCCGATCAATCGCAACTATGGAAAGCCAGCAAATTCAACATCTAAAATGCATGCTTGCTCCAAAGATTTTCTATAGATATGAATTTTTATCCATACATTCATTGATTTCTTGGCAATTTGGTGTGTTCTCCTTGTTTACAAATTTCCTGTAGAAAAAATTATGACACTGATGGATTTCCATAGAGTTACTATTGATCGGATCAATCGTAACTCTTTGTAAGGCAGGGCCAAGAATTAGATCATCTGCTGGTTGACAGGATACAAATCCTGTAACTCAGAGAGAGGTGGGGGTGAAAGTGGGATGGCGCTGAGTCGAAAGTGCATAGGCGCTGACCATGCAACCCCCCACACACAATCTGATGGTCAATTTATTAACAAGCATGACAAAAAGTGTGTGAGGCCCCCAGACCCACCCCGGTTCCGCAGCCCCTGTTATCTTCTTTCATTTTGTTTAAAATGTATTTATGCATGACTCCCAAGTTTTAGCACAATGACAAGTAATAATTTTCCCAAATTTCTATATCTTCGTCTAAAATCTTCAATAATTTCATAACGACGAATGCTGTGTTTTTAATGGACAGGTCCAGAAATCTGTAATTTCTATATTGCATGAAAATGGACTGATACTGGCTACAAGAACATTCAGAGATAAAAATCAGACCAATAATTTGATGGGTTTCTATCAAAATTAAAGGAATCACGGTTTAGGAATCTATCCAAATTAGACTGACAAAAGTTATGATCAGAGGTTAACACGGTCGTGGCTAATGTGTGAACTTTAAAAACTACACTGTTGGCCAGCATCCAAATTAGCCGAGGAAAGAAAAACTTTAAAAATGTTCACTTGAAAATTGGGTTCGACACAAAAATGGTGACATTCCAAGGTTGTGTTCAAGCACTGAACTACTTCCACATTTTGTAAACATTTTATATAATATTGATGCTCTTCTGCTCATTTAAATGCTCATTTAACATTTCAATTCATGGAGTGTCTATATCAAAAACAAGCCAAAACAAACCTCTTTTTCATCGTCCCTTTCTTGCTCCTTTCCCGAAGTCGAGGGAACGCTGGTCTGTGATGGACACCTATCATTGGATGGTGGGCTACTTAGCGGCAATGATGTGTTGCTATGGTTACCGTTCGGAATGCCCCTCCCGTGCCTGTATCTCCATAACAACTGACCAGAGCCGATTTCCCCAGGTGCTGCTTGATTGTCTACAGAAACGGGTTCCTTTTCGTCTTTGCTGAAGTTGTTTCGTATGCAGACAATCTTTGCAAGGAAGTTGAACCAGAACGACCACCAAAAACGGCTTTTTAACTTGCGCGGGCTCTTGTAGACGTTGAGAGTTATCACGCAGCTGAGGACGCAACCGCAAGACACGAGGAAGTTGACGAATATGTACCGAGCGAGCAACGGCATTTGGCCGTCGCTGACCGGAAGCATATCGGTCACGACGATTTGGAAGACGACCACGCCCAGCAGGAGCGAAACGGCCGTCGAGAGTTTCTCCCCAGATTCCAGAGGAACCCAAAACGCGACCAGAGACATCGCGTTGATCAAGGACGAGGGTAGCACGAGGTTGATGACGAAATAATACGGCTTTCGCTTCAGGGTGATCTCAAAGTGAACCTTCGAGTAGTTCATGTTGATCCTGGGATCCATGTGGACACTTTCGTACACGTCACCAAGGCCGATCTCCCACTGGTTGCTCGCGACGTCCCCCAACTTCGACGTCAGGTACCGGGGCGTGAATGAAGCACCAGGCATGCTCGGGCTGCTGACTGTTACCGTACATGTCTGGTTGTCGAACGGAAAGTTGACGACGTCGGTGAGACAGAATGTGACGAAACGGGCTGGGACTGTGATCCGGACGTAACCGTCAGAGAAGATGATTGCGTAGCTGTGATGCATGGCGAACGGGTCCTCCACCGATTCCATTGCACTGCATGACACAATGTTTTTAATAACAGGTGTTATACAGGATTTATTGAAGGGTGTGATGTACTGGTCAATTAGTCATGTTACTGTATTATATTAGTTTCCCCGATCTGCCATTTCCAATCAATGTATTTTAATAAATCTCGGAAAAATGGAAAATGAAATTTACAATGAAGAAACAGGGGCTGCAGAACGGTTTTCAGAGTGGGGGGGGGGGGCTGACCATGCAAAACATCACAATCCTATGGTAATTTTTACGTTTTTGTACCCGGTTTTGGAAAAAAAGTTTGGGCTGAAGCCCCCACCCCCCCCCCGCCCCCGCGGCCCCTGAGAAAGAACAAACAAGTTGGTTTTCGATGGACTTGGCGATAGAAGCCATAATCTGCATGGCACGATGAAACAGATCGAGATATGTACACATATTGTTTGATTTGATTTGATTTATTTCCGTTTCACAGTAATATGATGAACATAACAATAATATGATAAACATAACAAAACAAGGTCGAAAATACTACGAAATATAATATGTACATATAAATAATCATAAATTTAAGGAACACAATTTAGTAAATAAATTTATCTCAAATGACATTTGTATTTAAAAGTAAAACGGAGGGACCTGCCGAAAAAAGCAAAGCTTGTACAAGAGGCAAGCCCCTAACTTAGTTACATTACAAAACTGGTACAAGAAATAAATTTTGGGTCGTAATAATATTTTTTTTTTTAAATAAATACAATTTTTTGCACTTGAAAAATACGTAACTGATGGATCATGTGAGGAAATATTTACGTTATACAATATTATAAGAGAGGGGGAGGTGAGGGGGAGAAAACAGAAGGGACAGAGGAGTGCAGTACACTAAGTAGAAAGAAAGATGGCAGGTAGCAGGAGCAGGTAATTGCAGTTTTAAGAAAAATGTTTTACAATGCCTTTGCTCTTCGGGATGGAAAGAAGATATGGCAAAGTTAGCAATGGGATCAAAGAACATATTTTATAAACGAAAATCTAATGAGGAGTACCCCAAGAATGCATAATGTCCCCAACACTATAAAACTCCCGTAACTTACGAATTCTGCATGATGACCCGTGGCATCCAGATCGTTTCCGGGTCAAGATTGAGATACTGAATCCCGTCATACTCCGTCTCATTCCATGACAGTCTTGGATCTTCCCACATCTCCAGAGAGAACATGTGAAATTAATTGTTTACATATGAAAATGATATTACGATTTAAAAATGTTGCTCATAATCTGGGGTTTCGATCCATGATTCTGATTTTCCTTTTGGAAGGGGGTTGGGCAAAGGTGATAAAATATATTTTTATGCCAATTTAATGGGTTTATAGTGCTAGCCAGGTCCTAAACGGGAATCTGACGTTTAAAAAAAAAAAAAAGAAATCCATGTTTAAAATCAGGGCCCTGGGAACGATTTTTTTTTACTGGGATGCTGTTGTCAATTCGACAAGCAAAAAAAAATATAGGTCATTTTGATTACATTTCTCCATATTATCCACCGTCCTGGGGTTGCTGCCTATGGAAAATAATATTCGCAGCACCCAAAATGATAATTTTAGTGTGCTTCAGCACCCCCGCTTCCCAAGGGCCATGAATACTGACAGATTAATATTTCTCTCTCTTTTTTTTTTGTGGGGGGGGGGTAAAAGTCTGATTTAGAATAAAAGAGCGATGTGTACTTTACCTACCAATTCAATCCATGCTGATCCACTTACAACTTGCCGACGGACATCCTGTCAAAGATAAGTTTTGAATTATACATTGGAATCGCATAAATGGTCATCATCACTATAAACATGATATTTTCATTGTTATCGTCATCGCCATCAACGTCATCATCATCAGCAGCAGCATCATCGTCGTCGTCAACACGACTGCCATGATCGTCACGGTCGTTATGATCGTCATGATTGTCATCATCATCATCATCATCATCTCCATCATCACATTATCATCATTATCATCATATTTATCATAATGATCGTCAACATCGTCATCACCATCATTATCATCATCATCGACATCATAATCATCATCATCCTCATCACTATCATTATCATTTTCATTATCGTGGTCATCTTCACCACCACCACCATCGTCATCATCATCATTACCATCATCGTCATCATCATTTTTGCTTTTATTGTCAATCAATATATTGGTACTATTTTGATTACCTATATTATTATCATTATCATAAAACATACATGAATAAAAGAAATACCAGTTCAAACATTGCGAATAAGACGAAGAGCAAATCCACATAGACGATATCGAGATTGTTACGTAACGGTCTCTCTCTTGAGTCATAGCCAGAATCAACCATGTCCTTGATCAGTCGCCCTTCTGCACTGAGACTACTTCCATTTATAACTGTATAGATGGAGAGAGAGATGGGGTAAGGAGAAAGAAATTAATAATTATATAACAAGAAAAAGAAAGAAAGAAAGAGAGAGGGAAAGGAAGGAAGGAAGGAAGGAAAGAAAGAAAGAAGTAAATAAAGAAAGGAAGAAAGAAAGAACGGAAGAAAGGAAGGAATAAAGAAAGAATTTGAAGAAGAAGAAGAAGAAGGAAAATTATAAAAAGAAGAAGAAAAGGAGAAAGAAGAAAAAGCAAAAAAGAGGAAAAGTGGATAAGGGGGAAGGAAAAATAGGAGGAAAATAGATAAATACGTGATTCATTAAAATGTCTTCCTTTTTCTCCATTCTTCTGTTTCTTCTTCTTTTTTTGTCTTCTCCGCCTCCTCCTCTTCTTCCTCCTCCTTTTCTTCCTCCTCCACTTCTTCATCTCTCCTTCTGCACCCTCTTTTTCTTCTTCTTCCTCCTCTTTTTCTTCTTCTTCTTTTGTTTTTCTTCTTCTTCTAGCTTCTCTTCTTCTTCTCAGTCTTATCAGCTTAATGTTGGATGAAATATAATAAAATTTACCTTGTGCCTTGGAGGGGGCTGGTGTAGCTAGGATCATATACACGACGTATATCAGAAGATAAAATGAAATCTCCGGACAGTAAGCCATTTTCCTGATGAAAAATGAGGTTGTGATATTTAAATAAATTGTGTCTATTATCTACGCAAGATCCAAAGAAGCTACATGTAGTCAATTCATTGAGAAGTCATGCTAACAAATCATAAGAATAAAAAATAGAAGTATGATATTTCAAAGCGACATCGCATTCCAACTTTTGACGCAACTTTATATGGTCACATGAATCTGCCATCCGCCATTTCCACTGACAATTTTTCACGTTTCTGCTTGGAAAGCAATTAAGATGCATTTTCTCTGCCAATAAATCAGATCCACATACATAATTACAACATAAACGGGTAATTGGTTGTGCGGATGTACTGTACAAGCAACATGTTGAAAACGCCAACTGAGTACTTAAAAGTTTTAATGTAAATCACCAAGGCAACGTTTATAACACGGATTATCCCTCGAGGTGGCACCATGCCGCTTTCCAGCATTATATGTCAGGTGACCGGTTAGTCAATATGGTGCTCAATCATTAGTCTGAATCAGTTAAGTAATTTTTACTTCTGTATCAACAAATGCAGCTGCGCTAAGGGGGGGGGGACGACCACGTCACCAATATATTTTTTAAGTGAAAAAAAAGAGGACGAAAAAGAAGAAAAGGCGGTTAAATGCTTCTATAATATTTTACCACTACTACTACTACTACTACTACTACTACTACTACTACTACTACTACTACTACTACTACTACTACTACTACTACTACTACTACTACTACTACTACTACTACTACTACTGCTACTCCTACTACTACTGCTACTACTACTACTACTACTACTACTACTCCTACTACTACTCCTCCTCCTACTACTACTACGACTTATACTATTACTACTACTACTACTACTACTACTACTACTACTACTACCTACTACTACACTACTACTACTACTACTACTACTACTACTACTATACTACTACTACTACTACTACTACTACTACTACTACTACTACGTAAAATACTTTTGACTATTCCAATCAATTTTTCATACCACAGACTTTCCCTTAAAAAAAAATTGATCATGACATGCAACTCACCTTCTGTTCCTCCAGCCTCTGCAAGAAAAAAATATTTAGCTAAACTCCCAAACCAAATAATGCTTCCAAAATAATATCAAAATCTGGTTGTTTTGTAGAGTCACGATGACTACAATGTAGTCGTAATTATATCGACGGTGCATCGGTTTAAATATTACATGATGTTTTCATGCGCGTGAAAATACACTTACTGAAGGATAAAACAGCTTAATTAACAATGCCAAGTTCCCATTTGATCCTTTCAGAATCAGGCTCGCATGGTTGGTTCATAATACCTCCGCTATTAACATTAGACTGGGTTTATTCATACAGAGTAATGACACAGAAAGTGTATCAATGACGCCCCCTGCAGAGAATATTAGTATAGGTCTTGAGTCGACCATCTTTTGCTGTTGCTTTGAATAATATCATATTCAGTACTATTGTAAACGATTTTCATATCCACATATTTGTCTTTATATTATGTCAAAGACCAGTGCGTGGCGTACCGTGAGTCACGGCATTGGGGGGGGGGCACCAGCAAAAATTTCGGGTCACTTAGGAAGCGCGCGAAGTTTTTAGCTATACTGACCTAATAGAGATATTTTAAGGACATGCAGTGCCATTAAACGGATATGTATCTCACTGTTTAAATAATGCGAGCGCGAAGCGCGAGCTGAAAATTTTTGATATTGAGGGCTTAAAGATTATAAGCAAATTGTTTTGTAATCATGATACTTAACTGTCTCGCTAAAAAAACAATGCGAGCGCGAAGCGCGAGCTAAAATTTTTGTATATACTGACCCTAAACAAGGAAATTTTAAGGATCATATTTTAGAATCCAGTAAGAATATAAATATCTCACCATAGTCATCTAATGCTAGTGCTATCCCATGCTGATTTTGTTAGAATTACATCTAAACACAGTCATGAAGCACCTTTTGTAGTCATGTAATCATGATTATCATACGCATCTTACTAATCAAATACTGCAAGGTAAAAGCGCGAGCTGAAAATTTAGGAAATATAGACCTGAAGAGGGGCATTCTAAGGGTTGTTTTTAGGAATTCTCTATAAAGACCCTACGTATTTGACTAACCAAATGATGCGAGCGCGAAGCGCGAGCAGAAATTTTTGTATATATTGACCCCAAACATGGATATTTTAAGGACTATATAGGAATCCATTAAGTCAGAGTATACATATCTCACCTCTAATGCGAGTGCCAAGCGCTTGCTGATTTTGTTAGAATTACATCTAAACACATGGAACACTTTTGAAGTCATTGTAATCATGATTATCATACGCATCTCACTAATGAAATACTGCGAGCGCGAAGCGCAAGCTGAAAACCTAGGAAATTCAGACATGAAGAGGGGGATTCTAAGGCTTGTTTGTAGGAATTCACTAAGACCCCACGTATTTCACTAACCAAATTATGCGAGCACGAAGCGCGAGCTAAAATTTTTTGAAATTCAGATCAGAAAGATTGACATTTTTAAGGACTGATTTTAGGAGTTCATGAAGAGCAGAAATCTCATCAATCCACTAAAGCGAACGTTAGCACGGACAGGAAATGTTTTATATTAAGACCTTAAAATAGGGCAATAACATTCAGTAGTCATGGAAAAGAATAATATATCACTACTTAAAACAATAATAACCCTAATTGCGAGGAAATATATTATTTTGTTGTTAATTGATTTGAAAACGGGAGGCTTTAGTACAGCAGGTTTATATATCTCGCTAAACAGTCTATGCGAGCACCAGGAACAATGAAGACACATTAAGCAAATAATGTTTCATAAAGTTATGAAAAAATGCTTCTTATTCTATAACATAATATAATATAACACTATAATAAACAACAATTTCTTCTTTCCCTCTTTTTCTCCTTTTCCCGGTTTTTTTTTTTTGGGGCCAGCCGATGGGGGGGGGGGCACGTGCCCCCCATGCCCCCCCCCGTAGTTACGCCACTGTCAAAGACATAGCCACACGCAGATCGTCCGGCTACCAGGAAGGTGCAGGGGGGGGGGATGAACACACACACATAAACAATTTGTTATAGGAAACGCTTTTGCACTTTCTCAAGTGAAATCAAGGGATTTTTTGTGCATACTTCACTGGCAGGTCTCACTTGTGAAGTTTGTGAAATTTTTCACTTAAATATCAAATGTCAAAATTCCAATTTAGGGAGGAAGGGGGTGGAAAACTGCCCCTGCCCCCCGCTCCGTACGGCCATGGAAACGTTCAGATGATTTATAACTGAAGGGACCGTTTCATGAAAGTTGTCTGCACTAAAAAAAATTTGTCATCAGGGTCGGCGGAGAGAAGCAGGGGCTGCGGAACGGTTTTCAATGTGTGTGTGTGTGTGTGGGGGGGGGGGTGAGCCAAAAGTGGGGGCTGACCATGCTAAAAATCACAATCATATGGTCATTTTTACGTTTTTGTACACGGTTTTGTAAAAAAAGTGGGGGCTGAAGCCTCCCCAGCCCCCCCGGTTCCGCGGCCCCTGAGTTGAAAGTGAGGGGGGGGGGGGACAGGGGAAAAAATGCATCTTTTCTTTCGAGAGCGCTAAAAATGGCGCTATCTTAAACATAGCCGTATGTAGATATTTTTTCCTGGGAGGGGAAGCACACATACTCTTTTTTCAAAAAAAATCAAAAGCGAGGGAGCGAAGCGACCAAGCTTGTCATTGAGGCGGATTTGCATTATTTTTATTAAGTGAAATAATTGGAATTTGTGCATATTTTTGGTGAATTTTGTGATTCTCTGTAGTAAAAGTAATGTGAGCTTTCAAAATTTCCGGTGGGGGGGGGGGGGCAACCCCCAACAAAATGGGTAAAAAGGGGCACTTATACAAGAAAGGGCACCTATAGGATGGCAAAATGGCATAGGCTAACGGCATAAAATCGATCCATCTCAGGTGAAAGGGGCATAGGACATGTTCTTGAGGGGCACTTTTATTGGGTAAAAAAGGGCACTGATACAAGAAATGGCACCTGTAAGATGGCAAAGGGCACTAGCTTACTCAGACATAAATCGGGTCCTTCTCAAAGGGGTACAGAACAGGATCGTGAGGGGGCGGGGGTTGGTCAGGGGGGTTGGTAAAATTTGGCACTGATACGAGATAAAGCAACACATAAAAGAGTCCTTCTCATGTGAAAAGGGCACAGAACATGCTCATGAGGGGGCCTTTTTTTTTGGGGGGGGGAATGGCACTTATATGAGAATGGGCACTTGGAAACACCTAAAACGGGTCCTCTTCCGATGAAAGGGGCACCCTACACGTTCAAGAGGGGCATTTTTCTTGCGTAAAAAGGACGTACACCTTTTCAGTGCTTCAAAGCTGGGGGGGGGGGGGGGGAAGCACATGCGTCCCCGCCCCCCAGGATCACCGTCCATGGTTGTCATTGTCCAACTATTACCATGGTAACAGTCAGACTCCTGTGTTTCACAGTCAATCAGATACTCTGACAATTTGTCAACTTAATACGACATGCAGATTATGACGATGAAACGCCCGAAGTGAAGTGAATTAAGGAGAAATTACACCCCCTGAAAAGAAAGTATATAGGCCAACGCTTATCATAATAAGAAATTATTACTAATATTAGCAAGAAACTTAAACCAAACTCTATGTGCCTATTAAAAAAAACGTGAAAATAATTTTTAAAACTATATGATTTTAAGATGTATAAAAAGGATATAAGCTTTGCTGGTTTTCGAATGTTGCAGGAGCGACAGACCCCTTTAAATTTTCAAGAAGAAAAAAAAGAAAAGAAGAGAAAGGGAAACGAGGAAGAAGACCATAAAAAGAGATCTCGGTCGTCATAATGTCAATTGACAACAAAATGTGCCGTCATATTATGGTTTTTCTGGCCACAATATGGTCTAGTGGTTCTGACTGCCACCTTTCAAACAGAGGGTCGTGGGTTCGAATCCTAGCCATGGGCGCGTGTTTCCTTCAGATTGAAATGTATCCACACTTTGCTGCACTCGAACAATAGTACGTGCCGTATCTTAAAAATGAATCCTTTTTAAGTGTTTTTTTTACACGTAAAAAGGATTTATTTTTAAGATACGGCACGTTATATTGTTCGAGTGCAGCAAAGTGTGGATACATTTCTTCTTTTTTGGTCGCGCATGGTATCCACTCGTCAATGTTACAAGTGCTCTCGGGATTTCCCCACAATTTTATAGGCCTTTGATAAAGTTATACCATAGAGATATTCCTAGTTATTAGTTTATCTCTATGTACTTAACTTTATCGAAAAGGCTTAGACGGTCTGTGGCTGAAATAATTATAATAATAATAATATTGTTGTCTCTGTGTATTGTTCATTTAACCTCCAAGTAATTCAGATTATTTGGTTATATATAATATATATTATGTTATATATAAACAACTACAAAGAAAATGATTATCACCACTTTTATCATAATTGTAATGTCTGTAGAAAGATAAATGACATGATGGCGTGAGAAAATAGAAAATGAAGAGAATGAACATTATCGAAATTTGTCGACTATGTTGATAATGATTTGGCTGAGAAGCACAGATGTCTGAATGTTACTATGGTGACTGTCTGTTTGAATAGACATTGCCAGATAAAACATCTGACGAGTCATTTTATGAGACGATTCTCAGATGCAGATCATATGTTAAAGATGAGATGATGTCAGAAAATAATAAGATGCTTTTACGCACTCGCCATTTAGCTGCTCATTATCTTATGACGTCAATAGAATATATGGCAGGCCGTTGACGTCCGCTGCGAGAGACAACAGTCTGTGAGATGGGAGAGCAGGATTTCGCCGATAATGACTGGGAAACTTCACAAAAATGTTCGGTTTTTCGATCGACAATGGATTCATATAGGTTTGTTCTACATTTCAACTTTTTTTCTTTGCGAATGATACTGCGTAAGGCTGAATTGAAATAACAATTGTATTGAAAATAATTACTGCAGTCCCGCCTATATACATTAGATGTAGGGTAGTTGAGCGTCAATCATCAGATCATATTTTCTTGATTTGCATAAAGCATTGTTGAAAAATACACATCAGTATTATGTGTTTTCTGTTATCATATTTTTTTGTTGATTCAACTAATTTTCAGTTCCTGCCATTCATCTGTTATTAGAATAAAAGCATGGCTCGCCCAAAATGAAATCATGGAAAATTTGGCTTAAAAATGATTGCAAAAAAATTATAAATCATATTCCTGTTCGTTACGTCTCTTGTCAAGTTATTGATATTGGATATTTGTCAGTTATAAATTTGTTAAAAGTGATAGAATTTATCACATTGAAATTAGACCAAACAATAGTTGATTTCATCTATAAAATAAAAAAACATGACTCATGTACTGTGTCACTCACACAACATGCGAGGTTAGTAATACTAACCTCGCACAACGCATGTGGTTTCATAGTGGACTTTGACGTTTTCATTCATCACACGAATGTGAGGGAATGAAAAACGCCAAACGTTTCAGTATTTCTCCACTATCGTATTATTATTTTAATGATTTAAGTTTGTTTTAAAAATGAATTGGAAATTGTTTATAAAAGTGTTTTTATCGCTTACCTCCAAGTCTCAACCAGGATACTCCGTTCGATCCGTCCTTAATACTGCGGTGGAAAGTACGCAAACAACAAGCGAAAAGCAATTTTTCGTATCGAACATTCTCAATTCAAGTCGTCAGCGCATAATAGGAAATTGTACCAAAAATCAACAGGTTGCATCTCATGTATATACTTATTGGTAAAGTACGCCATCTTTTGACAAGATGATGATGAAAGTGGATTGAACGAGCAAGAAAATAATGCTGATCGCCTAGAATGCAGCTAGCTTGCAAGACCGTAAACAAAGGTACGGTAGGCACTTAAGAACCAAGTTTGAAAGGACACTCGTAAAATTACGTCACTGTCGCGATGAATATTCATTAGATCGTGGTCGTGCGTGTTCAATACAAACTCTCTGCATGCATGCACTCAGTGTGTATTGAACACGCACGACCACGATCTAATGAATATTCATCGGCGAGAGTGACATAATTTTACGAGTATCCTTTCAAACTTGGTTCTTAAGTGCCTACCGGCTTGGTGAATAATATCCCGCGCCCTCTTTAGGCAAAAATTGATATCCACGCTGAGCAGAAGTTATCTACGTGAAGATCACGAAAAATGCTCTTATTTTATTAAAAAAACAGCAAAGAGAATTCAACGAACGATCCATATGGTTCGGTAAGTGTTATAGAACAAGTAGAATTCTTAGCTTTGATGTAAAGTCATAGTTATTTTAGTAAAAAGGGTGTGAAAGATTCGCGTGCACCAGGTGCATATGAATCCTTCACACATGAGACGATTTGAAACTTATCATGACTGGTACTGTGTCTGGCAGATCTAATTAGATTGCGGCTGAATGTTTTTTGGCCATGCTGTAATAAAGAAAAGTTTCTGGCAGAAAAGAGACTTTAATTCTTTAAATAGTGACTTTTAAGGTTTGCACACAACTCACAAGTTCACTACATTTCATTTTACATTATGATGGTATGGATATTTTTATAAATATTTTAATTATGAATCTCATCATTTTGATTGTGTTCCTTTCCATAATCCATTGCAGTTACAGACTGACACATGATCTGAGTCTGGACAGCTTTCAAAGTGAGGATATATTCAGTTACGAGAAATCAGCAAGGTCCCCTACTGGCTCAGTATTCAGTAACGACTCATTCACATTATACAGTAAGTTCACCCCCTTTGTACATGTACCGTCTGTTTCATATTTAAAGCATCTATCATCTTTTATAGGACAAGTAATAGGAACTGAGCGTAGAGGATATTCCGATCTTTATTAGACTGCATTTTATACAAAGTAAATTGGAGTCATGATGGGATGAATTCCACTTGGTTATTATTGTTATTAGCTGTTGTATCATTTGTCGTAGATACACCAAGGCGGATAGGTTCGACGTCCAGCTCAAAAGATGGCTCTCAAACAGAGAAGGTCCGGGAGGACATGATCGAGCTAGAGCTCTCTGAGGGAAGGAGACCGTACCATCCTGATGACGACCCCGGAGACGAGGCAAAGAAACTCCTCACTATACTGGACGATGAGAGGATGGGGAGGAAGAATGAGAAGGGGACGGGAGAGAGTAAAGATAGGGAGAAAGGAAGGGGATCGCCAAGTAAAGCAAAGGAAAGTTCTCGGAGA
The DNA here is from genome assembly GCF_018143015.1 of Lytechinus variegatus. Classification (NCBI taxonomy): domain Eukaryota; kingdom Metazoa; phylum Echinodermata; class Echinoidea; order Temnopleuroida; family Toxopneustidae; genus Lytechinus; species Lytechinus variegatus. The sequence continues at coordinate 11,321,764 of NC_054758.1, read as the reverse complement.
AGAAGAGCAAGTTCCAAGGTATGAAACTCATAACTGATGATGACTGATGATGATATTTCTATTTCTTAAACTTGTTAACGTTTCTTTTTCAAATACACTCGTCATATACAGTTATACCTGTTGATAGTTGATGATAGTGGCTGCTATTCGATTAAATGTAAAGTATGATGATTAGTAATCCACTTTTATGAAGCTCTCGATACATTGAAACATTTTTATTAAGTGCTTTATAAATTTACATGTTATTATCCTACTTATCAGATTTTTGCTTGCCCAAGCACAATCTCCACCTCCTGGGAAGTATTACAGCATTTTTGATTCCTACACCAATATGGGTGGAGATTCCATAGAGCTCTAAATTGGGATAGTGTCCCTAGGTAATTTTCAGATACATGTATATAATCATAAATCCTATTCATTTGATGCTTGCTTGCCTGTACACATTCCCCACTCCCTGGGGAGTATTACAATAATTCAGGTCAGTCCATTTATTAAGCTAACATGGATGGACATTGTGTAGAGATTCTTGTTATATTATCTCAGTCATCAGATTCTTGCTTACCTCCACATCCACTCTCCCTGGGGAGTATTATAGTGATTAAAGACTACATGTACTGTAGTCACTCCAAGTGCTAAGCAAGCTTGGATTGAGGTTTTTATGAATGACATTTTCCTTTCTTACACACAATATCCACTCCATATCCACTCCCTGGGGAATATTATAGTAATTCAAGTCTAGTCACTCCAAGTTGCCATTTTCCTAGCTTACACACAATATCCACTCCCTGGGTAATATAGTAATTCAAGTCTAGTCACTCCAAGTTGCCATTTTCATAGCTTACACACAATATCCACTCCCTGGGTAATATAGTAATTCAAGTCTAGTCACTCCAAGTTGCCATTTTCATAGCTTACACACAATATACACTCCCTGGGGGTTATATGTAATTCAAGTCTAGTCACTCCAAGTGCTAAGCAAGCATGGATTCAGATTTTTACGAATGACATTTTCATTGCCTACTCACAATATCCACTCCCTGGGGAGTATTGTTGTAATTAAAGTCTAGTCCCTCCAAGTGCTAAGCGAGCATGGATTTAGGTTTTTAAGAATGACATTTTCCTTACCTACTCACAATATCCACTCCCTGGGAAGTATTGCATCAAGTGAATGGTAGATGAATGAATCTCTAAAAAGCTATCGTTTTTTTCTCTTACTCGGGCAGGAAAACGAACACAGTTCAGGTCAACGGTCAGGTGAACGAAGAAGAAAATCAAGAAGAAAAGCACGCAAGCTGCCACAGATGCCAACTCAAGTTCCAGGTAAGTCTTGTAAATCATCTGACTTTTCTTTATTTCAAGAGGCACTGGCATAAATTTGGGCTACCATATTTGATTTATACATATTTGTGTAAGTTATTGATACATTTGCAAGTATGGATGGTTCAAGTATCAAAGCATTGGTCGGGTAATTAAGCGGCTTGCACTATTATGTAGAGTGTTACTTATGTTGTATTAAAGGGCCCAGCCACTGACAAATCATAGGGAAATTGAATCAATATGAAATTTGCAAAAGGCCAATTGATTTGCGTAATATAATCCGTCCGTCATGAGTGCCTGTCAGACTTATGCAATATAAGTTTGGACAGCACAAATTTGACCGAACACGTGATTGTTATTTACTTCACATCATCGCAGTACCAGTTTCCAACAATCCCAATTCCTAGACTCATAGCAGGTCTCTTGATTGCTAAACCAAAATAAATAACCTCTGTGAAGTTACATATTTCAAAGTGAAAATGCACAGTTTACTTCTGATCTACTAACTATTGCTCTCCTATAGACCTCCCAGACTTGCTGGCGTCTATTACTGTACATAACACCCCCAGGCATGCAGCTGAGTGAAAGACTTGAGTTCCTTCTCTGTTCTGAGATTAGTCTTGATTCCCCCATGATTTGTCAATGAAAGGCCACATTGAAATTGATATTGATATTACACAACACACTTGAGTCATCAATAACTAATGTTTATATGACACCACAAAGTTTTAAAGTATCATTATGTGGAATGACATCTTGGGTTGTTGTTGGTGATGCAAAGTGAAGTTTACTAAGTTTTAATTATAAAGCAAATCATTGTATTGATATTGATAGTACATAGCTGAATTTTAAATGGTTAGTATATAGAGAAAAATATTTGTTTGACTTTAGTGAGATGTGTATTGATATCACACAAGAGTGGAGCGTCGTGGCCCAGTGGGTTAGTCTTTGGACTTTGAAACAGAGGGTCGTGGGTTCAAATCCCTGCCATGGCGTAATTTCCTTCAGCAAGGAATTCATCCACAGTGTGCTGCACGCGGCTCAGGAGAGAGAGGTAAATGGGTACCAGCAGGAAGTGATTTCTTAAAAAGCTCTGTGCACTTGAATAGGTAGCCTAGCTTAGCCGGGTAATAATGATAGCAGGGCCCGCTGGGAGAACAATTTTCGGAACTGAAGTGGTTACCCTGGGTAGATATACCATTATTGTCATGAATGCTATTATAATAAGTCTTATAAATTGTTATAAGGAAAATCATCGATTTGATTTTAATGTTGTCGTTACACTGAGGTTTTACACATATGAAACGGTATCAATATCACACAGCTAACCTCCAAGCCGAATTACTTGCCGCCGAACAGAGGCCTCTTGCCTCACCAACTGACGATTCTCAGTCGCCAACGGACAACTGTCAGCCCCAGTCATCGCCCTCACCGGTGACATCACCAGACACACCAGGAAAAGGTAATCTATGCATTTCATAAAATATGCACCCTTAAAGGTCAAGTCCACCCCAGAAAAATGTTGATTTGAATAATAGAGAAAAAACCAAACTAGCACAACACTGAAAATTTCATCAAAATTTGATGTAAAATAAGAAAGTTATGACATATTAAAGTTTCGCTTATTTTTCACAAAATAATTATATGCACAATTTAGTCACATTGCAAATGAGAGAATCGATGATGTCCCTCACTCACTATTTCTTTTGTTTTCTATTGTTTTAATTATAATATTTCAATTTTTACAGATTTGATAATAAGGACCAACTCTACTGAAACATAAAATGTTAAACAATGGTAATTTCACATGTAGAGGCACGACTTATTTCACGATTGATGAAATAAGTTTGTTTCACTGGACAATGAGGAGAAAATTAGAATATTTCATATTTCATATAATAAAATACAAAAGAAATAGTGAGTGAGTGATGTCATCAGTTCCTTCATTTGCATACCAACCAGGATGTAAATAGAACTATCTGTGAAATAAAGCGAAACTTAAAAATAACTTTCTTATTTTTCGTCTGATTTTGATGAAATTTTCAGTGTTGTGCTTGTTGGATTTTTCTCTTTTTATTCAAATCCACATTTTGTTGTGGTGGACTTGTCCTTTAAAGGTAAGAGAATGTAGTTGCAGCAAACAATTATTTCAGGAGACAGTCTTTGAAAATCAAGGTTAATTGTCACCCTGTTATCAAAGATCTAGGTCTTGTACATTTCCAAAAACTTATCGAAAATCCATATTTTATTGTTTGAAAGAAATCTTCCGAAAATTTGTTTCGCCCATTTGATCGTGGACCTGGCAGGGTAGCAGCACCTCCCATCTTTTTAATGTCTTTTGGTTTGAACTCCCCACCTTCTGGTTCGGAGATAGACGCTCTACCAACTGAGCCAAAACACCGGTAAAAAAAATGAAATCTTCGTTGAAAACTGCAAACACATGCGATCACTAACAAAGAAAAGCATATGTTGAACAGTGTGTTAATGTTGCTTGGTAATATACCTAACATTTGATGAAGTAATGTGTTATTTTGCTCATTACTCAGCAATTACACATTTTCTTCCAGGGCCATTTGTCACATATACAGTACATGTAACATTTGGGTAGTTATTTTATTTATTGGATTCTAATCTTTTTGAACTCATTTTGAGATTGTTACCAAAGCTGGCATTTCTCTAAGCAATACAATTGCACAAATATCCAATTGCAGCAAATTGCCAATAGCATCTCGGTGCAATTGCATCGCTGGCCAGCGCATTGCAACAGCTCTGCATTTCCATGGCTCCTCCTTTACTAAAGACATATGCTGTCTGTGCTGCAGCAGGAAAGCAAATTAGTTGCGATATCATCGTGTTGGACAAATCTGATTGTCTAAAATTTAAAAAAGGTAGAAAAATAGCAGGAAATTTTGACATGTTGAATGTCTGAGATGTGGTCTGATTCTTCAGCATTAGATAAGTAATTTTACTTTTGTTATCCCCTCACTGCATTATAATATGCTTACTTTATACACTTTGATTTTGATTGTGGAAATTCAATAAATTCAATTCAATTCAATTCTTTGTATCTGGTCACAGTTGCCGTGCATTGCAGGTTGGCGCACACTCTGCGATTTTGTTGCAGTCGGCCAAAACACTTTATAAATCCAGCTAATTAATAATAATAATAATGAGACTTGTAAAGCGCCAAATTCACTCTGTAGAGTGCTCAAGGCGCATAAAGAGCTAAGAGTTAAATAGCAAAGTTTTTAGAAGATTTTTGAAAGTTTCGACAGAGGTACATTTTTTTTATGTCTTCAGGAAGGCTATTCCACAAAGTGGGGCATGCAACAGCAAATGATCTTTGCCCCCAAGTTTTTGAAACATTTGGAATGATAAGGAAGCCAGAGGTGGATGAGCGCAAAGATCTGCCTGGTCTGTAGTGATTGGTAAATGAAAGACTGTATTGTGGTGCTGATCCACGAATACTATGAAAGGCAAGCAACAAAATCTTAAAGATAATCCGGTTTTTGATAGGGAGCCAGTGCAGCGAATACAAGATGGGGGTGATATGTGAGCGTTTACTTTAGGGTCATTCCATAAAGGTCGGACGTACATTCGGACACATTTAAGAGCTGTATCTCCTTTAATTTGATAGCAGTGTTTTATTTATTTTAGTATATCATAACATGTGACCTAGGTTATCATTACACCATGACAGGACCAGGCTGCAATATGAAGAATAGAAAATATGGGCAAAAATGTGAGGGGTCGGACGTACATCAGACGAAAGCAGGTTTTATGCTTTTAGATTTCATGTCAAAATCTCTGTGATTTTTGTGTTGCAGGTACTAAAATTCTAATATGAGCTGTTAGCTAAAGGATGAATCTTACAAGAAATGAAGCAAAGAAATTGATAGGCATTGCCTTGCTTTAGTTACAGGCTGATCTATTTGGGGTCGGACGTACACTTTGAAGGGGTCGGACGTACATTGTGCAAAATATTTGCACACTGTACGTCCGACCCCCTTTGAAGATCAGTTACACAAAACATAGACATTCTAAACTGGATTTTTTTAATATACATACTGTTTGGTTAGTTGTCTTTCACATAAGACGGAATTAACAAATGAATCTGATGCTGGTGAAGAGTTATGCTTGATTAAAGTTGACATGCATTCAGACAGTGTACGTCCGACCCCCATACTGATTTTCTTACAGTCAAGCAAAATGCACCTCATATCTATTACAAATGAGTCAGTGGGTTTAAACTGTTTCCATTTTGATATCTACATTTTTAGATCACATCAATAATGAAACAACTTAACTATTCACACAATGCAGGATACTGTTAAACTTCAAGTAAAATGTATTTTTTTTAATGGTTTGCAAAAGACATGACAAAGAATTTCTTCAACATTAAAAAAAACTTGTTCTGTTACAAACTTTGTTTTTACAAGGTGGGTTACGAACCATGAGTCTTCCCTGATGTTGCAATAAAAAAAACATGCAATATGACCTTTTGACCCCTAGATGACCTTTGATCTCTCCATCCCCAAGAACACGTAATTATTCCCACTGATCGTTTTGTTCCAAGTTTGGGCAAAATTAATGCAGAAATATGTCATTTGACATTTCTACACCTAGATGACATTCGACCTCTCCATCCTCTTTAACAAATATGTGGTACTACCCACTGATAATTTGTTCCAAGTTCGAATACATTTGAATACAATACACATAAAAAAACTACCAGTATCAACAGTTAACTTTTGACCCCTAGAAAGCTTGAACAATTGACCTTGAATAACAAAATGAGCAAAAGTGACTTTTTGACCCTAAATAACCTTAGAAATTATCATCTTAAAACAAAAATATTGTATTACCCTCTGATTTTGTATTTCAAGTTTGAACAATATTGATGCAAACAAAAAAATTGATTTAAACAAAATCTGTCAGAAAATGACTAAATGGCCTCCTATCTTTTGACCTTTTGACCCCTAGATGACCTTTGACCTCATCAACACACACATGGTATCAACCAAGGATCATTTGTACCAAGTTTGAATAAGGTTGATGCAGAAATAAAGAAATGAGAACAAGTCAAAATTAAATGAATAACCCTTCACATTTTCTTAACTTACACCCCTATAGGCAAAAGTAGAATAGTCTAGACATCCATGTATCATTATAGCAAATGGGCAGATCTATTTCTCATAGAGGGGCAATTGCTGTACCTGAGATTGAGGGGAAGGGGCAATTTCTACTTTTATATGGAACTTCTTTGTTTATTAAATTTCTCATGTATTTGTAGGTTTTTGATTTTTATTTTCTTTTATAATTTTCTGCAGGCTATTATTCAGTCATAATTACCACTAAATTCATTAAGTTACATGTATGTGATAATTTGAGATAAAGGCAGGCAGTTTCCATTGAATAGATATTGAGTAGATATTGAAAATCTACATGTTGTCAAAAATGTGAGGTATTCTTTGTGAAATTTGTCTCAAAACTTGTGCAAGACTTCAAAGAAAAAACCAATAAAACTATACAGCGATATCAAGGTGTGTTAAAGAACTATCATGCAAAATGTTAAAGATGGAAGGTGAATTTTGCCCCCAGTATTTGTTGGGTTAAGAAATACAAAAAATGTCATTTTAAACTAGATTGAAATTGAAATTTGTATTCAATTTTGAAAGATTGATATGAGTAAAAGATGTTATGATATTAAACTTTTGCAAAAAACATCTGAGCAGTGAAAGATAACTTCATAAAAAAAAGTTTCAAAGGGGTCGGACGTACAGGGGGTCGGACGTACAAAAAAGTTGTACGTCCGACCCCCACTTAACTTGAAATCCCAGACTAGTGGTGAGCTACCTTCTGGTGTATATATTAAACAAACCAAGCTTGCTTTGCATCTGACTTTGGGAAAATTTATCTGCTTTTGTTTTGCTTGTAAGAAAAAAAGTGTATGTGAAAAGGGGTCGGACGTACATTTGAAAGTGCCTGCTTTTAATATATTCGGTTTAAGAAAGTTAAGAAAAATAGAAAAAACCTAACTTATTTTTTAGAAACCTGACATAATAACAACTTGGACAACATCCAACTTTAATTATTTCAAAGCTTATAAAAGGTTTAAAATTTGTTGCAAACTTGACCTTTGAAAGTAAGTAAAATTCTGTTTTGTTGCTATGGTGATTTCAATGCCTTGTCAAAATGAAACGATACATTGTTTGAAATTATTTCTTTCAGATTTATACATTTCAGTTTCTTAGCTTTCATGTGATACCTAATTTGTTTTGTTTGTAGGATTTTGAAATTTTGACCAAAAGGTTTACTATTTTATGGAACTGCCCTTTACAAAGTGACAATGCGAGCGGCTGCATTCTGAAGCTTATGTAACTGAGCCTGCGGTAAATTAAACAAAAGGGCATTACAAAATCAAGGCGGGAGGGATTCAAGGCATGTACTATCTTTTCGGTCGCAGACTTAGATAAATATTTCCGGATAAATCCTAGATTGCGAAGATGATACCTAACTGATTTCATTATGATTATAATTATTTATGAGAGGGATGTTCAATGTAACGATTTTGATGAAAATAAAGTATGGACTGACATGTACCTTCATATATCTATGCTTTACAGTACCACAGGCCTCATCTCAGCCCTCTCGGCCAAGCCAACTAACCCTCCCAGCCGCCACCCTCTCCCACACCTCTGCCCCCGTCCCGGACCCTGTCCTTCCCCAGAGGAGGTGCCACGCCCGATTGTAGAATCCATCTCGCCCCACTTCACCCCCTTCCTTTCCAACACCAACCTCCTCCTACAAGAGGACTCCAGTCCGGAGAGCCTCCGGAAGAAGAAGACGTTCTCGATCAAACGGGCTGCGCCTCAGTTCCGGAGACCACCGCCTCCAAAGGATAACGACCCTTCAGGTGAAATATCAGTGCTAAAGATTACCGAGTGAAAACAGTTGCAGTAAACACAAATTTTACAAGAAAATTTTTAATTTATAATCAAGATTGATTGTCACTATAACATTATGGGTCTAGATCTGGCACAGTTGCATAAACTAAAATTTTTGAAATCATGAAATATAAGCTGATATCTGATCACACTGTACTCTAAACCACCAACACAGGTAAGCACACGTGGGACAGTGTATTATTTTTGCTTGGATAAATACCCGACATTTGACTTTTAATAAACCCATGCTTATTTGATTTCTCAGCAATTGCACAATTTTATCCAGAATCCTTTGGCTCTTTTTTTATTCATATATACAAACAATGAAATGGTCATTTTATTGGGTGCTGTGCAAACTCATTTTAGAATCATTACCACAACTGGCATTTATCTTAAAAGGGAAATGAAACCTTTGGAACAAGTAGGCTTGTTTCGAAACAGGAAAATCAAAGAATAAGAACAAAGAAAGTTAGAGAAAAATCTGACAAATAATGAGAAAGTTATGAGCATTTGAATATTGCAATCACTAATGCTATGGAGATCATCCTATTGGTAATGCGACAAGGATGTGTGATGTCACATGTGAACAACTTTCCCTTTGATGGACTATAAAATACCCTCAAAATGTCTCTTTTTGCTTTTTCTTATGGTGATACAAACTCTTTATCCATGATGTATTCTTTAAAAATCTGTATTACATGCCCTCCTTTAGAAAGAACACATGATCTACTGATACATGTACATGTAGATGTGATAAAAGAGGCAATTTAAGTGAAATTTATACTATAGTAATGGGGAAAGTTGTTCACAAGTGACATCGCACATCTTTGTCGCATTGCCAATTTGAGGATCTCCATAGCATTAGTGATTGCAATATTTAAATGCTCATAACTTTCTCATTATTTGTCTGATTTTTCTCAAACTTTCGTTGATCTATTTCTTTGATTTTTCTGTTGTCACACAAGCTATCTTGTTCCAAAGGTTTCATCCTCCTTTAATCTTTATATTATCGTCATTCCAGATGATGAACAACCGTGCTTCCAGCCCGTAACCTTGGTGATCGACGGAGAACTCAAGGTGCAATCCCACAAGGCCCTCTATCGCTTCTTCCCTCGCCACGACGACGAGATACTCCTGGACAAGGACGACCCGGTCTATGTAGAGGTCAAAGGGGATGACCTCTGGTATGAGGGTATCAACCTGAGGACCGGAGACGAGGGCTGTTTCCCAAGCAAATATGTGAGAGAGTATACTATGGAAGTCGATGGTCAGCCGGGTAAGTAGAATCTTATTCATGAGTTCGGAGCCTGACCAGGGCCCTGTCTGACAAAGAGTTGCGATTGATCTGATCAATATCAAGTACATGGAAATCTCTCAACGTCATAATATTTTCTACAGGAAATTTGCATAATGTCCTTTGTTAACAAAGAGAAGCACACTGCACTGAATTTTAAAGGTAAAGATCAATGTATGAATATACATCACGTCTTGAAAATGTTTTGAACAAAGATGTATTTTCGATGTTGATATTGCTGGCTTTCTATATTTGTGGTTGATCAGTTCAATCGCAATTGTTTGTAAGCCGGGGGCTATATGGAGGAGTGAAAACAGATTGATTTATTCTTTTTTTCCCCCATTTATGTCATCAAATTGTTGCCATTTTGAGGAGTGAAAACAGATTCATATAAATCTTATGTTTGATTTATTTCATCATGCAGGCGCACCAATGAAGAGTGGTTGATCAGATCAATCGCAACTGTTTGTATGCCGGGGTTATTTGGAGGAGTGAAAACAGATTGATTTATTCTTTTTTCCCCATTTATGTCATCAAATTGTTGCCATTTTGAGGAGTGAAAACAGATTCATATAAATCTTATGTTTGATTTATTTCATCATGCAGGCGCACCAATGAAGAGTGGTTGATCAGATCAATCGCAACTGTTTGTAAGCCGGGGGCTATTTGGAGGAGTGAAAACAGATTGATTTATTTTTTTTTCCCCATTTATGTCATCAAATTGTTGCCATTTTGAGGAGTGAAAACAGATTCATATAAATCTTATGTTTGATTTATTTCATCATGCAGGCGCACCAATGAAGAGTGGTTGATCAGATCAATCGCAACTGTTTGTAAGCGGGGTTATTTGGAGGAGTGAAAACAGATTGATTTATTCTTTTTTTCCCCATTTATATCATCAAATTGTTGCCATTTTGAGGAGTGAAAACAGATTCATATAAATCTTATGTTTGATTTATTTCATCATGCAGGCGCACCAATGAAGAGTGGTTGATCAGATCAATCGCAACTGTTTGTAAGCCGGGGGCTATTTGGAGGAGTGAAAACAGATTGATTTATTCTTTTTTCCCCCCATTTATATCATCAAATTGTTGCCATTTTGAGGAGTGAAAACAGATTCATATAAATCTTATGTTTGATTTATTTCATCATGCAGGCGCACCAATGAAGAGTGGTTGATCAGATCAATCGCAACTGTTTGTAAGCGGGGTTATTTGGAGGAGTGAAAACAGATTGATTTATTCTTTTTTTCCCCATTTATATCATCAAATTATTGCCATTTTGAGGAGTGAAAACAGATTCATATAAATCTTATGTTTGATTTATTTCATCATGCAGGCACACCAATGAAGAGTGGTTGATCAGATCAATGGCAACTGTTTGTATGCCGGGGTTATTTGGAGGAGTGAAAACAGATTGATTTATTCTTTTTTTCCCATTTATATCATCAAATTGTTGCCATTTTGAGGAGTGAAAACAGATTCATATAAATCTTATGTTTTATTTATTTCATCATGCAGGTGCACCAATGAAGAGTGGTTGATCAGATCGATCGCAACTGTTTGTAAGCCGGGGTTATTTGGAGGAGTGAAAACAGATTGATTTATTCTTTTTTTCCCCATTTATATCATCAAATTGTTGCCATTTTGAGGAGTGAAAACAGATTCATATAAATCTTATGTTTGATTTATTTCGTCATGCAGGCACACCAATGAAGAGTGGTTGATCAGATCAATCGCAACTGTTTGTAAGCCGGGGGCTATTTGGAGGAGTGAAGACAGATTGATTTATTCTTTTTTTCCCCATTTATATCATCAAATTGTTGCCATCTTGAGGAGTGAAAACAGATTCATATAAATCTTATGTTTGATTTATTTCATCATGCAGGCACACCAATGAAGAGTGGTTGATCAGATCGATCGCAACTGTTTGTAAGCCGGGGTTATTTGGAGGAGTGAAAACAGATTGATTTATTCTTTTTTTCCCCATTTATATCATCAAATTATTGCCATTTTGAGGAGTGAAAACAGATTCATATCAATCTTATGTTTGATTTATTTCATCATGCAGGTGCACCAATGAAGAGTGGTTGATCAGATCGATCGCAACTGTTTGTAAGCTGGGGGCTATTTGGAGGAGTGAAAACAGATTGATTTATTCTTTTTTTCCCCATTTATATCATCAAATTGTTGCCATTTTGAGGAGTGAAAACAGATTCATATAAATCTTATGTTTGATTTATTTCATCATGCAGGCGCACCAATGAAGAGTGGTTGATCAGATCAATGGCAACTGTTCGTATGCCGGGGTTATTTGGAGGAGTGAAAACAGATTGATTTATTCTTTTTTTCCCCATTTATATCATCAAATTGTTGCCATTTTGAGGAGTGAAAACAGATTCATATAAATCTTATGTTTGATTTATTTCATCATGCAAGCGCACCAATGAAGAGTGGTTGATCAGATCAATCGCAACTGTTTGTATGCCGGGGGCTATTTGGAGGAGTGAAAACAGATTGATTTATTCTTTTTTTCCCCATTTATATCATCAAATTGTTGCCATTTTGAGGAGTGAAAACAGATTCATATAAATCTTATGTTTGATTTATTTCATCATGCAGGCGCACCAATGAAGAGTGGTTGATCAGATCAATCGCAACTGTTTGTAAGCCGGGGTTATTTGGAGGAGTGAAAACAGATTGATTTATTCTTTTTTTCCCCATTTATATCATCGAATTATTGCCATTTTGAGGAGTGAAAACAGATTCATATAAATCTTATGTTTTATTTATTTCATCATGCAGGTGCACCAATGAATAGTGGTTGATCAGATCAATGGCAACTGTTTGTAAGCCGGGGGTTATTTGGAGGAGTGAGAACAGATTGATTTATTCTTTTTTTCCCCATTTATGTCATCAAATTGTTGCCATTTTGAGGAGTGAAAACAGATTCATATAAATGTTATGTTTGATTTATTTCATCATGCAGGCGCACCAATGAAGAGTGGTTGATCAGATCAATCGCAACTGTTTGTATGCCGGGGTTATTTGGAGGAGTGAAAACAGATTGATTTATTCTTTTTTTCCCCATTTATGTCATCAAATTGTTGCCATTTTGAGGAGTGAAAACAGATTCATATAAATCTTATGTTTGATTTATTTCATCATGCAGGCGCACCAATGAAGAGTGGTTGATCAGATCAATCGCAACTGTTTGTATGCCGGGGTTATTTGGAGGAGTGAAAACAGATTGATTTATTCTTTTTTTCCCCATTTATATCATCAAATTGTTGCCATTTTGAGGAGTGAAAACAGATTCATATAAATCTTATGTTTTATTTATTTCATCATGCAGGTGCACCAATGAAGAGTGGTTGATCAGATCGATCGCAACTGTTTGTAAGCCGGGGTTATTTGGAGGAGTGAAAACAGATTGATTTATTCTTTTTTTCCCCATTTATGTCATCAAATTGTTGCCATTTTGAGGAGTGAAAACAGATTCATATAAATCTTATGTTTGATTTATTTCATCATGCAGGCGCACCAATGAAGAGTGGTTGATCAGATCAATCGCAACTGTTTGTATGCCGGGGGCAATTTTGGAGGAGTGAAGACAGATTGATTTATTCTTTTTTTCCCCATTTATATCATCAAATTGTTGCCATCTTGAGGAGTGAAAACAGATTCATATAAATCTTATGTTTGATTTATTTCATCATGCAGGCGCACCAATGAAGAGTGGTTGATCAGATCAATCGCAACTGTTTGTATGCCGGGGTTATTTGGAGGAGTGAAAACAGATTGATTTATTCTTTTTTTCCCCATTTATATCATCAAATTGTTGCCATTTTGAGGAGTGAAAACAGATTCATATAAATCTTATGTTTGATTTATTTCATCATGCAGGCACACCAATGAAGAGTGGTTGATCAGATCAATTGCAACTGTTTGTAAGCCGGGGCTATTTGGAGGAGTGAAAACAGATTGATTTATTCTTTTTTTCCCCATTTATGTCATCAAATTGTTGCCATTTTGAGGAGTGAAAACAGATTCATATAAATCTTATGTTTGATTTATTTCATCATGCAGGCGCACCAATGAAGAGTGGTTGATCAGATCAATCGCAACTGTTTGTATGCGGGGTTATTTGGAGGAGTGAAAACAGATTGATTTATTCTTTTTTTCCCCATTTATATCATCAAATTGTTGCCATTTTGAGGAGTGAAAACAGATTCATATAAATCTTATGTTTGATTTATTTCATCATGCAGGCGCACCAATGAAGAGTGGTTGATCAGATCAATCGCAACTGTTTGTAAGCCGGGGTTATTTGGAGGAGTGAAAACAGATTGATTTATTCTTTTTTTCCCCATTTATGTCATCAAATTGTTGCCATTTTGAGGAGTGAAAACAGATTCATATAAATCTTATGTTTGATTTATTTCATCATGCAGGCGCACCAATGAAGAGTGGTTGATCAGATCAATCGCAACTGTTTGTAAGCCGGGGGCTATTTGGAGGAGTGAAAACAGATTGATTTATTCTTTTTTTCCCCATTTATGTCATCAAATTGTTGCCATTTTGAGGAGTGAAAACAGATTCATATAAATCTTATGTTTGATTTATTTCATCATGCAGGCGCACCAATGAAGAGTGGTTGATCAGATCAATCGCAACTGTTTGTAAGCCGGGGTTATTTGGAGGAGTGAAAACAGATTGATTTATTCTTTTTTCCCCATTTATATCATCAAATTATTGCCATTTTGAGGAGTGAAAACAGATTCATATAAATCTTATGTTTGATTTATTTCATCATGCAGGCGCACCAATGAAGAGTGGTTGATCAGATCAATCGCAACTGTTTGTATGCCGGGGGTTATTTGGAGGAGTGAAAACAGATTGATTTATTCTTTTTTTCCCCATTTATATCATCAAATTGTTGCCATTTTGAGGAGTGAAAACAGATTCATATAAATCTTATGTTTTATTTATTTCATCATGCAGGTGCACCAATGAAGAGTGGTTGATCAGATCGATCGCAACTGTTTGTAAGCCGGGGTTATTTGGAGGAGTGAAAACAGATTGATTTATTCTTTTTTTCCCCATTTATATCATCAAATTGTTGCCATTTTGAGGAGTGAAAACAGATTCATATAAATCTTATGTTTGATTTATTTCATCATGCAGGCGCACCAATGAAGAGTGGTTGATCAGATCAATCGCAACTGTTTGTAAGCGGGGGCTATTTGGAGGAGTGAAGACAGATTGATTTATTCTTTTTTTCCCCATTTATATCATCAAATTGTTGCCATCTTGAGGAGTGAAAACAGATTCATATAAATCTTATGTTTGATTTATTTCATCATGCAGGCGCACCAATGAAGAGTGGTTGATCAGATCAATCGCAACTGTTTGTAAGCCGGGGGCTATTTGGAGGAGTGAAAACAGATTGATTTATTCTTTTTTTCCCCATTTATGTCATCAAATTGTTGCCATTTTGAGGAGTGAAAACAGATTCATATAAATCTTATGTTTGATTTATTTCATCATGCAGGCGCACCAATGAAGAGTGGTTGATCAGATCAATCGCAACTGTTTGTAAGCCGGGGTTATTTGGAGGAGTGAAAACAGATTGATTTATTCTTTTTTTCCCCATTTATGTCATCAAATTATTGCCATTTTGAGGAGTGAAAACAGATTCATATAAATCTTATGTTTGATTTATTTCATCATGCAGGCGCACCAATGAAGAGTGGTTGATCAGATCAATCGCAACTGTTTGTATGCCGGGGGTTATTTGGAGGAGTGAAAACAGATTGATTTATTCTTTTTTTCCCCATTTATATCATCAAATTGTTGCCATTTTGAGGAGTGAAAACAGATTCATATAAATCTTATGTTTGATTTATTTCATCATGCAGGTGCACCAATGAAGAGTGGTTGATCAGATCGATCGCAACTGTTTGTATGCCGGGGTATTTTGGAGGAGTGAAAACAGATTGATTTATTCTTTTTTTCCCCATTTATGTCATCAAATTGTTGCCATTTTGAGGAGTGAAAACAGATTCATATAAATCTTATGTTTGATTTATTTCATCATGCAGGCGCACCAATGAAGAGTGGTTGATCAGATCAATCGCAACTGTTTGTAAGCCGGGGGCTATTTGGAGGAGTGAAAACAGATTGATTTATTCTTTTTTTCCCCATTTATATCATCAAATTGTTGCCATCTTGAGGAGTGAAAACAGATTCATATAAATCTTATGTTTGATTTATTTCATCATGCAGGCACACCAATGAAGAGTGGTTGATCAGATCGATCGCAACTGTTTGTAAGCCGGGGTTATTTGGAGGAGTGAAAACAGATTGATTTATTCTTTTTTTCCCCATTTATATCATCAAATTATTGCCATTTTGAGGAGTGAAAACAGATTCATATAAATCTTATGTTTGATTTATTTCATCATGCAGGTGCACCAATGAAGAGTGGTTGATCAGATCGATCGCAACTGTTTGTAAGCTGGGGGCTATTTGGAGGAGTGAAAACAGATTGATTTATTCTTTTTTTCCCCATTTATATCATCAAATTGTTGCCATTTTGAGGAGTGAAAACAGATTCATATAAATCTTATGTTTGATTTATTTCATCATGCAGGCACACCAATGAAGAGTGGTTGATCAGATCAATGGCAACTGTTCGTATGCCGGGGTTATTTGGAGGAGTGAAAACAGATTGATTTATTCTTTTTTTCCCCATTTATATCATCAAATTGTTGCCATTTTGAGGAGTGAAAACAGATTCATATAAATCTTATGTTTTATTTATTTCATCATGCAAGTGCACCAATGAAGAGTGGTTGATCAGATCGATCGCAACTGTTTGTAAGCCGGGGTTATTTGGAGGAGTGAAAACAGATTGATTTATTCTATTTTTCCCCATTTATATCATCAAATTGTTGCCATTTTGAGGAGTGAAAACAGATTCATATAAATCTTATGTTTGATTTATTTCATCATGCAGGCACACCAATGAAGAGTGGTTGATCAGATCGATCGCAACTGTTTGTAAGCCGGGGTTATTTGGAGGAGTGAAAACAGATTGATTTATTCTTTTTTTCCCCATTTATATCATCAAATTGTTGCCATTTTGAGGAGTGAAAACAGATTCATATAAATCTTATGTTTGATTTATTTCATCATGCAGGTACACCAATGAAGAGTGGTTGATCAGATCAATTGCAACTGTTTGTATGCCGGGGGCTATTTGGAGGAGTGAAAACAGATTGATTTATTCTTTTTTTCCCCATTTATATCATCAAATTGTTGCCATTTTGAGGAGTGAAAACAGATTCATATAAATCTTATGTTTGATTTATTTCATCATGCAGGCGCACCAATGAAGAGTGGTTGATCAGATCAATCGCAACTGTTTGTAAGCCGGGGTTATTTGGAGGAGTGAAAACAGATTGATTTATTCTTTTTTTCCCCATTTATATCATCAAATTGTTGCCATTATGAGGAGTGAAAACAGATTCATATAAATCTTATGTTTGATTTATTTCATCATGCAGGCGCACCAATGAAGAGTGGTTGATCAGATCAATCGCAACTGTTTGTAAGCCGGGGGCTATTTGGAGGAGTGAAAACAGATTGATTTATTCTTTTTTTCCCCATTTATGTCATCAAATTGTTGCCATTTTGAGGAGTGAAAACAGATTCATATAAATCTTGTGTTTGATTTATTTCATCATGCAGGCACACCAATGAAGAGTGGTTGATCAGATCGATCGCAACTGTTTGTAAGCCGGGGTTATTTGGAGGAGTGAAAACAGATTGATTTATTCTTTTTTTCCCCATTTATATCATCAAATTATTGCCATTTTGAGGAGTGAAAACAGATTCATATAAATCTTATGTTTGATTTATTTCATCATGCAGGCACACCAATGAAGAGTGGTTGATCAGATCAATGGCAACTGTTTGTATGCCGGGGTTATTTCGAGGAGTGAAAACAGATTGATTTATTCTTTTTTTCCCCATTTATATCATCAAATTGTTGCCATTTTGAGGAGTGAAAACAGATTCATATAAATCTTATGTTTTATTTATTTCATCATGCAGGTGCACCAATGAAGAGTGGTTGATCAGATCGATCGCAACTGTTTGTAAGCGGGGTTATTTGGAGGAGTGAAAACAGATTGATTTATTCTTTTTTTCCCCATTTATATCATCAAATTGTTGCCATTTTGAGGAGTGAAAACAGATTCATATAAATCTTATGTTTGATTTATTTCGTCATGCAGGCACACCAATGAAGAGTGGTTGATCAGATCGATCGCAACTGTTTGTAAGCCGGGGTTATTTGGAGGAGTGAAAACAGATTGATTTATTCTTTTTTTCCCCATTTATATCATCAAATTATTGCCATTTTGAGGAGTGAAAACAGATTCATATAAATCTTATGTTTTATTTATTTCATCATGCAGGTGCACCAATGAAGAGTGGTTGATCAGATTGATCGCAACTGTTTGTAAGCTGGGGGCTATTTGGAGGAGTGAAAACAGATTGATTTATTCTTTTTTTCCCCATTTATATCATCAAATTGTTGCCATTTTGAGGAGTGAAAACAGATTCATATAAATCTTATGTTTGATTTATTTCATCATGCAGGCACACCAATGAAGAGTGGTTGATCAGATCAATGGCAACTGTTCGTATGCCGGGGTTATTTGGAGGAGTGAAAACAGATTGATTTATTCTTTTTTTCCCCATTTATATCATCAAATTGTTGCCATTTTGAGGAGTGAAAACAGATTCATATAAATCTTATGTTTGATTTATTTCATCATGCAGGCACACCAATGAAGAGTGGTTGATCAGATCAATGGCAACTGTTCGTATGCCGGGGGTTATTTGGAGGAGTGAAAACAGATTGATTTATTCTTTTTTTCCCCATTTATATCATCAAATTGTTGCCATTTTGAGGAGTGAAAACAGATTCATATAAATCTTATGTTTTATTTATTTCATCATGCAAGTGCACCAATGAAGAGTGGTTGATCAGATCGATCGCAACTGTTTGTAAGCCGGGGTTATTTGGAGGAGTGAAAACAGATTGATTTATTCTTTTTTTCCCCATTTATATCATCAAATTATTGCCATTTTGAGGAGTGAAAACAGATTCATATAAATCTTATGTTTGATTTATTTCATCATGCAGGCGCACCAATGAAGAGTGGTTGATCAGATCAATCGCAACTGTTTGTAAGCCGGGGGCTATTTGGAGGAGTGAAAACAGATTGATTTATTCTTTTTTTCCCCATTTATATCATCAAATTGTTGCCATTTTGAGGAGTGAAAACAGATTCATATAAATCTTATGTTTGATTTATTTCATCATGCAGGCGCACCAATGAAGAGTGGTTGATCAGATCAATGGCAACTGTTCGTATGCCGGGGGTTATTTGGAGGAGTGAAAACAGATTGATTTATTCTTTTTTTCCCCATTTATATCATCAAATTGTTGCCATTTTGAGGAGTGAAAACAGATTCATATAAATCTTATGTTTTATTTATTTCATCATGCAAGTGCACCAATGAAGAGTGGTTGATCAGATCGATCGCAACTGTTTGTAAGCCGGGGTTATTTGGAGGAGTGAAAACAGATTGATTTATTCTATTTTTCCCCATTTATATCATCAAATTGTTGCCATTTTGAGGAGTGAAAACAGATTCATATAAATCTTATGTTTGATTTATTTCATCATGCAGGCACACCAATGAAGAGTGGTTGATCAGATCGATCGCAACTGTTTGTAAGCCGGGGTTATTTGGAGGAGTGAAAACAGATTGATTTATTCTTTTTTTCCCCATTTATATCATCAAATTGTTGCCATTTTGAGGAGTGAAAACAGATTCATATCAATCTTATGTTTGATTTATTTCATCATGCAGGCGCACCAATGAAGAGTGGTTGATCAGATCAATCGCAACTGTTTGTAAGCCGGGGGCTATTTGGAGGAGTGAAAACAGATTGATTTATTCTTTTTTTCCCCATTTATGTCATCAAATTGTTGCCATTTTGAGGAGTGAAAACAGATTCATATAAATCTTATGTTTGATTTATTTCATCATGCAGGCGCACCAATGAAGAGTGGTTGATCAGATCAATCGCAACTGTTTGTAAGCCGGGGTTATTTGGAGGAGTGAAAACAGATTGATTTATTCTTTTTTTCCCCATTTATGTCATCAAATTGTTGCCATTTTGAGGAGTGAAAACAGATTCATATAAATCTTATGTTTGATTTATTTCATCATGCAGGCGCACCAATGAAGAGTGGTTGATCAGATCAATCGCAACTGTTTGTAAGCCGGGGGCTATTTGGAGGAGTGAAAACAGATTGATTTATTCTTTTTTTCCCCATTTATGTCATCAAATTGTTGCCATTTTGAGGAGTGAAAACAGATTCATATAAATCTTGTGTTTGATTTATTTCATCATGCAGGCACACCAATGAAGAGTGGTTGATCAGATCGATCGCAACTGTTTGTAAGCCGGGGTTATTTGGAGGAGTGAAAACAGATTGATTTATTCTTTTTTTCCCCATTTATATCATCAAATTATTGCCATTTTGAGGAGTGAAAACAGATTCATATAAATCTTATGTTTTATTTATTTCATCATGCAGGTGCACCAATGAAGAGTGGTTGATCAGATTGATCGCAACTGTTTGTAAGCTGGGGGCTATTTGGAGGAGTGAAAACAGATTGATTTATTCTTTTTTTCCCCATTTATATCATCAAATTGTTGCCATTTTGAGGAGTGAAAACAGATTCATATAAATCTTATGTTTGATTTATTTCATCATGCAGGCACACCAATGAAGAGTGGTTGATCAGATCAATGGCAACTGTTCGTATGCCGGGGTTATTTGGAGGAGTGAAAACAGATTGATTTATTCTTTTTTTCCCCATTTATATCATCAAATTGTTGCCATTTTGAGGAGTGAAAACAGATTCATATAAATCTTATGTTTTATTTATTTCATCATGCAAGTGCACCAATGAAGAGTGGTTGATCAGATCGATCGCAACTGTTTGTAAGCCGGGGTTATTTGGAGGAGTGAAAACAGATTGATTTATTCTTTTTTCCCCATTTATATCATCAAATTATTGCCATTTTGAGGAGTGAAAACAGATTCATATAAATCTTATGTTTGATTTATTTCATCATGCAGGTGCACCAATGAAGAGTGGTTGATCAGATCGATCGCAACTGTTTGTAAGCTGGGGGCTATTTGGAGGAGTGAAAACAGATTGATTTATTCTTTTTTTCCCCATTTATATCATCAAATTGTTGCCATTTTGAGGAGTGAAAACAGATTCATATAAATCTTATGTTTTATTTATTTCATCATGCAGGTGCACCAATGAAGAGTGGTTGATCAGATCGATCGCAACTGTTTGTAAGCTGGGGGCTATTTGGAGGAGTGAAAACAGATTGATTTATTCTTTTTTTCCCCATTTATGTCATCAAATTGTTGCCATTTTGAGGAGTGAAAACAGATTCATATAAATCTTATGTTTGATTTATTTCATCATGCAGGCGCACCAATGAAGAGTGGTTGATCAGATCAATCGCAACTGTTTGTATGCCGGGGTTATTTGGAGGAGTGAAAACAGATTGATTTATTCTTTTTTTCCCCATTTATATCATCAAATTGTTGCCATTTTGAGGAGTGAAAACAGATTCATATAAATCTTATGTTTGATTTATTTCATCATGCAGGCGCACCAATGAAGAGTGGTTGATCAGATCAATCGCAACTGTTTGTATGCCGGGGGTTATTTGGAGGAGTGAAAACAGATTGATTTATTCTTTTTTCCCCCATTTATGTCATCAAATTGTTGCCATTTTGAGGAGTGAAAACAGATTCATATAAATCTTATGTTTGATTTATTTCATCATGCAGGCGCACCAATCAAGAGGGTTCATATAAGCAGATTCCGACTGCAATTCCTTGGTTCAGTAGAAACGCCCTTTCACAGAGGCAATGAAGTTTTATGCAGGGCTATGCAGAAGGTCGTTATGGCCCGGAGGATGACCCCTGACCTTCGACCCCCGACAAAGTGCATTCTAGAAATCAGCGACAACGGGGTCAGAATGATTGACCAGTCGAAATCTCCGAAACCGGAGGAGGTACGTCGTAGATTTTTGTTTGAGGGAAAGTTAACTCTTAACAAGTGCAAAATGCAAATAGACCATTTCGAATACATGAATAATCACGACATCATAGTTGGTGCTTAATTCATTAAATGTTAAACCACCATAGTACCAATGACCTTTTTCTGATCATACGCAGAGTGGAACTACAAATGAGCAAAGAAAAAAAAATCACCATGATATTGTCAGCATATACAGCAAATAATTTTACGATCCATTTATTCCTTTTTACAGCGAAAGGATTCGGTGAGGAAGAAGGTGGAGAAATTCCTGAGCGGGAAACCAAAAGGACACAACTACTACTTTTCCCTCAAGAATATATCATACTGTGGCTTCCATCCGCAAAGCTCAAAGTGAGTCTATTTCACAAAGGAGGGCGATCGATCCAATCAGTCGCAACTATGGAAAACAAATGGCACCACCATTTTAGAATGTACACGCTCATCGGAATCAAACTGTTCCGTGCGTGCGCTCTCTCTTCCCCAGCATTGCCTCACTGGAGCCTTACCGATAGCTCACTGCTTGCTTAATGACGGTGAATCGCGATCTTGCCTGAAAAAGAAAAATCTAGCTGAAGGATCACGATTACACCCCAAAGGCTCTACAAGCATTACCGTTTACTGTACCGATATGCCAAAACATTTGATCGGTTGTGTATTTCACAAGCAGTGCGCATGTTGTGATGATGTAACAATCAACAGACCGAACTCGCACCACACGAGCATGTTTTGCATCGTAATTCATAAATTTCATATGAAAAAAAAAAAATTTTAGGTGTCATATACATGTTGACCAAACCATTCACCAGTGTACCTATCAGATCTTCTGGGGGTAAAGAGATCATGTAGACCCGGTCTTCGTTCAGGGAATGTTCACCAGCTCCAACAAGTTAGAGTGAAAAGGTCTTGGGGTGACAGATCTTTTTCCGTTGCTGGTCCCCGTTTGTGGAATTCAATCCCATCGGACATTAAGTTGTGCCAGTCAAGAGAGCTATTCCACAAAAAATTAAAGACTTTCCTCATGAGGGAAGCATTTCCTTAACTGTTGTGAGATAAGCCCGAATTGTTATTTTGACTACCAACTTTAACTGATTTTGTATTTTTCTTGTCAGTTTGTTAATTTTTTTTTTTTTGGTATTTATTTATTTCATTTCTGTTTTATATAAGTTAATTGTGCGCCTTGAGTGTCATCGACAGATATGTGCGCTATACAAATCTTTAATTATTATTATTATTAAACCAAATAATGAATGTTTTTTCATTCGTGCAATGGACAGAATACTTCATTCGGCGAAAGATGAAATAATGATCCATTCAACTTGGCTACGCCTCGTTGAATGGATCATTTCATCTTTCACCTCATGAAGTATTCTGTCCATTGCACTCTTAAACATTCATTTTTTGTATACCACGTTTCTGGCAAGCAGGGGGCTACATTCTCAGATCGTCTTAACAGTAACATCATCATGGCTACATGAATCTGGGGAGCATTCCATGAAAAAAAAGGTGTACATAAGCGCTTTTACTCTTTGCACACTGAATTAATTTTGGGGGTATAATAATGACGATTTTTCCATGTTAACTTCTTTAATTCAATATTTTTATATTGCACCATTGATAAATATTATTTTGATGTTTAATTGTTAATCAAAAACTATTGCCTTTTATAAGCTTCTCTAATTTGAAGTTAGAGGAGAAAACTAATTAGTATGATTGTTGAGTTGAATTGTACGAATGTGGAAGATTGCAACATCAGCACGAAAAGGGTTAATACTTCATAGGTTCTAAGCACCACAAACTAGTCCTTACTCTGTCTAAATTGGCAAAACAATAAGAAAAAATCATCGTTTACAAATGCACCTTTTTGTTAAAATTTTGCCATTATGATACATTTTATCTTATGTTTTTATCCATACTTAACTTTTCTGTGTAAGATGATTAGAAGAAAGTTATTTTTTTTAATTTTGACTTATTTTCTCTCCTTCAAGAATTGTATTTGTATGTTTTTTCTATAATTCTGGAAATGTTTATATCATTTTTTCAATCAGATACTTTGGATTCATCACCAAACATCCCAACGATAGACGATTCGCTTGCCACGTATTCATAACAGAAAACGCACAGAGTGGACAACCGCTCGCGGAAGCCATGGGGTAAGTAGTTCTTAAGTTATCTCTTATTTAGGATGGTGTTCCTTAAGGCCACCGCACACCTTACGACCCGACTGGTTGGCGACTGAGTGAGGGGAGATGTGACGTCACAGCGCTTGTCAGCTTCGCAGTCGCAGACCGGTCAGAGACAAGTCGCAAGGAAAATCGGAAGGATTTGACATGTCGAATCCTTATGACTGGATCGCAAGCTCAATCCAACTTCCAGCCAATCAGACAGCAAGTTGTACGACGCGTATATGATAAACAACGTGCATACGCAGTAGTAAGCGCATTTTCTCAGTTGTTATGGCAAAAAGCAAAAAGCGCATGCGTGAGTCGCAGACAGCGTAGTAGTCGGATCGCAAGGTGTGCGGTGTCGAGGCATATGACTGCCTTGCGACTCATCTCCCCTCACTCAGTCGCAAGCCAGTCGGCGACCAGTCGTGTCGTAAGGTGTGCGGTGGCCTTTAAATTCATTACAGACATTGCAAATGATGCATGTCTTGCTTGCCATGTTATTGCCATTTAATGTTCATTATTGTTCACAACTCCAAATTATTTTAATTACAGCAATAGCCACAAAAGAGAGAGTGAGAGAGAAAGAGAGAGAAATATGTTTTGATTCTGAATGAAGTTAAACAAAAGTCTATTGCTCAACCATACTATATTTATGTTTTTTTGTCTGTTTTATTCACAGTGCTGCTTTTAAACGGTTCTATGCTGAATTCCTAGACTACACCAATCCTACAGAAGACATCTATCTAGAATGATGATAGGCACTCTTAGATCTTACCGTTCCTAGCATAGACATCACCAAGTTACAGACTGTAGTTGGGCTGCTTCCAGTGCTGTACACCAAGTTCCTAGACTACACAAGTTCCAAAGAATACCATTCCAAGGGCTGCTTGCAGTGCTGCATTAAAAAAAGGCAGTTCTAGTCGTAGACCAGACCATCCTTGCAGGTGACACCAGGCTTTGCTGAGTTCCAGGCTAGGCTGCTTCCAGTTCAGTTCTAGCTCTATTTCCTAGACCAACCAGTCCTGCAGTAGACATCTATCCTATCGTAGTATTCACATATTTCCACAGCAATGTGCTATTACCACAGCCTTGCAGTAGTAATGTAAGTACAGTGTGTATTCTGAAATACTGTGGTCAACAATTCTGCGCTGTGTTTTACTGAGATTCATACCATATAGGAATTTAATTATACTTTTCTTATAGAGCATGTGACATGGTATCAGAAGTTTTTAAGCGCTCTAGAATAAATGCAGTATTTATCTCACCTGGCGGGTGTTTCATAAAGCTGTTCGTAAGTTAAGAGCGACTTTAAGAACGACTGGTGATCCTTTCAGGTGGGTGTTTCATAAAGCTGTTTGTAAGTTAAGAACGACTTTAAGAACAACTGGTGATCCTTTCTTTTGGTGCATGGTATACGCCATAGGCGATGGTTTAGCGCGTTAGAAAGGATCACCAGTCGTTCTTAGAGTCGCTCTTAACTTAAGAACAGCTTTATGAAACGGCCTCCCGGTTAATGACATTCACCATTAATGTTCATTGGTGATTATATAGCGCGTGAGAATGGTTCACCAGTCGTTCTTAAAGTCGCTCTTGACTTACGAACGGCTTTATGAAACGGCCCACTGGGTTGAGTGCATCACTATACTGATGAATTTCTTGCTGAAGGATATTACTGCCTGGGTCAGGATAGGATTTGAATCCATGATCCTGTGATTACGACACCGTAGTCAGAACCACTTCACTATGATACTGTCGTTCTAGAAATATTGTCATCCGAGGCTCACATTTATCATTTGAATTGCGCAAGCATTCATGGGAACTTCATTTATCAGCGCTCATTGCGTTCAGGTAATTAATTCTCCTGGGAGCCCATTGACCTCACCTGGGTTGATTGCAGCATGGTGTGGATCAATGTCTTACTGAAGGATATTATTATCACCATGGCTGGGATTTGAACCCACAACCCTCTGATTGGAAGATGGAGTCAGAATCACGACATAGAGTTACGATTGATCAAAAAAAAATCTTAAAGATAAATGTTCTGATTAGCAGTATGAAAACTAAACTCAAAACCCCTGTCTATTTCATACCTCTTGAATAAAAGTCAATTCCAAATCGTAATGATGTCATCATCGGCTGTGACTTGAAGGTGATTTGAACTTTACTCCGAACCACACAGCTTGCAGCAAAGCAGGGTGCTGATTTTGGCGCTATCATTATGCCAAACTTCAAATAGAATGATACTACTCTTAGAAATTTCATATTTACATGTAATTCAAAGTGTTTGAAATATTTCTTGGATGTCATTTATCCACACTTGATAAAATCAGAAAATTCAACATGCAGTGTGAGAAACATATTTGAAAGCATCTGGACAAAACTCAATTATATTGTCATCTCCAGATGTTCTGGATAAGCTTTATTTGAGGCTAATGTTGAACTCTCTAGTACTGGTATACTGTAATATTTATTTGAAACAAAGTTATGTGAAAACAGGGTCAGTACGGATCTCATCTTACATCATGTATTTTTTATTGGTCTGAATATAGAGGCTGCTTGAATGCACACTGACATACAGTTTTGTAGGTTCATCCACACAGTAATAAGCATTCAAACTTTTTACTTGTCTGAACAGAGAGACTTGCTCTGATGCACTCATGCACACAAGGTTTAGTTTATACACAATGCAATAAACTGCTTGAAAATGTGTTGTATAGCGTTAATGAGCAAAACGGATCAGCATTGCTGTATACTATAATGCATGTAAGGAACCAGGACAGTGAGATAAATTTCAAAAATGGACATTTTTTTCATACAGCTTTATAAATTCTTCCTACAAAATTATTGAATCGCTTAAGGCCTGGTCACACCGCCCGAGCGTTGTTGGAGCGGTAGGGAGAGAGGGTCGAATTTCGCTCACAAAATTGGGGGAAAAAAAATCGAAAAAAAAATCGAAATCGAAAATGGTGAATGGTAGCGAGCGGTGATGATTTTTTTTCTCTCCGCTCCACGACCGCTCCAACAACGCTCGGGCGGTGTGACCAACCTTTACAGGCAACTTTTCAAGATGTATCGTGTTTCAATAGGGTTATATTACATTGGACAATAAGGGCAGTGAAAGAGTAATAATAATGCAATATGACTGTCTCACGATTTGTGAGTATTTCATTAGAGCACATATTTCAATGTATCTGAATGGATGGTATTTTGAGATTTTTGGATTTTACATTTCAAACTACATTTACATGTGATTGCACAAAAATATTTATTGCGACACCTTGTTTACAGCTCGTAATGCTTTAAAAGGGACCCCATGTAGTATGCACAACTGTATATGTATGGTAAATAAAATGTATCCATGTTTTTTTCATCACAAATTGAAAAGAAAAAATTATCCAATGTTGACAGTGACTTTTTTCTTTCTGTTCTTTTCACTAGTGCTACAGTATTAAGCAAAGGCATTACTTATATTTTTATTTTTTTAATTCATGGATGTGGATAAGTCACTCGCATTTTCCCAACAACTCTCGCTTGAATTACTGGTGCTTTCTTGTGATATTAATTTATAAAAAATATGTTCTGTACATTTGTTTTGACTCATGGTTTATAGATGTACATTTATGTTTGCTGTGTTATTATGTAGTCTTAATAGATATCTATTTATGAAATATATTAATTTAGCCTTTATATTCATTTGGTGCTTTCTGCTCTATGCCTGATACGTATTTTGCATTATATTGGAAAAAAACAACCATTATTGGTTTAATAAGTGTTTGGTACCACAGAATTGTACATTTAGCCTTCAAAACAGAATACTTGTTTAGCATCCATTGTCTCTTTCGGTTCTATTATATATTGTTTCTCTAATGTTCTGTTCAAGCGATTTTACTCTGATGATTTCATTTCAAAAAGCTGAAGTTTGTCTGTTATTGGTTACTTTACCAGTATACATTCGTAATTCCGAAGCTTCGTTATTCTGAAGCTTTGTTATTCCGAAGGTTCGTAATTCCGATGGTTCGTTAGTCCGAAAACGAAATGAGGTTCGTAATTCCGAAGGTTCGTAGTCCGAAAACGAAGTGAGGTTCGTAATTCCGAAGGCTCGTTAGTCCGAAAATGAAATGATTCACGGACCTTATTTCGTTTTTGGAGTAATGAACCTTCGGAACAACAAACCTTATTTCGTTTTCGGATTAACGAACTATCGAACCTTCGGCATAACGAACCTTCGGAATAACGCCACAAATATTCGGATTAACAAACCCTTTTACGTTTTCGGATTAATTAACATCGAGGTATAGGCAATTTACGTGTTTCAGAATTACGAACCTTCGGAATTACGAAGTGTAACCACTTTGCCAGTATACACCATTGTAATGCCAATTTTGTAATCAAATCTTTGGCCCATTAACAACAACACTTCTAGTTTCTGCTTTGATACATGTGTATCAGCTTCTCGATAATCATTCCATGTTTGAGGAATCATTCCTTTCATTTACGACTGTTTGTAAAGTCAACTTTCCTATTTTTACCTTGATTTATTTCAAATTATTGTCGAAGATGACAGCTCCAGGAATGCAATGTAGAATTTTTACATATTTGTCAGTCAAGAGAATTGAGTTGTTTTCATCATATGAAGTGATAGACTTAATCATGTATAATTTGCTTTTTTTTAATCTCAGTATTTCAATGCTGGTATTAGCCAAATTTCTCTCAGTATTTTTTTCTCTGCAATTCGACAAGTCAAGTCATGGCATTCATTTTCGTTAACAGTATATTGCTTCATTTGGAAGTAAAACAGATTATTTTTTCAATTTGCTGATTAAGTGAAGGGAAATTAATAAGATTTTCTTGCTTTCATTAACAGTAATACTGTTCTTAGATGAACAATGTAATCAGCTTTATTATGATTTTATTTCACTGTTTTTGTCTTTGTAACTCAAGCTATTTTATCAAGTGATATTAATTATCAAAGTAAATGTATATTTTCACCTGATTTTACTGAAATTCTATTCTTGAAAAATGAAGCCACTACACGTCAAATGGAAGATGCGATCATCAACTCTTAAAATTGAAGGATTTTGCACAAAAAATGTAGTTATTTGATATCACCTTGCTTTATCTCCAGTGCAATAACTGACACAAGACATCTCAGATTATTTTCAATTCATTTAAAACAATAATGGTAATGATAATAATATATTGGTGCTCTAGGTACTTCAAAGCATATTAATGATTACAAATACATTGCAGGTTCAAAAGTCCAACAATGAATACACACAGTGTCTGTCCAAAATTGCTCCGGACTGGTATACAATGAACATTTCTTGTCCTCCAATATAACGTGTTGAACTTCAAATTTGGATAAATCATAATGTGAAGAGGGAAAAATGGTATATTCACAAGACTTGGAAGAAGGCATATAACTGTTACTGGGTATGCCATCGTACCCAAGTGCAGTATATACCACATTGAAAGCAGAACATACATGTACAAGATAGAAAAGAAAGCAGAGAAAATGAGGTTACAATGAAAAAATAAATATTTTTCGCACGTCTCAAAAAGAGCTAAAAGCTGCTTGGAATAATTTGAGAAAAATTTGCTCTGTTCTGTAATATTTTAAATCTTGAAAACTGTAGATTACTTTTAGATAGATTTTGTGTTGCCTTCTGCTTATCTCATAAATGAATTTATTGTGTGTGCTACTTTTAAATTCATCATACTTTTATTTGTAGTTCTTTCCACCTTTCCGTCCAATATATTTTGATTTCATTTCAAGATATAGAGAATATTATTTTATGTGGCAGGCTGTGTAATTACAAAATAGCCTGGGCTATGTAAGTTCAATGTTTCATTAAATGGTGAAGTATATTTTCATCAACATGTATTTATTTACCA
This sequence comes from Lytechinus variegatus, assembly GCF_018143015.1. Taxonomy (NCBI): domain Eukaryota; kingdom Metazoa; phylum Echinodermata; class Echinoidea; order Temnopleuroida; family Toxopneustidae; genus Lytechinus; species Lytechinus variegatus. Next base: position 11,291,922 of record NC_054758.1, on the reverse strand, counting down.
TGCATTACGGAACAGTACTTAGTTTTTATAGCATGTACTTATAAGATCTGAACTATTAGTGCTTAAAGTATTTAGTATTTATAAACATATTAATTCTGTATTGTAATTCAAAATTCACATTCACTGGCCCAGATAGGATAAGGAAGCCTATGTCTTACTAAATCATCTGTTATGTGATTTATGGAGCAAGCCTAGCCTATCTTTGAATTTTCTCAAATCCTACTCGACACTGCCTACATGTACTTGTGATAGAAGAAAAAAGTCTTTCTTATGCTATTTTTGTGCCATCGTTGTAATTCACGGACTACTTAATTGTAATAAAAAATCAAATCCTTTATATCAAGATCAAATAGAATTACCTTTTGTTAAAAACTTTAAAAATATGATTTTTTTGTATCAACAATATAAAGAATCACCTTTTGTTGAAATTATTAAGAAATCAAATCCTTTTTATTAAGAAATTTGTGTTGAATAAAAAAACATATTTTGGTATATAAGAAAAAAATTAAAGGGCAACATGGCTTGCCATACTTTATAAATGTCGGCATTCGCTAGCTAAACAACCCTTAACTTTCTGAATAATGACAAATTACTATAAATTGAATATGAATAAATGTAAAGATTATATTTATGTATATGTTTGTAAGTTAATAAATGTATTAGCCTGTAAAATATACATTTATCATCTAAAATCACTGATATGTAAAAATGAGTAACTAAATTCAAATCATAAATCATTCATGATAAGTATCATGCATTTTGTTTCATAATATTTTAACTTGATAGTCGCATCCATGGTAGGTTACTGTGTAAAAATGTAATTATATAATATGTAAATGTGATGGATGCATTTTCTTGATTTATCATGGAATAATGTTGATAATATTGTAGGAATTTGTGATTGATTGATTTCTTTCAAAGATAATTGAAGTACTAGTAGGAAAACAGTTATGATGTTCTTCAAATATATATTTTGATTATTTATGCATTGACAATGTTATTCATTTCTGAAAAAAAAACTAGTTAAGTGGGAAGAATAGTTTCAGAAGAGAGATTGGAAGATAATCATTTACATGTATAGTGCATGTAATTTTACATTCCACAGAGCTACCAAGTCTCACGCATTATGCGTGAGACTCAAGCATTTTGGACTCGTGTTCATCCCCTCAAATCTCTGTCTCACGCAACTATCACAGCCTATCCCCATATCCATTGTACACAATTTCTGTGATCTCACTCAGATTCACAGAAAATTTCACGCATAGCTGGTCTTTGAACTTGGCATCTCTGATTCCATTACATTACAGGTACATGTGTTTTAGACAAGCATGTTTGAAATGGCGTTAAAAGTTTCCCTTTGTAAATTCTGTGGTGGGTTCTCCACAACATGGAGCTTTTCTTTGAAATCAGGCAAAACGTTTAAATCTTATTCTACATGGGATTCTGATGAAAATTTTCAGAGTTCTCTTTACAAGTTTTCGCGAGTCACTCAAATCAATTGCTGCTTGGATGGAGTTAGCCTTTCATGTTATTAGAATAAAAGTTCTATTTTAATTGTGTAAAATATAGATATATATTGGTTAGTCGTGTTCTCATCCATGTATTCATGTTAAGATACTATTATCCTGACTGTGTTGCCTGTGTGTGCATTATATATAACTAAAAAGCTGCTGACAGCATTATTTATTTTTGTGGTAGTAAATGAACTATTTTAATCTTTGTATATGTTGTGTAAAAAACAAGTATCAGATATCGATTTGGGTTTGGAAAACTCACCAAAGATATTGTGTCTTAGGCAGATAAAAAGTTGTAAACTTCTGAAGATGATTATGTCAATGCATTGACAATTAACAGTGTATGGACCTTATGCAATGACATCATGATATCATATAGCGCCCTCCCTCAGAGGATATAGGAATACGCACAAATGGAGTAGTCAGAGATGTGCCAGCTGCAGATCACTGACGCATGCAAAGCAAGGGCCTTAAGCCTCTAAGATGGCGGTGTGATGATGTCAATGCATAAGGTCCGTTTCCTGACCAGTATTCAAATTTGTGCTTGGATTAAGTTAAACTTCATATTACCATAAGTTATTATATTTTAACACCCCTATGATTTAGAAGAAATGTGTTGCATGGTCCTCACTGATTTAAGAAATGCATGAAAATTGAAATGTGAAAATGTAAGTTTCTGCATAGCTTAATTGTATTGACTGCTGTGCTGCCTGCTAAGCAATCCCTTCATGATATTTAGGTAATGTACTGTTAACATAAAATTTACACATTGAATTTCCCATGAGATGCTTAGAACCATATCTGAGATGCTTAGAATCATATCTGAGCATCAAAACCTAAGTAGAGTTCCTTCTGACTTGAATATTCAATTGTGCTCCAGACGAGGAGTGTACATATTAACATATTTGTTTGGAATATAATAATCGTGTATCAAAATTAAATCAAAGAATCAGTGCTAAGTTGTGTTTCCATTTCTTATGTTAATGTCTTTTAATGCCTCATAAAGCCAGGAAATTAGAATAGTGAAAAATACCTTGACTCAACCAAGCAAGATGGTGGTGATGATGGTGATAATGATCACTGGCAGATCCAAGAGGGGGGGGGGGGCAAAGCCGGCCCATGCCCCCCCTTGAGGGGCACAATTAAAATTTGTAATGTAAAAATGCAGTAAAACAGAAGTGTGCAACCCCCCCCCCCCCCACCCCTTTGGAAGTGAAGACCTGGGGTTTTTTTTGCTTGTCAAATCGCTCTTCAGGAAATAGGTGCCCCCCTTTTGGAAAACCTGGCTCTGCCCGTGATGATACGGTGGCGATGATGATGAAATGTTGAAGGTGGTGATAATGATTATAATGATGATGACGTCGGTAATGATGACAGGGGCCGCGGAACGGTTTTCAAAGTGGGGGGGGGGCTGAGCCAAAAGTGGGGGGGCTGACCATGCTAAAAATCACAATCGTATGGTCATTTTTGCGTTTTTGTACACGGTTTTGGAAAAAAGTGGGGGGCTGAAGCCCCCCAGCCCCCCCGGTTCCGCGGCCCCTGGATGATATGTTAAAAGTGCATGGAAATGATTATAATGAAGGTGATGATTATAAAGATGATGATGTTGGTGATGGTAATAATGATAATGGTGATGATGATAGTGATAATGATAGTGATATTATAGACCATGGTGATAATGATTGTGATGATGAGGATGATAATGATAATGATAGTGATAATAATAGTGATGATATTATAGACCATGGTGATAATGATTGTGATGATGAGGATGATAGTGTAGATGTTAGTGATAATAGTGATGATATTATAGACCATGGTGATAATGATTGTGATGATGAGGATGATAATGATAGTGACGATGATAGTGATAAGGATAGTGATGATATTATAGACCATGGTGATAATGATTGTGATGATGATGATAATGATAGTGACAATGATAGTGATAATAATAGTGGTGATATTATAGACCATGGTGATAATGATTGTGATGATGAGGATGATAATGATAGTGATGATGATAGTGATGAGGATAGTGATGATATTATAGACCATGGTGATAATGATTGTGATGATGAGGATGATAGTGTAGATGTTAGTGATAATAGTGATATTATAGACCATGGTGATAATGATTGTGATGATGAGGATGATAATGATAATGATAGTGATAATAATAGTGATGATATTATAGACCATGGTGATAATGATTGTGATGATGAGGATGATAATGATAGTGATGATGATAGTGATAAGTGATGATATTATAGACCATGGTGATAATGATTGTGATGATGAGGATGATAATGATAGTGATGATGATAGTGATGATATTATAGACCATGGTGATAATGATTGTGATGATGATAGTGATAATGATAGTGATAATAATAGTGATGATATTATAGACCATGGTGATAATGATTGTGATGATGATAGTGATAATAATAGTGATGATATTATAGACCATGGTGATAATGATTGTGATGAGGATGATGATGATAGTGGTAATGATCTTATAGGCCATGGTGATAATGATTGTGATGATGAGGATGATAATAATATAGTGATGATCAGTAGCGGACCGTGACCCGGAGGAGACAAAGCATTGGGGGGGGGGGCACTGCATTGTTTGTGAACAATGCCATGCCCCCCCAATGCTTTGTCTCCTCGGGGTCACGGTCCGCCACTGGTGATGATGATCGATAGTGATTATAATAGTGATGATATTATAGACCATGGTGATAATGATTGTGATGATGAGGATGATAATGATAGTGATGATGATAGTGCAAAGTGATGATATTATAGACCATGGTGATAATGATTGTGATGATGATAATGATAGTGATGATGATAGTGATAATGATGATATTATAGACCATGGTGATAATGATTGTGATGATGAGGATGATAGTGATGATGATAGTGATAATAATATTATAGACCATGGTGATAATGATTGTGATGAGGATGATAGTGATAATGATAGTGATAATGATAGTGATGATGATAGTGATAGTAATAGTGGTGATATTATAGACCATGGTGATAATGATTGTGATGATAGTGATGATGATAGTGATAATAATAGTGTTGATATTATAGACCATGGTGATACGATTGTGATGATAATGATAGTGATAATGATAGTGATGATGGTAGTGATAATAATAGTGATGATATTATAGACCATGGTGATAATGATTGTGATGATGAGGATGATAGTGATGATGATAGTGATAATAATAGTGTTGATATTATAGACCATGGTGATACGATTGTGATGATAATGATAGTGATAATGATAGTGATGATGGTAGTGATAATAATAGTGATGATATTATAGACCATGGTGATAATGATTGTGATGATGAGGATGATAGTGATGATGATAGTGATAATAATAGTGTTGATATTATAGACCATGGTGATACGATTGTGATGATAATGATAGTGATAATGATAGTGATGATGGTAGTGATAATAATAGTGATGATATTATAGACCATGGTGATAATGATTGTGATGATGAGGATGATAGTGATGATGTTAGTGATGATAATAGTGGTGATATTATAGACCATGGTGATAATGATTGTGATGATGATGATAGTGATAATGATAGTGATGATGATATTGATAATAATAGTGATGATATATTATAGACCATGGCAGGGCCGTCACCAGCTTTTTTCTAGGGGGGGTGCTTTTTATGAAAAAAAACACAAAAAACAACATTTTTTTTCAAAAGAGCCCTTAAGTATCCCTACCCCCCCTCCGTTTTTTTTTAATTTTTTTATTTTTTTAAATTTTTTAAATTTTTTTTTAATTTATTTATTTATTTTTTTTTTAGTTCTGAAGGGGGGTGCGTTCGCACCCTCCGCACCCCCCCTGGCGACGGCCCTGCATGGTGATAATGATTGTGATGATGAGGATGATAATGGTAGTGATGATGACGATAGTGATAATAATAGTGATGAGACCATGGTGATAATGAGGATGATAATGATAGTGATGATGATAGTGATGATAATAGTGATGATATTATACACCATGGTGATAATGATTGTGATGAGGATGATAGTGATAATGATAGTGATGATGATATTGATAATAATAGTGATGATATATTATAGACCATGGTGATAATGATTGTGATGATGAGGATGATATAATGGTAGTGATGATGACGATAGTGATAATAATATAGTGATGAGACCATGGTGATAATGATAGTGATGATGATAGTGATGATAATAGTGATGATATTATACACCATGGTGATAATGATTGTGATGAGGATGACAATGGTAGTGATGATGATAGTGATAATAATAGCAATGATATTATAGACCATGGTGATATATTAATGTTTGTGATGACGAGGATGATGGTGACTATAATGATTTTGATGAGTGCATGGTAAAGACATAATCATGAACAGGATGCATGTAGTGTCAAAAAATATTGTAAATAATTCAATTTGATCAATGGAATTTTTAACCTCTTAGTCTCCTTTCTCGTCTCCTTTCATTTTTCTTTTACTTTCCTCACTTTCATTCTTCCTCATTTTTCTTTTATGTTTGCAGGGGGGGGGTTATAGGGGTTCAACCCCAACCCTAATTTTTTGTTGATACCCAAAACCCTCCCTAACATTTTTTAAAGACCTTTTCTTTTTTTTGCTTTGCTTGTCAATTTTTTTTGAGGTACAAAAGCCGTATTTGCGTTGAAGACCTTTTTATTTTTTTAAAATTAATTTTATATTTTTTTGCATGTCAATTTTTTTTCAGGGTAGGAAACAACCCAAAATTGGTGGTGAAGACCTTTGGCTTTTTTAAAATCTCTATATCGCATTGTCAATATACCCCCTTTAAAAAATCCTGTGTACGCTACTGCTTGAGACCCCCCTGTATGCCCTCCACGGCGTTCCATATTCAAGAAGCAGCACAAAAATCTGGATCCGAACGATCCGAGCAAGCCAAGCCTATGCCGAATACGGGTGTGTGCATCATAAATGTGTGCATGCACGCATAACCGTATACCACGCACGTGAATACCCGACTACTGTGAAAACCCAAATCGGAAGGTCGAGTGCAGTGTCTTGACTGTTTTGCGCTGTATCCTGATGATATAAACGCCTAAAATTATGGATTCTGCACCTCCAGTAGATACAGTGGCAGCTGCCATCCATGCATTGTATCACAATCCAGATGCAGCAGAAAAAGAGAGGGCCTCTATGTGGTTGCAAGAATTTCAGAGATCGGTAAATTTATATTTTTCCTTTTTTTTTACACTCACTCAATTTCAATATGCATGGAAGATGATTGTGGGATGTGAGGACTGTGTTTGTGTGAGAGTGATTGTGCGTGCATATCTCATGAATATGGTATTTGACTGTTGTCATGTTTGATACTAGTCTGAATGATGACAGCATAACGTATACCCAGTTGTTGTGTATCCGGACGGGTTGTGTGTCCGGACGACCAATTTTAGAATGTCATTTGGAAAAATTTACAAGCAAAGTTTCATCAAATTTTAGTACAAAATGTTAGGAAATATTATAAAGAACAAAATCGATAATGATTACAAGTAATGAATTCATATTATTAGTGTAATCCACAGACAAAAAAGAAGGCTTCAAAAAGATAAAGTGTCCGGACATCCGACCCCCCATCCTACCGGTAACGGTATTGATGACACAGTGATGTGGAATTTGTGCACATTCACAAGACATTTTCACTTTTCAAAAAGTGACAAATATTGAAAGTTGTTTTTTTACTCACGAAAAGTTTGTCGCAAACACAGTTCACTTCAATTGCATACAACAATTTACCGAAATCATAAATTCCAAACAAAACAAGTCAAGATCCTAAAGTCAATATTGTACATCGGAATTATAAAGTTCAGTTGGTCAATATGATCAAGGTTTTTGTTGCGTTGGTAGGCCTATTGACTATCGTATTCTAAAAATTCTAACTTTGTGGTGATCGGGTAAAATGCCTTAGTGTGCTCAGCTGAAATTTGCCTTGGCGACCTCGAAACTTCGAACTTTAATTCATGCACAATCCTCGTTTTGCAAAGCGTTTTAAAAGAAGTCAAAGTAAAATCTAATTAATTTGTATCTGATGAAGGTCAAAATTCCAAACATTGGTTGGTAGGCCCCTATCACATTTTAGGGAGCCCATCCATATTGCATTGGCAGCGTGCACCCCGCGAGCGTACGCTTGCACACTCTAAGACGGGATAATAGCGTCGGCCAGCGGCAGCTAGCTGCGATAATTAAAGCACAATAGAACTCACATCCGCTCTCGCAGCTCCCCCTGTGCCTGCTGCCGCTCGCTGCCATACTTTATGTTACATTTGATTATAGATTTAATCCTCAGCTCGCTGCATCTAGCGGCCGCTAGCTGCGCTGTCGCTGCCCCCCATTTCTATCAAAATTCGCAAAGGCAATCTCACCCCGCGCCGCGGCCACGGCTAGCCTTCAATTCCGCGACTCGCTCTGGAATGAAGACCCGGAATGAAGAGTAAACATGTACGTCGTGGTGCCTGTACTAGTTCCACTTGTCGTGCTACTCGACTTCAAATTAATATATTTAAAAGCATGATAATGAAAGGCGTTCCTCTTTTATGTCCGTATCGAAGCATTTCATGCAAGCACGCTCTATTGGAAATGACTACAGCTAGCTAGCGATAGAATATGCTCGGCCGCATCGTGTCGCATGGCGACCGAGTACTACAGATCAACACATGCGCATAATTATGAATATGACAAAAATTCTCGATCTCGATAAGTCGATGGTTCTCAATAGTTTCCGTTGTCAACGAACTGAACTGAAAATTAACGCCATCAATAGAAATACTGTCGATTTCGAAAATGTTGCAGCTTTCGAATTGAGATTGACACGGAAGATTCACACATGAAAAATAAGTTGAATTAATGACTTTTTTTAACGTATGATTTTGGGACCGGATACAGATGGATTACACGCCTATTTTATCCCGTTTTATCCGAACGTCAACGTTGCTTCTTGGCACTGACAAAAATATTAATTCCCGAGCATGAAAATCAAGAAGCGCAAGACAAACCGTTCGTTTAAAAAGAATATTAATGATCGAGCAGTTGCACGAATGGTACCCATGCATAGTTTTTTTTTACCTCTATTAAGGCCATATATAGTTTGAGACATCTTGGTATGGATAGGCCTATATCATCAAACTCGCCGGATAATGTCCGCCAAGAGTGTATAACTAGAGGGGTAGGCCTATTCATCTTTGCCACGGGAAGATTAATATTTTTAGAACATTTATTTTTTCTGACAGAGGCCAGATAAAATGACACAATATGAATATGATGCCCGAATGTAACTAAATTAGTGCGAACATTGATATCAACGGCAAACTAAATTTTGGAGAATGATAATGACGCCATATCATTAAACACGCTAAATCGCAAATCAACAAAATGTCTACTTCTTTTTCTTTTGTTAGACATACTGCCTTACTTTTTATGTTGGTTTGAAATACTTCCTTTTATGATATTTTTGTTTTGATTTTTTGACATTTCGATTTTGTTTCTGACATCGTATAAATTGTTTGGGTATATTTATGTGTTGGGTTTTTTGTTTAACTTATGCCGAATTTTTGATATTGTAGGCACTCTTGATTCTAGAAAATTATTGGGAACGCAATCTGCTTCTGTTGGACTTTTTTTGGAAAAATACGCGAATTGTATTTCTTCCAGGAGAATAAAAGTTTACATTGGAAGGTTTTAATTGATTTCATGATATATAATTTCCACTTCAAAACAATTTCAAAAATACGTCTCGAACGATCGTGCATTAATCTAGGACTAAGATGTTCAGTACTTTTATTCCAACGTATTTCCCTTTTATTGGAAAGATAAGCGAATAATATTTATTTCAGGAAAAAGAGCTTATGGTATCTGAAACAAATTCTATATAATTTCCACCTCAAAACAATTTTGAAATACGTTCCGATCGATCATGAGCTGTGATCTGAGAGTTGAGACCATTTATCTAATGTATTTAGGACTTATATTTCTGACTTAATTGAAAAGATACGTGAATTGTACTTCTTTTTAGGAGAGAGTTTATTCTCAAAGGAAATTAAATTATTTCAATATAATTTCCCAATCAAAACAATTTTGAAATAATTTCTGTCTCGAACGATTTTCAATTAATCTGAGACGTTTAAAATTTTTATTCCAACCCTTTACCTCTTACCGGACCTAATAAACCGGCCAAAGTCAACGATCAGCACCATTAGCGTACCTAATAAGGGGGGGGGGCAGACTGCCCCCCTGACGAGTCACAACACATGCAAGTGACGTATCCCTGCCCCTCCCCCTGACGAGTCCAAAGTGATCCCTGACGAGCCATAAGTGACCCCTCTCCTATGTGAAGACTTTTTTTGCTTGTCAATTTTTTTTTACCATTTATACCTCGGTCACATTTGCTCTATGGCGGCTGTACGGCGAGTCGGAAACAGCCGTTTTAACATTTTTGAACCAGCTGCATATAGGTGGTTTGTATATAAAACAAATGAATAAACGGCTGTTTTAATTCGCCTTACGGCTGCCGTAGATCAAATGTGACCGAGGTTTAAGTCTCGGTATAAAAATCAGTGCTTTTCAGTATCAAGGATCTTCAATACTGTCTTTCTAGGCACGGGATTAAATCCGATCAGCCTTTCATCCACCAGTTTTCTATAGTGCGTTAACAATTCCCTAGTGACGCTAAAGACCACACGCAGAGGGGGGATTGCGGGGGCGTTAAGGGTCGAATGCAAATTACAAACGCCGTCTTTTGATCGCTCTATATCATTTCGAGCAGGAACAATAATAAAAAAAACCCGGATGTGCGGACGTAGTCCACAGTTTTTTTCTTATTAAAAAAAAACATTGAATGAAGAAAAAGAAAACGCTTGGGATCCAGATGACATCCCCATACAAAACATCTAACTTTTGAAAAAAAAGTGAAACTGTATGATACTCATTGTAATTTCCATACTGCAGTATTTGATAAATCCAATCATTTGAGGCCTATTTTTTTTTAGTTTAGCAACATTTTGTGAATAAATAGGCTAGGGCCATTACACACATAATGGGAACTGATACCTGTGACAATCCTTTTTTTAGTGCCGCATGTTGTTATTCAAATGAGGAAACTCTTCACCCTCTATATTTTATTATGAACATGATGAATGGGTGCTACTGCGTATTTCGCGAACCGATTCCATTGTTGGATGCATGGAATATCTCTGTCGTTCTTTGATTTTCGCCATCATTTCCGATTGATCATGTGTTGATGTAAGAGCGATTGTTTTGAGGTGCAAACAATTTAAGATAAATTTCATATATCTTTAGGACTGAATTCATGTTCTCTGAGAACATAAATGACACTTTCCCGGCAGTATCGGAAAGGCAAATGAAATGGAGTTACAAACATCTCAAATTAATGCAGGACCGATCACGCATGATTTTAAATTTAATGCGAGTGTAAACGATTTAAATAACTGATATTTCCGTATATGGACGAACCCATGTTCTGTCAGAAAAAAATGAAATGACTAATTTTCCCGACAAAGTCGAAAAGGCAATATTTTAATGGAATAAAAGTCGCAAAATTTCTTATTCTTGATCCAATCCGACATGAGATGAAAGTATTTCAGTATGGAATATCGAGTTAAAAGATATCCTCTGTCAATAAAAACATATTTTAAGACTTTCGATGTGGAAATAATTGATTTTTGTTGGGCTATGAATACCTATATCTTTCAACAACATACGATTGTTGTTCTTGGTCCGACCCGTTATAAAATGATGGTCGACTTTAAGAAAATCATAGATATACCTATATACAGAGTTTCGATCTAGCTGATACTTCTAAAAGGTTTCGAATCGGAAAGAGATCCGACCCGACATATAAAATGGCGATATAAAATTGACAAATATCGAGTTCATAAAGATCTTGAATTATTAAAAATATACTTCTGAAGAGTTTTGGAACGGAAAGAATATGATTCGCACTACGCTATAATATCTACATCTTCTAACAAGATGCAATTATTGCTTGTTCTTGATCCGACCCGATATGAAATTAAGTATACAAAAAAGTTACTCCTCCCCGTAATCAAAATTACCCTGCCGCCGCCCATCCTCCTACCCCGGATGGCGGGCAAGGGGATTTATTAAAACAGTAATACATATATAATGATAATATGACAAAATATATTTTGCGTTCAGAATTTTATGTTGCTCTATATACACAGCACATGGCGGTAAATGAACGTGGACTGAAAAAGGGACGACATGTTCTATTTCCACTCCATGCAGAATCATTGCCACTTTCGTGCCATTTCTAGTTAATTGATGCTTTTTCTAACAATTTTGTCCAATAGGCGTCACTTTTCTTCTGTTTCTAATTTGTCAACAAGGTTAGAGCGGCAAAATATGTTGCAAATGTGCTTTTATCCTCTCAACGATAAAATGCGAAGGAACAATAGATTTAATTCCTTATAGAATTAGAGCTATTGTGACAAGTTCGGGCAACTGGCACTTCGTCATTTCACAAAGGAGTGATTAGTGCCCATGATCGAATTCATTGACCCTGAGCTTCATTGAAAACATTTACGTTAGCATCTCGTTTTTTTTTGTCAGGACGACCTTTGTGCTTTTCTTGGCAAAAATAACAATTACAAGAATTCTTTGAACAGAAGTGAAAGCAGGAAGCCTGACCAGGTTGACGTTATTCCAAATGGTGCAAAAATAACCCCAACATGAAACTACAATGAGCACGCAATAAACAGACGAACATTATATTTCAAAAGTGGTTCGGGTTATTATAATTTTGTAAATGTAATTTGAAAAATCGCGAGAGCAAAAGAAAATTTAAAAACAGAGAAAAGAACGCAAATACAATGAATTGAAAGATGTGAAAAAAAACAAGTATGAAAAGTAGATCATGAAAATTTAAAGAACGGGATTTTAAAAATAGCGACCAAGCCGACCATTATATGTTTTGGGTAGTTAGACATCAAACATGTCGGGGGGGGGGGGGGGGGAGAGAACACGTCCTTCCAAAAGTCAGTTAAGCGTAGGGGACACAAAATGTCATACACCCCACCCTCTCCCTGGCTCCCCCAACAAATGGAAGCTTTAATTCATTTGATTATAATACGAACGTTCTCTAAATGTCAAAACTATCAAAATTGTTGATGATATGCCTTATCGAAAATTCAAGCGCGCTTCGTGTCGTGTTTTCGTGCTTGCACCATTTACAAAGGCCAAATGAAATCTGATCTTAGTTATATAGCAATATAATGAGGCATATCTTTTAAATTAGCTGAAAGGGCAGCTAGGCATTGTGGCCCCGGGTAAATCTATTAGTGCCCTCACTAGTATGGACTTGGTTGTATACCCCCCCCCCCCCGATTTTTAAGTTTATCTTTCTTTTAATTTTGTTAACAATTTGCAAAGATTTTGTATCCCCACGCCGATACAAAAGGTAAGTTATAATCAAAGTTCTAATAATCCCGCCTTCTAACAAGGTATTCTTTTTAGATGCCTATTGACATTACCGCCCTAAAAATATATATGTACATAATTATACCAAAGGGCTATACATACTTTGTTGATTTCAACGTGCCCAGGATTTTATAGGTCTAATAATTTTCGACACCCAGCCCCCCCCCCCCGTTTACATGAAATCGCCGAACAATTTTTCAAAAGATTCTAGGGTTGGATGACTTTTAAAAGCATTAAATTATTATAAGAGGGCAAAACAGTAGACTCCACAGGATGTTCTTTCTTATCCTCTTTTAAGATTAACTGATTAAATACCTAACAATGGTGCTGTTTAAGTCATTAAAGATCAAAGCGGCCATTTGCTTTCACAATATAATGCGCGGCAAGTTCTTTTCAAAGAAAGTATCCGACGTAGATTATATTGATTAATTATCATTGAAGGGTCATGGGCGTAGCGGACATAACTATTTTGCGAAAGATCCTGCTCTTTTCATTGCGCTTGAGCGTTTTTCAGACTACTCGTTACAATGGGCTTCTAAATTGATTAATTGTGTATACATCGCATGAGTATGGAAACATAATGAATTGCGAAGAAGCACCATTACACTCACCTGCTGCGACAAAATAATCAAATGATTATGTAAAATGAAATAAAATTACTTGAATACTTTTACATCAAATATGGCATAAAATCACAAATTTTGTAATTTGAACCATCAAATTAATGGCAAGGCGAATTATATCATTCTAAAACAGGAACAAGCGATTATCGTGCATTGGTGGAAGAAATAATTAATTTTTAAGCAGGGTTAATTAGATATATATGAATTCTTCCACCTTGAAACGTACTAGAAGTATTTATAAAATCATTTATTAGACAGTTTTTGGCTCAATATTTCGTACATTTATGCCTTTATTTCGTGTCGGAGCAGAAATAAACACACAAGCGATAATCGTACATTGTTTGAAAATACCGTAGATTATTGCGAAAGGCAGTCAGATGCTTTCCGCCTCATAACTATTTAGAAATCTACGGCATATTTTATCTATTAACGTGCCAAATATTTTGCGTCATTTCATGTCGGGTCGGATTCAAGAACAAGCTATCATCGTACATTGTTCGAAGAAAAGAAAAGTTATTTTATTTCCGCCTTAACCCTATCTAGGCCGGGGTATTTTTGGAGTTCCTATGGCCGGGGGGGGGGCCTCCCAGGCCCCCCCCTAAGATCTCGGCCGTCGACCGCGCGATCGCGCCGAAAATTGGCACGCGGGTTGTCTGGGACATAATCTACAAGATTGTATAGTAATTTATTTCATGCGAATCACTATTAAGTGATTATGCTAATTTATGCGTAATTAGTATGCGAAATCATACTTTTTCCTCTAACTCCCTAAATAAAGCTCCAAATGTACTAATTTTTGGTATAGAAACTCTTTGTGGTGTCCTTAGCAAGAGTACATGAAAAAATTGTGATATCAAATCATTTTCTTATGTATTATATTGTTTTTTGCAATTTCTTATGTATTTCTTTGTTTTTTTGACCTTTTGTTTTTCATTGTTTTTTCAATGAAATTTGTTGGGGACTCTTCTGTGATTATAAAAATCATAAAATGAATACATTTAGACTGGCAAAACTAAAAATAATCATACATTTATGAATTTTGGTTGAAATCACAATTTGCATTGACTTTGTACACGAAATCACGTTTTTGAGCAATTTTTGGTCTGACATGCACTTACATAATGTTGTGTAATTTCGGAACCACATACCCGGGTGACGCAAAATTGGTCTCAAAAGTTGCACAAGACTTGAAAGTAAAAACTCAGCGAGCGGGGTGGTCAAAAAATTTCGCACGGCGAAAATATCGCGCGATTCGTTGAGGGGGGGCCTCTGAGGCCCCCCCCGGCCTAGATAGGGTTAAAACTATTTTGGAATAATCTAGGACACATGTTATCTGTCAATGTTCCATATATTTTGTTTTCTGGTCGAATTCAAGAACAAGCGATTATCGTACATTGTTCAAAGAAATACGTAATTATTTCGCAAATATTTTATTATATGAACACGAATCTTTCCACCTAGAAACGTACCAGAAATATTTTCAAAACTATTTAAGACACTTTTTAGCCCAATACCTCATTTTTTATACCTTCATTTCTCGGTTCATTTCGTGCCAGAGCGGAAACAAACACGCAAGCGATAATCGTATACATTGTTGAAAATGCCGTAGATTACAACGAAAGGTATTTGGATTCTTTCCGCCTTAAAACTATTTAAAAGTATATTTCGAATAATCTACGACCCATATCTATTAATATTCCATATATTTTGTTTTATTAAATGTCTGGTCGAATTCAAGAACAAGCGATCGTCGGACATCGTTCAAAGAAATGCATAATTATTTCGCAAGTTTAATTATATGAACACGAATCTTTCCACCTTGAAACGTACCAGAAATATTTTTAACACCATTAAAAACACTTTTTAGCTCAATATTTCATTCTTTTATACCTTCATTTCGTGCCAGAGTGGAAACAAACACACAAGCGATAATCGTACATTGTTGGAAAATATCGTAGATTATTACGAAAGGTAATTAGATTCTTTCCGCCTTAAAACCATTTTAAAAGTATATTTCGAATAATCTAGGATCCGTGTAATCTATTCATATTTCATACATTTTGTTTTATTACATATCTGTTCGAATTGCGACGATTATCGTACATTGTTCAAAGAAATACATAATTATTTCGTAAAGTTTAGATACATGAATACAAATCTTTCCACATTGAAACGTACCAGAAATATTTTTAAAACCTCTTAAGACACCTTTTAGCTCAATATTTCATTCTTTTATACTTTTATTTCGTGCCGGAACGGACCTAAAACTATTTAAAAGTAGGCCTATATTTTGAATAATCTACGACCCATTTATATTCCATATATTTTGTTTTATTAAATGTCTGGTCGAATTCAAGAACAAGCGATCATCGGACATTGTTCAAAGAAATGCATAATTATTTCGCAAGTTTGATTATATGAATACGAATCTTTCCACCTTTAAACGTACCAGAAATATCTTTATAACCATTAAAAACACTTTTTAGCTCAATATTTCCTTAATTTCCCCGTTCATTTCGTGCCGGAGCGGAAACAAACAGGCAAGCGATAATCATACATTTGGGAAAATACCGTAGATTACTATACGAAGGGTAATTAGATTCATTCCGCCTTCAAACTATTTAAAAGTATTTACGACCCATTTATCTATTAATATTCCATATCTTGTATTATTGATTGTCTGGTCGAATTCAAGAACGAGCGATTATCGTACATTGTTCTAAGAAATACATAATTATTTCGTAAAGTTTAGTTACATGAATACAAATCTTTCCACATTGAAACGTACCAGAAATATTTTTAAAACCTCTTAAGACACTTTTTAGCTCAATATTTCATTCTTTTATACTTTCA
The DNA here is from genome assembly GCF_018143015.1 of Lytechinus variegatus. Classification (NCBI taxonomy): domain Eukaryota; kingdom Metazoa; phylum Echinodermata; class Echinoidea; order Temnopleuroida; family Toxopneustidae; genus Lytechinus; species Lytechinus variegatus. Next base: position 11,275,378 of record NC_054758.1, on the reverse strand, counting down.
TTTCGTGCCGGAACGGACCTAAACAAACACGCAAGCGATGATCTTAAGTTACTATGTCCTATTTCATGTCGGGGTCGGATTAAGAATAAGTGATGATCGTACTTTGTTGGAAGAAATAGATCATTATTACGCAACGGAAATAATATAAAACTAATATCAATATGAATCTTTCCACCTCGAAATGTATAAGAATTATTTTGCAAAAAATCTAAGACACTTTTTAGCTCAATATTTCATACTTTAATACCTTCATTTCGTGTCGGGCAGACAAGAAAATCGCCGCATCGGTCGCGCACATTTCACCAACGGATTTAGAAAGCACATCATTTTGAGTACGAGTATTCGCCTGCAAGTTGGCCGCGTGCAAGCTGCGAGAAGCGGCGAGAAGCTGCAATGATAAAATCTAGGATTAATGATTCCTGTTAATCTGCTTTAATCTGAGCAGCGCGCCGCCGCTAGCTGCGTCTAGCGGGGAGATACATCCTGTTCACTAATTACCGCAGCGGGGGTGTGCTCGCGGGGTGCACGCTGCCAATACAATATGGATGCGGTCCCTTACTTGAGTTTTTGATGTGGGTGATAATTGATTATCATATTATGGTAACTATCCATAATTTTGGTTCTTAAGATGATGAAAACAGGTAAATTAAGTAGATCTATGGTCAATCATTTGATAATGACAATTTCAAATCTATAGAGAAAATACAATTAGGGTGATTTTGCCCTTTTTGTAGCCAATTTCACAGTCCAAGTGCACCCCTGAAATCCTTTAAATGAGATGCTTTTGGGCTTATTAATATTTGTGCAAAGATCTGCCACAAAAATTATTTCAACATCAGGAATAAAGAAAATCAATATTTCAGAGATGCCAAGTTCAAAAAAATTTTATGCGTGAGATTTTCATGACTCGACGTCTCTGTGCGCGTGCGGCCAGTACTTACACTCGTACGTTGCGAAAAGTCGCGCGCGCAACGCGCGCGCTCATGAGATATGGGCTTCAGCGATGCACGCACGCAATTCATCGTATCACGTACTAGCTGTGCGCTGACTGCACTCTCGATTCGTCTCGCGTGCCGGGCTAGACGCGAAGGCGGTCGGCCAGTCGTATAATCTGGTGAATAATGCTACTTTTTCTCTTTTTTTTCTGTCGGGTCCCGATGCGTGAGAAAAATGGGTGCCATGCGTGAGATCGTGAGACGGACCCTGAATGCGTGAGACTTGGTAGCTCTGATATTCTACATGGACGGAATGATGATATTTGCATTAAATTGCATTTTAGATGCTTGCACAAACAAATTAGCCCTCAAATTCAGGAAATATCATAAAAAATTCAGCGATTGCTCTAAAGCAAACTACAAATTAGCCCCCCCCCCCAAAAAAAAGAAAGAAAATACTGTAGAAAATGATTTCTAACCTAAAAACATGTCGGTGCTGCCTACGGTCTATGGAAGGCCCACTTTTGAATTGTTTTCCTTTCCTTGTAGACCTAAAGGTAAACAGATGTTTTTGGGGTTCTTGCAACTACTGCTTTTCACTTTGATATTGTATAAGATTCTCACTGCTATTAGACTCTTCTCCTTGTAGACCTGTTCATTTTTATTCTTTTTAACCTTTCAGTTGTTTTCATGGGAGATCTCAGATCAGTTACTGCAGCTGAAGAGAGACGTTGAAACCTGCTACTTCGCTGCCCAGACTATGAGAACCAAGGTGAGTCTAAAGACAAGGGACCGTTAACACAAAGCTCTGGGATTGATCCTACTGTTTACTTGTATGATTGATTGCAAATAGTGATCAACATAATCAGTTGTAAGAATTGGCACTATGATCAGTTGCTAAGCTTTGTGTAACAATGAGCACTAGGTAGGTGTTTCATAAAGCTGTTCGTAAGTTAAGAGTGACTTTAAATATCAAGTCCACCTCAGAAAAATGTTGATTTGAATCAATAGAGAAAAATCAGACAAGCACAATGCTGAAAATTTCATCAAAATCGGATGTAAAATAGAAAAGTTATGACATTTCAAAGTTTCGCTTATCTTTAACAAAATAGTTATATGAACGAGCCAGTTACATCCAAATGAGAGAGTCGATGATGTCACTCACTCACTATTTCTTTTGTTTTTTATTGTTTGAATTATACAATATTTCAATTATTACGAATTTGATGATTAGGACCTCCTTGCCTGAAGCACAAAATGTTAAAATAATGGAATTCCACGTGTTCAGGGAGGAATGAAACTTCATTTCACATGACAATGACGAGAAAATCAAAATATTTCATATTTCATATAATAAAATACAAAAGAAATAGTGAGTGAGTGATGTCATCAGTTCCCTCATTTGCATACCGACCGAGATGTGCATTTGAAGCGTTTTGTGAAATGAAGCGAAACTTAAGAACTTCATAATTTTCTTATTTTACATCCGATTTTGATGAAATTTTCAGTGTTATGCTTGTTGAATTTTTCTCTTTTTATTCAAATCAAGTTTTTGTTTAGGTGGACTTGTCCTTTAAGAGCAACTTATGATCATTTCTTACATGCTAAATAATCAATGAACATTTAATGGTGAATATCATACCACAAGAAAGGAACGCCAGTCTTTCTTATAAAAGTCATTGTCAACTTATGACAGCTTTATAAAATGCCCCCCCCCCCCTGCTGGGCCCTGTGACATAGATGATGCAATGAATTGTACAATCAACGTTGTAATTCTATGGCATACCATACTGTAGAAAAAATTGCAATTAATCAGGGTGGTGTTTCACAAAAATTCAAGTATGACTCATACCCTTTTTAGACAGGCTAAAATTTCCTTAACCCCGTACTATTGGTGGGGCTAAATGGCAATTTAGCCCCACCTATAGTACGGGGTTAAGCTTAGCCCACTTTCGTTTTACACAGCGTTTTTGCAAAGTGGGCTAACCCCACCTATAGTACGGGATTATTTGGCCCTGCAAAAAAGCAGGGTTATCCCACCAATTGCGGTGCTAAGAGCAATAGTACGGGGTTAAGATCGCATGTGTAAAACGAAAGTGGGCTAAGCTTAACCCCGTACTATTTGGCCCCACCTATAGTACGGGGTTAAGGAAATTGTAGCGTGTGTAAAAAGTGTACGAGTGAAGCACTTGTACTACGAATGTTCGACAAAACCACTAATCCGGGGTTAGCGAGTTTCGTTTGTAAAAAGCAAGCATTCCTTATCCGGGGTTAGCAATAACAATTTGGCATGTGTGAAAAGGAAAAAAAATAGTACGGGGTTAAGGATAGTACGGGGTTAGCGATAGTACGGGGTTAGCGATAGTACGGGGTTAAGAAAATCCTGTGTAAAAAGGGCATTAGAGTCGCAATTAAACGCCTAGTTGCAATCATTATAAAAGGCATGACGGCATAATCACTACTGCATGTTAATTGATAAGGTTTGCGCGTTGAATATCATACGCGTCAGCATTTAAGTGGGACTCTGCATTTAAGTCATACCTAAATCTTTGTGAAACACCCTCCAGACATACATGTAATGAATGTTATTTTTTATTCTCAGCCGCTGCTCATGTTTTTTTTTTAATTCTTGCAAATATTTTCAAATAAAGATGAATGAATGAACGAACAAAACAAAATTAATGCACTCCATTTACATACTACACATAATTTCTTTATAGGGTAACCGCGGGCCGGCGCCCAGAAGCTCACCGTGTATTTACCCATACTCACAGGACTAGGGAAGATTATGGTCAAAATAAATTGTGAAAACAGAAATTATGCACTGACCACAATTATATGGATGAAGGTCTATTGAGTGGTAGTATCCTGACATCGAGACTGGAACCTCAAAAAACGAAAAGTTCTCTCTAACCCCAGTCTCGATCAGCCATTTTTGTTCTGAATCATAACAAAATGGCCGATCGAGAGTGGGGCTTCGTGGGCTGGCGCTCCCTGGATTATATAAATGGCAGCATGCTAAATGCATTTGATACTAAATGATAAACATTTTATGCTTTTGAGATTTAAATTCTTTTCACAGGGTATCAGGTGAATCTCAATAAGAGTTTGAGAGTTTTTTACTCCGATATCATTATACAGAAAAAGAAGACTAAATTTCAGTTCCCATACCTTGTATAAAAGAGATGAGAATAACTCCTACTCCAACATTCAAAGCGATTCAAATCTAGTATTTACATTACGAGTTGGAATCTTGTGTGAATTTGAGAGATTCGTTGACATCTTTACCAGACATGGCAGACAATACCCCAAACTACTCCACAATTCAATTGTGTACATCTTGTCAGACATGTAAAAAAGTATGACATGAAATATATCTAAAATCTATTAAAGCTCCCTTACACTCACAAAAATATATTTGTATCCACTTCAGATCCAGTATTCATTTCACGAGTTGCCGATGGAATCTCACGAGAATTTGAGAGACTCGTTGATCAATCATCTTCAGATGATGAGTGACCCCAAGTTCCACGTGATCACCACGCAACTCTGTCTTGCACTGGCTGACTTAGCTTTACAGATGACGCAGTGGAAAAACTCAGCGTCGTTTCTCATTCACAGGTAAATGTACAGTTAATTCCTCCTAAGTGCAGAATGAAGACATAAAGGCTTTAAATTTGAAAAAAAGATATTTATTTTATGTGTTGACTGATTTTCCAAGAACATACAAGATTTTTCACAATATTTGATATCCCTACCTACTGGATAGGATTACAAACAAAACAATCAACTTTTGGAATGAAATAGAAAAATAAACAAAGATTTGGTGGTAATGCAGGCTTTAAATTTCTTTTAAAAACGATATTTATTTTATGTGTTAACAGATTTTCCAAGCACATACAATCACAATATTTGATATCCCTACCTACTGGATAGGATTACAAACAAAACAATCAACTTTTGGAATGAAATAGAAAAATAAACAAAGATTCGGTGGTAATGCAGGCTTTAAATTTCTTTTAAAAACGATATTTATTTTATGTGTTAACAGATTTTCCAAGCACATACAATCACAATATTTGATATCCCTACCTACTGGATAGGATTACAAACAAAACAATCAACTTTTGGAATGAAATAGAAAAATAAACAAAGATTCGGTGGTAATGCAGGCTTTAAATTTCTTTTAAAAACGATATTTATTTTACGTGTTTACTGATTTTCCAAGCACATACAATCACAATATTTAATATTCATATCTACTGGATATGATTACAAACAAAACAATGCAATCAATTGTTGGAATGAAATAGAAAAATAAACAAAGATTTGGTGGTAATAACTTTATTTGCTGGTTACAGCAAATAAAGTTTCTTTTTTTGTTGCCTTTTTGAACCAACACTCTGCAGGTTCTACAGCTCCAACGCAACACACATTCCCCTACTGATTGAGCTTCTGACGGTGTTACCCGAAGAAGTCGACAGCCATTCACTAAGACTGGGTCTCAACAGAAGAGAAGAGTTCAGGGGAGAGCTTGGCGAGGCTGCCGGCACTGTCATTGATCTACTGGTAAGTTGCCAAGGCCCGAACCAAGGCAAAGACACGCTCATCCCGTGCTGGTCTTCAGTTCTCAGTGAGACGTGTTCACCGATTTCTTCTCACTGGAAAAATTTATTTTGTTAAGCAATCTTCAAATGTTTATCATATTCTAGAATGCTTTTTTCGAACTACAAGTATAATTAAGATAATTCTGGCTTTCTTGAAATTATATATATATTTTTTTACTGCTTGTTTTTTTTCTGGTTCAGGTCACACAGGAGACAACATGTGGGGTTACACTTTAAACAGACAGGCAGTTTTCAGTGATTTTTCTGATCATTATTTGTTAATTCATTTCTTTATTCTCTATTATTTGTATATAATCATTTATTTATCATTTTATATTGGTTCAGATTTTGTGATCATTTTTATTCTCTTTTACCAGTAAGAGATCTAATGTGTACAATTAAATACCAGTTGTAGTAATGATTTCAAAATGAGTTTGAGCAGAATCCAATAAAATGACAACCCACGTGTTTGTAAATAAAAAATATGTGCCAGATGGCTCTGGAAAAAAAGAAATTGTATTTGCTGAAAAATAAGTAAAATAAGCACGAAATTTCATAAAATGTCAGGTATTTTTTTAATCAATATTAATACACTGTGCCACATATGACTTTTGTGTTATCAGAATTACTGATTTTCAGCTAAGATTTCATCATTTCCACAAAGATGAGTTGATTTCAATGTACCAGATCTTGATCTATGATAATACAGTTGTATTTAACCTTGATTTTAAAAGGTCTTTCATGAAATGTTTTCTACAATTACTTTCTTTTACCTTTAACATCATTTTTTTCTTAATTGCAGACTGCATGTTCAGAGAATTACCTCAACGACCAGAGATTACTTGGGAAGATCTTCAAGTGTCTAGCGAGTTGGTTTTACATCCGAGTGTGTCCTAGTGAGGAGATGTCCCAGAGCAAGATAATAACACTACTCTTTGAAATACTGGTAAGATCAATTATGAATTGCCAGTTGGTCTACTGCCAACTCACCTCATGGTCTAGTTTCATGTAGTCTAATGCCATCCCGTCTATCAACTTTTCGTCCAACAACTATTTGGTCCAATCATCACTTCGTCTAATCACCATTTCGTCTATGACCATTTCGTCTCATAACCGGGTACCCAGTAGGATGTGAAAGCCTCTTTGTTGTATGCCTAGCAATTGAGTCTTGGAACTCTTGTTGGAATGCTCCCCAGGGAGTGGAGAAGGTGCATACATTGTATGCGGGCATGCAAGGATCCGATGACTGGGGTAATAATATGTCTGTAAAGCGCTTAGAGACGTCGTTCCGATGTATTAAGCGCTATATAAATGCGTAATATTATTATTATTATAACAAGTTGGTCTAATATCCATTTCATTTTCATTCATTTTGTACAATTAATTCTTGGTCCAATTAGACCAAGTTGTGTATGGAATAAATGGCTATTGGACCAACTGGCTATTAGAGGAAATGGTGAGAGGGCGAATTGGTAATCAGACCATGTGGATAGCTGGCGAATTGTTGTTAGACCAAATGATAGTAGACAAATTGGCATTAAACGAATTGAAAATAATCCTGGGCTCCGTAACACAAAGAATCAATAGCTAAATGAAATGACCAATCAATATCTATGATACATGCGCATTTGGTTCAAAATACTGACCAGGGACCAATCAGTGCGTTTATTTTATATTTTCAATCCATCGCAAACCTTTGTGTTACGGAGCCCAGATCAATTGTAATTTCCCATCTATACATAACTATAATAATGCCTAAAACATTTATGTTGTCCTTATCCGACCAACCAGACAATCCCCCCCCAAAAAAAAAAGAAACAAGTCACTTTTTTTATTTCATTTTTTTGCTTTATTTTTTTTTACAGACCCATTATATAGAAATGCAGAGTTTTTGGAAGGAAATGTGAGATGATTTGGGTGGAGAATTTGCTCAAATTTTATATTCTAGCTCAAAACAAACACTGAAATATTCCTTTTGACATTTTTGACTGCATCATCCCATGCACAATATTCTTTGTGCAGTGCAGCAAAGAAGGTATTAAAAAGAAGAAAGAGCGACCCAACTTTCCGAGTTTGAGCTTGATATAGCTTTGTCGCTGTCATCTTCCTCATCGCCATCATTGTCACTGTTATCCTATTTCTCATCCCTCTACAGGGTTGTATTTTCATTACCCAAATCGTTAGATAATTTGATAAATCAAGAAATCACTTAAAGTGATTGGTTAACATTGGTTTGACTTTTAAAAAATCTGAGCTAGAAGGTCACACTTGTCACCTGTGTCTGTGATATGTTACAAAAATGAAGCCCAGAAAAAATTGCGTTCGAAAATCATTATTTAGTGCTTCAAAAATTGAAATATGAAGTGACCGGAAACACCATCTTAATTTCATCCCATACACTTATGTGTACTATTTAGATGTCTATAAGACGCCTATTTACATAATCGGGGTTTGCCTTGTAGTTTTAGCTTTTCATTCTCAATAATGGTTGTTTTCAGGGTTTATTAGTTCTAATACATGCACTTGTACACATGTTTCATCTTGGTTTGAGAATTTTTTAAATCGGCTGCTCACAAAGTTAAACAATACCTTTAATTTACTTTATAAATGTATTTATTACATGTAATCTAATGAGTTTTCTTTGGGGGTTGTCATTTTTTTTCAAGCAATCTGCTTACAAAGATAATCCTTCTGTAAATTATAAATTGAAATTTGGCAGTAGATCATTTTCATTTGGGATAATATCTTTGTAGACCTATACTACATGTATGATATAAAATCATTACCAACCATACAGTTGTATATGTATCATGTTTGTTATATTCTGAAAAATGTATTATATGAATGCAGGAGAAAAGAAAATAAAGTGCCAGAACAGTGAAATATTGAAAATTCTGAACATCTTATCAATAGAAAAAGCCAGACACACCCTCGATGCTTCACGAGGCAACAAGCGACTGTCTATGTGCCGCCCTCTATAGTATGGAGGATGTAGAGGAGCATCTGCCGCTAGCAAAGGTCCTCTATCAAGGGATCAACCTACTTCCGGAGGCATACACAATGGCGGTTGCAGATGACGATGTCGACAAGTAGGTTTTAGCTCAGGCGTTCTCAAGCGGCACATGCAACTTGCGGCGCAACCGGCTTTGTGAGGTGGTGCACGCATGCCGCTATGAAAAATAGATGAATGAATATAAATATTTCAAATTTTTGTTCATAAATTCTCTTGAATTTATATTTATCGTGTATTTTGGTCGTTTAAAATGCCTCATATTAGATGGGAGGGGGGGGGACTCTTTAGCTTTTGAACCCCCCCGCGAGGTCTTTGTTGCTTACTGCAGAATTGTCGTTCCAAATCTTGATTACCTGCTGAATCCTGTTACCGTGTTAGTTTAATACCGTAATGGACAAAGTTCCCATAATTGTAAGTCTTAAAGAAATGGAGCTTAGAACTTTTTTCTGTATCTGTGAAATTTGTTCTTGCAAGGACTTATGTTTGTATTGTTTTGTCTTTTTTTGTAGGTGCATCAATTACTGTAGAATATTCACTGAGCTAGCAGAAGCTTTCATGGAAATGATGGTCGAGAGTCCAAACCAGGTATGAACAAAACTTTTTTCTTTCATTTAATCTACAGAAGGTGATCCGCATGTTCTTCTCGGATAGTTCCATTATTGCTTTTGTCTAATTTCCAGTCAGTCCAAACTACATTTGGTTTACATTACACTTGGAGTACACTACACTTGTTTTACACTACACTTTGTGGAAACTACACTTGGTGTTCACTATGCTTGGTGTAACACCCACTAAATCTAATGATCACTTATTATCATGCTCAGATGGTGTAATTTCCACTTTATCTACACATTATGTTGCTGTTTGAAAATTGTGATACCGCAACCACGTCGTCATTTCTAATTCAAATTATTTACTTCAACAAACCATTTTAAAATTGAATTGAAATGCCTTTCAGCCAGTATTTGTTAAAAATTGTGATACTTCATGGTCATTTCTAACTTTTTGATTTACCGACATTTGTTTCTCTCCCAGGGATTCGGTGACCTACGCACCCTGGACGCTGTGTTGACCTGCGTCGGCCACCCGCAGAGTGAGGTCGCGGAGATCACGTTTAATTTCTGGTACCGCCTCTCGGAGATTATCTACAAGAGAGATAGCAGGGAGCTTACTGACCTGTACAGACCTCACATAGAGAGGCTTATACACTCGCTAAGTGTGCATTGTCAAATAGACTCAGATCATGTAAGTTGGATCGATACTATAATGAGGACTGTCATACAGATATTATGTTGAAAGGTGTATACACTCACAAAGTCTGCATTGTCCTTGAAAGTATAGTTGGAAACTACAAAGAAATGAAAATATAAGGCCTTCAAATGAGTCATTTGGCACATTTCTACAGATAATCGTTAAAAACGGTTTATCTTTTCCAGAATCGAAAAAACCGTATTGCCCTTAACCCTAAATAGACTGGGGGGGGGCTGATTCAGCCCCCCCTTATGATCTCGGCCGTTGATCGCCCGATCGCGACGAAAATTGGCACACGCGTTACCCATGGCATTATCTACAAAACTATTACATCGAATTCGGCAAAAAATCTCATGTCTCATTAATTATGCTAATTTATGCGTAAATCATAAGTTTGCTCTAATTAATAAAATAATGCCCCTGAAATGCTAATTTTTGTTTCACATACTCTAGATAGGCATCTGATCAAATTGATTTAAAAAAAATTTTCAAAATCAAATTTATTTTCTTATGTATTCTATTGTTTTCTAAATTTCTTATGTATTTCTTTGTTTTTCAACTTTTTGTTTTTTATTGTTTTTTCAATGGAAATTGTCGGGGACTTTATTTTGACCATAAACAAGATAAAATTAATTGATTTTAAGCAGTAAAAGGAAAAAATAATGAAACATTTATGAATTTTGGCTAAGAACACTATTTGCATTGGATTTGTACACAAATTCACGTTTTTGAGTAATTTTGGGTCTGCATGCACTTACGAAATGTTGCGTAATTTTGGAACCGCGTACCTGGGGGTCACAATTTTGGTCTCAAAAGTTGCGCGAGACTTGAAAGTAAAAAGTCAGCGAGCAACGCGGTCAAAAAATTTCGCGCAGCGGATTTATCGCGAAAAATGTCGAGGGGGGGCCTAATCAGCCCCCCCAGTCTTTTTAGGGTTAAAACCACCTGTTTCTACAGAGCAAATAATTACATTCTTCGTCGCGGAACACGGCAATAATCACCTCCCAGAGGTGGTTATGAGAAACCTTATTTTGCGCAATGCGGTTTCTCAATAAACCGCATCGCGTCTGTTTCTACAGGGAAGTTTTCTGGAATTTTGGATACTTACGCGGGTAACACCGTTTAAAGATTCTCTGTAGAAACACACCGATTCTAATCTCTAATGGCATAATTGTTTACCACTTCATGAACTGTTTGACCTATACAGGGGAAAAAAAAAATCACATTTCTAATGTGTTTATCTATGAAATGCCTATCAATTGTCAATATTTCCTTGAAAGTATTTTGATTTAGTTGGAAACTCCCAAGAAAATGAAAATACAGTGCCGGCCGCGGGAAACGTCACAGTGCCCCCTAGGGCGGACGCGGTAGCCCGTAGCGGGCATTTGAGGGGAGCGGACGCGGGAAGACGCCCGCGTCCACTCCCCTAGAAAATTATTGCCCTAGGGAACCGCCCGCGTCTATCCCCGGGGCACTGTGACGTTTCCCGCGGCCGGCACTGTAACACTAAAACTTTTCGAAAACTATCTTTCAAATCGGAAGCAAAAGGTAATAAGAGGCTGATAAAAGAAATAGAAAACTGGGAGCCCGGACTGAGAGAAGGGGAAAGGGGAGAAAGAGAATAGAGGGGGGGGGGGTGAAGAAGAGAAAGAGGGAAAAGGTAAAATGGAGAAGGGATAAGGAAGGGGGAAATTAAAACAAGAAGAAGAACCTAGTTACTGAAGGCGAGAAAGAGAGAGGGAAAGGGACTAAGAAAAGAAACAAGGAAAAGGAAAGAAAAGGATACGACTATTCTTATCAAAATACTGGAACCCCTCTCTAATTTTCATCATTTTTTATCCCCTTCCTGATTTACCTTTATCTATCTCAACCACTAGCTCTCATCTTTTCCCGATGTTTACCTCTCATCATCAAATTCATTTTCATTTATCGTTTAGTTATAAAACTACTCATTCTCTCTTCCCAACATATAATGCTATGTTAAATTAAGCTACTTATACATTTCTATAGAATACAAGAAACTGTTGTTTCGCAATATAACGGAGGGGGTATTACAAAAGAAGGGGAAGGGAAAGCAATAGAAAATAAAGGGGAGAAACAAATCAAGGAGTGAAAGGGGGCACAGAAAAGGAAGGGGGGAAAAGGGAACAGAAGGGATAAAGGAAAGGGAAAAAATATATACAGGGACAGCAGAAGGAGGGAAAAAGAGAAAAATATGAAGGGGAGCAAGAAGGAAAAGAGTGAATAAATGGGGGGGGGGGTAAAAAGGAGGGGAAAGGGAGAGAAAGAGAAAATATAGCGGGGGATATCGAGCGTGATGATTAAAGGGATTTTCGACTATATTGTATAGAGGTGAACCCGGACGGGCTTTTATTCTTCAACTTGGCTCGACTAACTCCTTTGTTCCCCGAAAAGAAGTTAGGTTTGATAGTTAGCGTTTGCGTGAGCACCCGCTAAAATTCTTAATAAAAGAAAAGAAGGGTTTGTATTGCTCCATTCTTGCTTTGTCGGCAAGTGATAATTAACTCGCTTAGTACCCATTCCATACAACACGTCATAGTAGCTTTCAAAAACATACTTTTGCTTGGGTTTAAGCATTTAAGCTAAATGCGTTAGGAAAGTTTTTTATAGTTACATATATGCAAATAGTTTGTGTTGTTCTGCTCTGGAGCACATTGAGCATCTAATCAAGATGGAAAGTGCGATTTACAAATCTCATGTATTATTATTTTTATCTTCCATATAACACTGAATTATGTATTGTACCAAGCTGTGGTTTGGTTTTGTGATTTCGTTTTATCATTTCCAATTCATATAACAAAATATATTCGAAGGAAAATATTGTTTTACTGAAATGAAATAATTGAAACAATGTCTAGACCATAAATGATATCCAACTAATCTATCAATATAAAACTGCAGTTCGTAAAAATGATAGGTTAATCTTTACTTCGACGATCATCATATAAGTGTATCAAGGATATTAATATTCGTTTTAAACCCATCTATAACTTTTTATAAAATTGCGCGTAATAAATGCGTTGGACAAGTAATCTTTACTTTGATTATGTTAATAATTATTATCTTCCCAATCCGAATATCTACCGATGTAACTAACACCGCAATCGAGAGCAGATAATGTAATCAGATGTTTTAGCAAAAAGACAAACTTGTTAAATCTGCAACATTGGGGTAAATTTATACTTTTTACAGGGTGGGGGTTTTAAAGACCCGATTTGAACCGAATTGAAAAGAATATCCTTATTCATTGTTGTTGACGCATCAGATAATTAATACCCCCCCATTTCTAAGAACATCCTGTCATAAATTGGGAAGCGGATGTGATCAAAGGAGAGGGGTCGGCGTGGACGGGAGCAAGACTCTCCCAGACTGCACAATAACAAAAGAACCAAATAAAAAAAAAATCGATGAGCACAACTAGTTTTGCTGGGGTTCGCTTTTTGCGCGTCTACTTTTTATGATGTGAGAAAGAACAATTTTCCCCGATATGAGAGGGTTTTTTTTGCTCCCCCCCGGCCCCCTATATACCCCGCTTATTATGATAAAGGTTTATAAAATATCAATACCGAAATGAGATAAAATGACAATAAGTGGGGCTCTTGCCTTCCGTGCATGATGTGATGTCGAAAGAACACACCAACGTCGGATCGTAATCGACAACCCCCTTTAAAGAAATCAAAGAAAGATCGTGGCACAAAAAGGAGGCGGTGAAATATCATGAGTCGACCTCGCGCATGACCGATGTCATAAACACGTCGTAACGTTGTATCGTAATCAACGATCATTGTGACTATTCCAGCGAAAAGAAATGATAAATGAGCACTGAAAAAATGTCAAGACTCGGAGAAGGCCTTCGTCCGAGAGTATATGCATGTATCTATATGTCGAAAAGTTTAGATTCATTGCGATAATAGCTTCGACGTTCCAGCCGAGGTGAAAAGAAAGAAAAATAATTCCTTCATTATTTGAAAGAAACAAAGACAGAAGAAAAACGGAAAGGAAACAGGGAAGGAAAGAAGGGAAAAGAATTAAAAGGGAAACAGAAATTAAAGAATAAAAGAAAAGAAAACAAATAACATCTTAAATCAAAAATTCAACCTACAATAGATCCCGATCACGCTAGTTTAAAAACATAATGGTCTATCACAAGATAATCGAAGTACATGTACATGTAAACATAGTGCAATGTACGTACCCTCGGATTTCCGAGGGTAAGTGCGGGCACGGCCAATATTATATAGCACGCGGGAAACCGCGGGCCCGTCTAAACGCCCTAGACTGCTCCCCTTGAATACCCTCGGTTAGACGCGAAAGCCCCCTAGGCTGTTTGCGTGCTCGGGCGTGACGTTTCCCGCGGCCGGCATTGAAAATATACGACGTACTAAGGCATCATTTGTATCGCTTAATTCTTATCATCCTTATACAGGAAGGAATCCCCGATGAATCAGATGACTTTGGTGACTTCAGAGTGAGAGTTTCAGAACTAATCAAAGATGTCATCTTCATAGTGGGTTCTTCCTCCTGTTTTGCACAAGTAAGTACTGGAGCTTAACCTTTTGAACCTGAATGGTTGGAAAACCAGTGGCACAGTGAACTTGCAAATGAAGTGAAACCTGTCTATAGTAACCACCCAAGGAAAACACAAAATATGGCCTTTATAGACAGGTGACTGCTGTACACAGGTTCTTACATGTATACACACAATCTGCCTCCATGGGAATCAGTTTCAGAGGTCTCTATAGGCAGGTGGCCATTATAGACAGGTTGCCAGTAACACAGGTTTGACTGTACCCGAAATGGCGGAATACTGGCCTGAAGTCATATTATTGGTTCTAAATGTCAGATGGTCTTTTAAAATGACGTCATTTTAGTATTAGGTTTAGGGATATTCAGATGATTATATCGCCGAGGCTCAATTCACGAAAGAGATCATTTATTTCAAATGTATTTCTTCATTTTCCGAATGTGCTTGACATGGGCAAATAAGTCAGGTTTTTAAGGGTTAACCCTATATAGTGCGTCCCAGAATAAACGAAACCGAGATTTAGCGATCATTTATCATAACTTAATCATAAATAGAATAGACAAATGACCTACCAATTTAAAGCTTAGAATCTCCTCTTTCATCTGATATTACTTAGGTTATTTCTTATTCACGCATGAGTGAGCAAAAACAATTTGAAGAAAGGATACCAAAAACTCATTTGGCGGGGGTTATCTGGGTTTCAAAAAGAAAACCACATTTCTGAAAAGTTCAATATCTGCTCTTTAATTTGGTACCAAAATTACAAAAAATGGTCAAGAAATAAAAAAGTTCTGTTCATTTGAAATAAGGCTTGTATTTCCATAATTTCATGAGATAAACGTGTTTTCACCGGTTTCCCACAGAAGCTTTCGCATGGGGAACAAAAGATTTAATGCATGGCTGATCGTCAACAAAACAGAGTGTCGAGAGAGTTTGAAAGCCATCCTGGAGAACCTCTTCATTTTTATGAAATTATTGAAATTCAAGCCTTATTTCAAATGACCAGAACTTTGTTATTTCGTGACCATTTTCTGTAATTTAGGTATCAAATTAAAGAGAAGATATTGAACTTTTCAAAAATGTGGTTTTCTTTTTGAAACCCAGATACCCCCCGCCAAATGAGTTTTTGATATCCTTTCTTCAAATTGCATTTGCTCACTCATGCGTGAATGATAAATAATCTAAGTAATATCAGATGAAAGAGGAGATTCTAAGCTTTAAATTGGTAGGTCATTTGTCTATTTTATTTATGATTAAGTAATGATAAATGATCGCTAAATCTCGGTTTCGTTTTTTCTGGGACGCACTGTATAATAGCCCTGGTTATTTTGAAATTGCACGACAAAAAATTGACACGTACCTCACTGATGGAATAATGTCATCATGTATCAATTGTCAATTATACCAAAGTTATTCAAAGTTATTTTGATTATTGCTTTTGTTTACTGGTAATCGTTGGCAACTCTATTTAAGTCATAAGTGATATGAAATCTATTGCTTTGAATTAGTAAAAATGAAAATAATGGTATATTTATGAATTTTTGCTCTGTACAGAATTTGCATTGGATTTGTATTTTTTTAAACAAAATGTTACATAACTTAGGAAACTTGTATCCCGCGTCGCGAATTTTGTCTTAAAATTGCATGAGACTTGATGTTTGACAGGGAAAAAAGTCATGAAATGTCACTGCGCAATCTTTTCACAATACAGATTGATTGCGAATAATTTTGAGGGGGCTGTTTTTGCCCCCCCCTCCCCCGGCTGGATAGAGTGAAGGTGCTTGATATTTTAGCCAGCATATGCCGACTTGTATTTTGCAAGTCATTTTCTCATCTGATCTTATTTCTTGATATTAGATATTGCCTTTAGATACCATATTTTGCAATTTCTTGATATGAGGAAATTTTATTAAAACAAAAGAAATTCTGGATATAAAGAATGGAAAACTTGAATTGAGAATTTGTTGGTGTTCAGCTAGACGTTGGGAATGTCATCTAAAAATTTTGAGGAATCTAAGAAGGAAAAAAGGAATAACAAAACGCTGCGGGAGCTTTCAATGTTAAAGATTGTCCTGAAAAATGTGGGGGTTGGGGGAGGGCATCTGAAGCCTCCTATGCTGTAAGGGGTTTACTGTCTAAAATTTGTTTATCATTGATGTAATCTTTATGAGCTATATTCACAGAGTGATATTGATTTTAGGAATGTGTCTAATCAGGAATTAAATGGGCATTTACTGTATTACACATGTGTTTTTTTACCCAGATGTTTCACAATCTGGCCAGCCAGCAAGGTGCATCCTGGGAAGTGACGGAGGCTGCCCTCTTCATCATGAGTTCGGTCGCGAAGAACGTCCTCCCGTGAGTAAATTGCATTGTTGTGTTTGATATGAGGAAATTTGGAAGCTTACTATTTTTAATGCCATCAAAGTGAAGTTTCAACGGATATTGATGAAATCCAAATGGAGACACTTGCTCATCAACATACATGTATCGTGATAATAATGATCCCCTATAATATAGCGCTTAATACATTGCAACACGGTCCAACTCTGTGCTAAACTTATGGGGAGCCAAAAACTCAAAAATTATGTTTACATTATATAATTCATATGTTTTCTGTTTTGTTTCCATTTGCTTTCATAATGAAGAAAAATTGCTTCAGCTATCATTCCCAGCAGTTCTGAATGATTTGAGTGTCATGTGAGTTAATAAATTGAACATGTACTGTTAGAGATTTGTGCCCCAATTGGCTATCCATAGTTAAACCACAACTTTAACTCTTCATGCGTTCACCTGTAAACCCCCTGTGTGTTGCATTATTTTAGCAGTGATCCCCTCTACGCAGTATAATACACTCTGTTATTTAGAGTGCCATAACTTTTTATCTGATCATTTTGAAAGAAAATGTTGTGTAGCAAACTTGTAGAGTGTTTCCTGGGCTTTCTTATCGTATATAAATTTATTGGATAAATTATGGCAAAATGTATAGTAAATTACATTTTCTAAATGCTTTCTCCTAATACTTCCAACAAAATTAAGCCCCCCCTTTTACTTTGGTTCTTGTGTTAGTGGCATGATTTTTATTTATCCACTTGGACTGTTCATTACATAAGATTTGTATTGATACCAAAATCATGATAATCTGATAAAAATAGCCCATATATGGTGGAAAATAAGAGGGTAATTTTTTGCCTGGTCAAGGTCACTCCATTGAAAGGGTCTCCAGAGCTGCCAAGTAGTACGATTTTTCCGTATTTCATACGGAAATCAATTTAAAATACGGCAGTACGCTTTTTCATGATAAAATACGGGAAAAAACAAATTAGAGAAGAAAAGGTATTCCGTGTGTTGCTGCCCTCTACGTTCAATGAGTTATGCTTTCATCAAGGCTTTCCGATTAGAATTTTCGATATCCTGGTGAATCAATGCGGGTGACAAGTTCCGAGCGCACGCACGTAGTTTACAAGCGCAAAGCAGCGGCTCAAATCGCGATATTTTGCGACTGGTAAATACGTCTGTAAGGATGATGACGTCATCCAAGATGGCAACTTACATTGACCGACGGAAGGATCGAAGATGACGATGTTTCGATCATAATTTGAAACGAATTAGCCGTAACTGCGGTCTAAGGTACGATATTTCTGAATTTCATACATTTTCCCGTAAATATGGATGCAATTTCTTTTTCATAATGTGACATTTTATGATTTTATGTGCAAGAAAACGATCGGAAAAAACCAGGTTTCCGTCGAATGTTAGATCTAACGTTACTGCTAATACGTTGTCTGTACGTACGGGCCTCCAAATTCTTCAGTCTATGTATTGGTGAGTCAGCCAACGCTGTTCAGCGGAACAACCAAAATCTAGACTGAAGCTTTCGGTCTCGTGTGCGACGGTGTGGGGCGCAAAATAATGTAAGAAGTGATCGAACTTTGCCATTATGCATGCATATTTATCTCATGGTAAAAATACGGATTTTGGGGGATAAGAATACTGAAAATGCAAAATACAACTTGGCAGCTCTGGGTCTCATTCACATTCGTGCCATGAGTCACAGACTCCTAACAATAAACCTGGCCATGGTATTGTTTGTGAGGAGGGTTTTATTGATTTTCTCTCCTTTTTCAATGAACTTCCTGGCTGTGATCAGGATGTATTGATTTTTTGGGAAAACTGAAATTCTGTAATTTGTAAACTGCGATAATCCCTCGAACGCTAAATTAATGTCGCACGTGCGATCGATCGGTACACATGTACGGTATACACAAATGCCAGGCTATACATTGTAGCTAGGCACGCTCCGGGGCATCCTATTATTCGAAAAACAATGGGACAGGGGACGTCTATGGGAAATGTGTGGTTGTGCAAAAATGCGAACGAAACACGCCTACGGATGTGCAATAATGCGAACGTAACGCATGAAGAGTTAACCCATGGTTTAATTCAAACCTGAATTCAGAATATGGGCCTTTGGGTGGCTATTTTATTTAATTCTGTTTGAACTATTTGCATTTTCACTTCAACTGGTATTTATCGTTGTCACAGAGATGAAACAACAGTAGTCCCTCAAGTAATGCAAGCCATCATCAGCCTTCCAGAAGGAACACATAAAGCAGTCCGGTACACGAGCACAAGGATTCTAGGAGAGCTTGCAGAATGGATCGAGAAACATCCTGACTATCTCGGTGAGTATGTACACACGTTTCCTTTACAATAGTTCTTTGGAAATATACTGTTGCCAATTGTACAACACCTACTAATCTTGTTGTACGCGAGGAAACGGGAGGCTGATTGTCAAACATTCGTACCGTTGCACACAATAAGTACCATCCAAAATGTACCGTTGCACGGCTGTAGGAGGTGACATCACGATAGGATTTAATTAATTGTGCTCAGTAAAAATGAAGGTGAAATATGTGTATAAACCTGCTGGCTAAATGCGTAAAGCTGCCCAAGGTTATGTGCGCTTGTGGGATTTTGCTTTTCGCTTCCAATATTTGTGCTCCCTTTTCATAGATTGCTGCAGGGAAAAACTCTTGTTTTTCATATTTTCGCCGGATTCTGAGGCGTTATACTAGACAAATAGCGAATATTCTTATTTGTGCAATGCTGCGAGATTTCGCATTAGGTGAAGGGAAGAGACGCTCTATTCAACTCAGCTAATGCCTCGTTGAATAGAGCATCTTTCTGTCACCTCATGCGAAATCTACCACCATAACACTCATGCCTATTTGCTATTAGTATACTGTTAACAATATCAAAATAAAAGTTTAAGGGGCTCGTTTCATGAAGAGTTACAAACTGTTGTAACTTTGCCATTATGGCAGCTACCATGGTAACCTTGCTTATTGGCTGCTGAGCCCTGTTGCCGATGCCTGAAAAATTAGAATACTGATGGTTTCAAGTGAAATACTGATTTCTAAACTTTCAGACATAGATGTGTGTGTTGTGCCAAGTGCCAACTTGCGGCTTAAGAAATACTCGAATGTTCCTGTTTAACGTTGGCAGCTCTGCAAATGAGTTCAGCACTTCTGGTGTTAGACTATCTTCTTGGAGACCAAGCAACTATAAACTTTTTTCATCTGCTCTCTCCTACTTCATATAGATCCTGTGCTGAACTTTCTTATGACTGGTCTTCGGGATGAGGATCTAGCTTCAGTTTCCGGCCAGTCGATACAGAGTATCTGCTCACAGTGTCAGGACCACTTACAGGGGCATTTAGAGTGTCTCCTGAATATAGCCCAGGCCGTCGATGCCTTCAATCTGACGGGAGACTCGGCATTAGGAATCATAAAGGGTAGGCCTTTAGTATGCGCATTTAGCATGTGTTTGAATGTGGGAGGCGAAGGGGGTATGGGTGATTGAGAAAGAGTTTTCTTGACAATCCTGACAATCTGTCAGGAGAATCAGTGTTAGGAAGTATAAAGGGTAGGCTGACAGTACGTATTGATAATCTGTCGGGTGGCGATTGAGAAAAAAAAATGAGAGAACAGAAATAGAGAGTGTCTTCGAAATATAGCCCAGGCTGTCGATGCCTTCAGCATTAGGAATTATAAAGCGTAGGCTGGCAGTGTGTTGATAATCTGTGGGGATTGGGGGGTGATTGAGAAAAAATAATGGGGCAGAAATAGAGAGTGTCTCCTAAATATAGCCCAGGGCTCCGTAACACAAAGACTATAGCGATCAAAAAATGAACTGACCAATCAATATCAATGTTACACGCGTTTTAGGTTTAAAGTACTGACCAGGGACCAATCAGTGGGGTTCTTTCATAATTTGCAATTCATCGCAAATCTTTGTGTTACGGAGCCCAGGTCGTCGATGCCTTTAATCTGTCGGACACTCAAGTGTTAAGAAATATAAAGGGTTGGCTAGCAGTATGTGTTGATAATCTTGGGGGGATTGAAAAAAAAAACTAAGAGAGCAGAAATAGAGAGTGTCTGTTAAATATAGTGTAACGTTAGAACGTCGATGCCTTTAAACTGTCGGGAGACTCGGCGTTACGAATTATAAAGGGTAGGCTAGCAGTACGTGTTGATAATCTGTCGGGTGGTGTTGATTGAGAAAAAAAATTGAGAGATTCAGCATAAGGAATTATTAAGGGTAAGTAGCAGTATGTATAGATAATCTGCAGGGGGGGTGATTGAGAAAAAAAACACAGAGAGAGTGCCTCCTAAATATAGCCAATGACGTCGATGCCTTCAATCTGTTGGGACATACATTGTTAGGAATTATAAAGGGTAGGCTAGCAGTATGTGTTGATAGTCTGCCCCGGGGGGGGGGGCAATTGAAAAGAAAATGAGAGAGCAGAAAGAGAGAGTGTCTTCTAAATACAGTCCAGGCCGTTGATGCCTTCAATCTGTTGGGACACTTAAGCGTCGGGAATCTTTAAGGGTAGCTGGGCTGCATGGGGGAGGGGTGATTTGAGAGAAAAAACAAGAAGGCAAGAGAAAGTAAGAGAAGAGAGATAGTGTCTTCTAAATATAGCTCTGGATGTGAACTCGATGGAAGATTCAACGTTACTTTTTTTGGGGGGGGAGGTTAATGTACATGTAGATTGAGAGAAGATAAAACTAGGAAAACAAGAGAAAAGGAAACAAGGAGTGTCTCTTAAACAAGCGAAGGTTGTAAATGGGGATTTCTTGCTTGATAGAAAAGTGAGAATGCAAATGAGAGAGAGAAGACTTGTGAGCATAACCCAGGCTGTCAAATGCAAAGGACACAACAAACGTCATAAAATGGAAGAAATAAGTACATTCACAACATTAAAATTTAAAATAAACATATATATTTTTTTCTTTTATGTGAATGCAGGTACAGCCTTGGTGCTTACTAGGATGCCCTTAGACAAGGTTCAAGATGGTCTAAAGAGATTAGTCTTGGTCCAAGTAACGTCTCTATCACAGGTTGGTTAAGAAGCCCAAATCTTGTTCTGAAAAGAAGCAAAAAAAATCATGACAACTTTTTGCTCAACTATTGTTAGCTTAACCCTAAATAGACTGGGCTCTTTCGACGCCTAAGAAGACTGGGGGGGGCTGATTCAGCCCCCCCTTATGATCTCGGCCGTCGATCGCGCGATCGTGACAAAAATTGGCACACGCATTACCCATGGCATTATCTACAAAACTATAACATCAAATTCTGCAAAAAATCTCATGTCTCATTAATTATGCTAATTTATGCGTAAAATCATAAGTTTGCTCTAATTAATAAAATAATGCCCCTGAAATGCTAATTTTTGTTTCACATATTCTAGATAGGCATCTGATCAAATTGATTTTTAAAAAATTTCAAAATCACATTTATTTTCTTATGTATTCTATTGTTTTCTAAATTTCTTATGTATTTCTTTGTTTTTTGACTTTTTGTTTTTTATTGTTTTTTCAATGGAAATTGTCGGGGACTTTATTTTGACCATAAAAAGATAAAATTAATTTATTTTAAGGAGTAAAAGGAAAAATAATGATACATTTGTGAATATTGGCTAAGAACACTATTTGCATTGGATTTGTACACAAATTCACGTTTTTGAGTAATGTTGGGTCTGCATGCACTTACGAAATGTTGCGTAATTTTGGAACCGCGTACCCGGGGGTCACAATTTTGGTCTCAAAAGTTGCGCGAGACTTGAAAGTAAAAAGTCAGCGAGCGACGCGGTCAAAAAATTTCGCGCGGCGGATTTATCGCGAAAAATGTCGAGGGGGGGGGCTGAATCAGCCCCCCCCCCCAGTCTTTTTAGGGTTAAAGTTAACATTGATATCGGGTTTATGAAACATGGGTCGCATAACATGCTTGCTTTTTGTACATTGTAGTCAATGCGATCAATCGTAGAAAAATGTTTTATGATCATTGCTAAGCTTTTTGTTCCGGGCCCAGGTCCCTGCTTGCTATTATTTTTATGTGCTAGAATTTGATGACAAATTTTCTCTCAGCCAATCAGATAACCTCGTTTCAATAGCTTATAACAGTAGCTAGAAACCTTTTTTTTTTCTTTATGAAATTGTCTTTATATCAAAATATCTTATGAGTATATAAAACAAAACATAATATACTAATTATATCCATGACATATGAATAATAGTACAGGTTGGAAACTTACCACTGATATAACGTGGTCACCCTTTCAGAAAAGCTATCATAAAACATACACTAGAAATGACAAAGTGGTTCCAAACCAATCAACATTTCAAAATGCAAAACTTGTTTTTGCATTATTTGTGAAGCTCTCGCTAATTTTCTTCTGCATTAAAGGACAAGTCCACCCAAACAAAAACTTGATTTGAATAAAAAGAGAAAAATTCAAGAAGCATAACACTGAAATTTCATCAAAATCGGATGTAAAATAAGAAAGTTATGACATTTTAAATTTTAAAGCTTGATTTCACAAAACAGTTATATGCACATCTCGGTCGGTATGCAAATGAGGGAACTAATGACATCACTCACTATTTCTTTTGTATTTTATTATATGAAATATGGAAAATTTTGATTTTCTCGTCATTGTCATGTGAAATGAAGTTTAATTCCTCCCTGAACACTTGGAATTCCATTATTTTAACAATTTGTGCTTCTGGCAAGGAGGTCCTAATCATTAAATTCGTAAAAATTGAAATATTGTATAATTAAAACCCAAAAAACAAAAGAAATAGTGAGTGAGTGACATCACCGACTCTCTAATTTGGATGTAACTGGCTCGTTCATATAACTATTTTGTTAAAAATATGTGGAACTTTGAAATGTCATAACTTTACATTTCTTATTTTACATCCGATTTTGATGAAATTTTCAGCATTGTGCTTGACTGATTTTTCTCTATTGATTCAAATCAACATTTTTCTGAGGTGGACTTGACCTTTAAATCTAGTACCAGTACCTGTGAGGGTTATCGTTTCTGAATTTTAACAAGTTACATATCATTTTATATCCAATCCAATGCAATAGACATTTGATAAAGGGCCTTTTCATTTTGGTTAAAAAGCGATGGACACAAAATAAAAGTGTACAAAGTAAGCATATTATAATGCAGTGGAGGGGATAGCAAAAGTAAAATTACTTATCTAGGTTATCCCCTTACAAAACAACAAGTACACATAAAACATATGAAATTATACACTTCATTGTAATACAACAAAAATTTCCACTAAGTAAATAATTTGCAATTAAACATAATCATGTATACACTTACACAAACACACACACACATCCTCGCACACACTTATACTTTATACGTATGCAGGAAAATCCTATCTTTAGTTGCGATGTAACAAAAAGTGCCTATATCTCCTTTTGAATGAGTTCAACGAAAATCACAAAATTCACTTGAGGTGACTTACATGAATTGGTGGTATTGGAGTTGCAGGTCACATTCAGAGTTTTAAAAAGGCTCATTTCAGAAAGAGTTACCAAAGTCAAAATATAAATGCATGATTTTGATAATTAGTTGAAAATCATGTTGAGTACAGTTTCAGAGTTTCACTTGATCGCAACGCTTTCTGCAAAGGCCATAGGTGGGTTTATCATACGAGTAGTTTGTGAAGATATGAACAACTTAGAGGTCAAGTGTCCTTTGAATAGAATGAGAAAATTCAACAAGCATAACACTGAAAATTTCATCAAAATCAGATTTAAAAAAAGAATTTTATGACATTTTAAATTTTCGCTTCATTTCACATAACAGTTGTATGCACATCCTGGTCAGTATGCAAATGAGGAGACTGATGATGTCATCCACTCACTATTTCCTTTGTATTTTATTTATATGAAATATGAAATATTCTAATTTTCAAGTGAAACAACGATTAATTCTTCTCTGAACGTGTGGAATTAGTTTTTTTATACTATATGGTTCAGTCAAGTTGGTCCTAATTGTCAAATTGCAAAAAATGAAATGTTGTATAATTGAAATAATACAAAATAAAGAAATAATGAGTGAAGGACATCATTGACCATCTTATTTGCATGTCCCTGAGTTGTATATATCACTGTTTTGTAAAAAATAAGCGAAACCTTAAAATGTCATAACTTTCTTATTTTACAGCCGATTTTGATGAAATTTTCAGGGTTATGCTAGTTTGATTTTTCAATATTTATTCAAATCAACCTTTTTTGGGGTGGACTTGACCCTTAACGGACAAGTCCACCTCCCAAAAAAGTTGATTTGAGTAAAAAGATAAAAATCCAACCAACAACACTGAAAATTTCATCAAAATCGGATCTAAAATAAAAAAGTTATGACATTTTAAAAATTTTGCTTAATTTCACAAAACAGTTATATGCACATCATGGTGGATATGCAAATGAGGAGACTGATGATGTCATCACTCACTATTTCTTTTGTAGTTTATTATATGAAATAGAGAATATTCTATATTTCTCATTGTCAAGTGAAACAACAATTCCTCCCTGAACATGTGAAATGAGCATTGTGTAATACTTTATGATTTAGTCAAGTTGGTCCTTATTGTCAAATCTATAAAAAATGAAATATTGTATAATTCAAACAATAAAAACAAGAAATAGTGAGTGAGTGACATCACTGACTGTCACATTTGAGTTGTGCATTTCACTGCTTTGTGAAAAATAAGGAAAACTTTAAAAAGTCATAACTTACTTTGTTTACATCCGATTTTGATGAAATCTTCAGTGTTTTGCTAGTTTGATTTTTCTCTTTTTATTCAAATCAAAAATTTTCTGGGGTGGACTTGACCTTTAATAATGCAGGGCTAGAACATGTTTTTGGATGATTTGGAAGTCAGCTACATACAGATACATCATTTAGTGCAAGAACTGGTCACCTGGGCCCGTCTTACAAAGGGTTAAGATTGATCCAATCAACCGTAACTCTATGGAAATCCATCAGTGGCATAATTTTTCTACAGGAAATTTGCCAAATGTCCTTTGTAAACAAATGAAAACACCAAATTGTCAAGAAATCAATGACTTTATGGATATACATTTATATCTAGAAAATATTTTGAACAAACATGCATTTCCTATGTTGACTTTGCTGGCTTTCCATAGTTGCGATTGACTGGATCAATCGCAACTCTTTTGTAAGACAGGCCCCAGTCATGCAATAAAGTCATTCATAACTTAGAAACAGCTTTATGAAAACACCCACCTGGGGAATGTTTCACAAAGAAATAAGGGTGACTTAAAGAGTCATGGTTAAACGCCGAGCCATACTTGATGTTTAACACTTAATGATTGCTGATGTGGTTTACGGTACACAATGTGGAGTGTTATAGAAACAGTGGATAGAGGAAGAGAAGAAGTGGATAGGCAGAAAGTGGAGAGTTGAGAGTAGAGTATTCTTTCTTGAAAATAGTCCTGAAAAGGACTGTAAACCAGGACTATTTTCAAGAAAGAATACTCTCAAATCTCCACTTTCTCGCCTATCCACTTCTCTTCTATCCACTGTTTCTATAACACTCCAAATTGTGTACCGTAAACCACATCAGCAATTGTACATGCCACCATGCAAACCTTCAAACAACATCTGACTTAATGATTGATGGATATGTGGTAGTGCACATCCCGTCTGCATGATCTGTCCGATGCGGTGACGAGTTTCACACAATTGAAGTACTACTCTAACCGCCTTTCACACGGTAAAAAAAATCATAAAATCAGAATTATGAGTCTAGTGAAAAATAAGGCTAATGACGATTTTTAAGCATGTGTGAAATCAAACTAGAACATGATTAGAATCACGGATGCCAATCACAATCACAAATTCAAATGCTACTCTGGAGGTGATTTCCAGTTAAGTTTCACTCAAAATACGGTACAAATATTTACGTGTGAAAGGCTTGACCTCCAAAACATCTTTTTGGGCATGGAGCTTACATGTACGTGACCTTTCAAGCACTTCCATAGATGATACAATTGTCATGCACTCATAGTTTGCATTTACGATGCAGTGCTTTGATTGACGAGTCACCAAGGACACGTACCGCCTTCGCTCGGGAATTCGAATTCAAATCACAGTTTTCGAGTGAGCGTGTGAAAGGTCCGATGATTCGAAAGACGAATTGCATTGCATTACAAAGATGATCCAAGATTCACGTGTGAAAAGACCCTAAGTTACACTTATATCTTTGTGAAACACCCCCCCTGTAAATAGTAATTCATTTATTTGGGGATTTGAATCTTATATCTTCTCTCTTTTCTTGTTCAGATCGTGAAAGGTGAGACGTCAACCAAACAAGGCTCATCGACTGACCCAGTGATCTGGCTTGATAGGCTAGCAGCTATATTCAGGTAAATAGTCATTGAGAAATCAGGTTTATTTTTTATTAGTCTAATACCTATTCGTCCAATTATCAACTCATCTGCTATTATCTGATTTACCATCAGTTTGACCACCATCTACATGGTCTAATTGCCATTTCATCCACTGACCATTTTGTCTAATATCGAGTTGGTCCAATAGCCATTTAGTCCATATACATGTCCTATTTGGTCTTATTGGATTTAGTGTTAATTGGGGGAAATGAAAGACAATAAAATGGATGTTAGACCAACTGATTATGAGACGAAATGGTCATAGACGATCTGGTGATTAGATGAAGTGATGATTGGACCAAATGATCATTGGACGATTCGCGCAATATTTTCGCCCCGAGAAATTTTTTGACTGCGCCGCTTGCTGACTTTTTACTTCAAGTCTTGCGCAACTTTTGAAACCAGTTTTTCGTCACCCAGGTACGTGGTTCCAAAATACGCGACATTACGTAAGTGCATGTCAGGCCATAGAGTTAATGAAGGTAGACCATGTGATGAGTGGACGGCTTGGCAATTTACCTCGAATGCACCCCGGTGGACACCACCTGACAAAGAATTGTGACTGCTCGGGCCCTGTTTCATAAAGACGTGTTATAGTAAGAAATGCACATTTTCTATAAGAAGTTTACTATTAGCCAATCAAATCAAATGATTTCATTAGCTTTAAACTGTTATTGCAAATTTGTTATAAAAAAAGTTTAATGAAATGGTCCCCAGCTCATCATAACTATGGCAAGCCAGTGACTCCAATTTCTGGAATGCCTACCTGTACATTCATTCAAAGTGTTTTATAAATGAAGAGTTTAGTTGCAAAAGGGGTTAGGTCCACTTTGGACCATTCCGAGAAAAAAACGTTTTTTATTCTCACTTATTGCAATATTCTCATGATGTACTACCCTATCATGTGAACATAAAATTGGGTATAAGAGAAATCTACCTGTCATCAATTTTTTTATATATATATTTTCAAAAATTATCATTGTGGACCTAACCTCTTTTGCAAGTAAACTGAAATTAAATACAATCTCTTTTTATTAAAATGTGATTTTTATTTACCACTTTCATTCACGTTTTCATTTGAATTTCAAATTGTCTTTGATGTCATCAGAGTGACTAAAGAGGTTTAGAGACAGAAAA
This sequence comes from Lytechinus variegatus, assembly GCF_018143015.1. Classification (NCBI taxonomy): domain Eukaryota; kingdom Metazoa; phylum Echinodermata; class Echinoidea; order Temnopleuroida; family Toxopneustidae; genus Lytechinus; species Lytechinus variegatus. The sequence goes on along the minus strand of NC_054758.1, from coordinate 11,247,103 downwards.
AAAAAATAAATAGGAAAAATGGACCTAACCCCTTCTGACAAATGGATTCCTTAGAAGAGTTTTGTTGCAAAAGAGGTTAGGTCCACTCCAAGAAAATCATTTTTTTAATTCTCCCATATTGCAATATTCTTATGCGAAACTGAATTTTCATGATACCCTTCCATGGGAACATAAAATTGGGTATAAAAGAAATCTACCTGTCTTCATATTTTTTAGGATATTCTTTTCCAAAAAAAATTGTGTTTGGACCTAACCACCTTTGCAACTGAAATGGACCTAACCCCTTTTGAAAAAAGGAATTTTTCTTTGCCATTTTAGTTCATTTTTTAATTGGAATTTCAACTTTTCTTTGGTATCATCTTAAAGAGCTACTAAAAATCTATACATTGATGAAAAATGGACCTACCTGGTAACCCCTTTTGTAGTGTTGTGTTCGGGGTTGGATCGATTGCACTTTAACTTTCAACCAGACTTAAATGAAGGAGTCAATACAAAGCCTGTACAGTTCATATATACATTTATTAAAGATGATGATAACAAATAATACAGGAACATGAGTAAGTCTGATGGTGACTATACTCTGCAGTATAAAATATAAACTCTTCTGTAGCTGTCTGTATGCTGGAACAATCTGTAAAGTAATCTGCAACCAATCTAACAATCTCTAACAATCTCTGAAGTAATCTCCAACAATATGATTTGGGTTCAGAAGTGAACCCCTTATATATTGGTCTGGTCTAGACTCTTTACGATCAAACAGGTGTTGGTCAATCTTGGACGCTTGACCAAAACAATCTGTACGTCATAACTTTACTCTGAATTGGGGGAGTTGATCTTTTATGGAGAACATGAAATGTAGTGAATAAGAAACCCATAAAATGTGTGTGCGTCAGAAGTTTAGCTGGAAGAAGAAATGAGTAATACTTTCTAATGAAAGTTGGAGCTGGTATACTTCCTGTAGAAGTATTGATTAAGTATTGATTATGCATAGATATAATATTGAATATGTGAGATATGTCTTATCATCACATAACAGTAGTGAGCTCTTCAAATGTGGGGTGCACCCTTACATCCTTGTCTTGAACCCTCCCCCCCCCCCACAGTTTTATCTTGCCTGTATAGTGGAAGCAAGATATAGTTGCCGCTTTTCCGACGATGACATTGGCGGCGATGGAACATCATTGAATTGTAAATACAAAGCGTAAATGAAAAACAAAAAGAAATATTTGATCTTCAAATGTCACAAAGTCAACACTGCTGCTGTATTGCATTGAGCATTCTGACATACGCTTACAAAACATTGCTTAGCTTCAGAACCGGGTTCCCGGGAACTGTGTATTCGGTCAGCAACAGTGTTGCTCAAGGCTTAAAACAAAAAAAAGTCTTGATACGTTGTGTTGTGAGCTCACATACTAATTTCTGCTTTTTTCCTGTTACTAGTGAATATTTTCATTGTTCTTTCAATGATAATTAGTGAATGCTTTTAAGACATGTTGATTTAGAAATCACTAGAACCTGAAAAGGGATACTCGAGTGGTTTGCCAAAATATATATATTTTTTTTTCAGAAAATACCCATAACTTGAAAGTGAAGCATGTAAATTTAATTTCAACACTTTCAAACACAGGATATTTTGCAAGTACTTGTTCTGATCTGCCCTATGAAAAAAAAATCTGATTGCATAATATGCCTGGGGGCATCGTGGTCTAGTGGTTATTACTCTCGTTTTTCAATCTGAGGGACGTAGGTTCAATTCCCACCCATGACATGTTTTCCGTCTGCGAGAGATTTGCCCACATTGTGCTGCACTCAACCCAGCAGAGGTAAATGAGTACCCTGTAGGAAGAAAATCCTTGAATGCCAGAGCGCCTGTAGGCAGCACAGCTAAGCTAGGTTAATAATTGCACATTTGGGTATATACGTATAGAAAGTGCAGAGTATAAATGTACAATTTTCATTATTACATGTACCTTTTTTTCCTATGAAAGTCGATCTTTGGTAATTTAAAAATTTAGAATGCCACGTCTTTCTTAGGGCATTATTGTTGTCCCAACACGTCGGCAATTGTTGATGATGTATTAATATTACCCAGGAAGCTACGTAGGTAGTGGTTTTGATCAAATTTGAAATATTTCCTTACCAACGTAAGAGAATACGTGTAAATCCATTTTTATGTTTCATTTATTTTTCAAAAGTGAAAATGATTCAACAACATCCAAAAAAAAATCCTCTTTTATGACTCCCATGAATTCTTGATAAATGAAAACCTTGCTTGTTTGTACAAGGTGAATTATTTTTTGTTCTTAATGTGTCTAGAGCGGGCTTGATTTTATGGATTTGTTTGTTGGAGAAAGATATACTGACATATTGAATTGTTAATGTGAATTTCTATGTTTGTCTTGCCTGCATGGCAGAGTGAGACGATGGCGGTGGCGTCGTCAACAACTTTGAAATCTTAACTAAGTTTAAGTTTTTTAAATTACTTGAAATATCTTGAAATGTTTATAAATGGACTTTTTTTATACTAAAAAAACTTGGACCTAAGGGTTTTCAAGTATCACTTGAATACCCTATGGCAGGGGTTCTCAAACTTTTTCTTTGAAGGGCCAGATGAGACTCCAAGTTAACCTGAATGGGCCAGGGTGAAGTGGATACTTAGAAAAAAATTTGTGCTCGAAGCGCAATGACCCTTGCGGTCGGGGTCCTAGATGCCCTCTTGCGCAATTTATTATTTTGGGAACATTTAATCTAATGAATTTATAAAAGTTTCATATGGAAAGCAGGCAAAATTAGAAAAGATTTCAAAATACAGCAAAAGTCAATATTAATGATAACAAATTGTAGAACTTTAAAACGAATCTAGATTGTACCTATACATACCTGGTATTGGGGAGACAGATAAAATGTCTTGAAGTATCAATATTTTTTGTAGTCAAAGTAGAATGAATAATAGACCATGTCTGTTGTAGACTATAACAAGGATGGGGCAAGCAGGGGCCGTGGAAGGGAGGGGGCTGACAGGCCCCCACTTTTTTCAAAAACCATGTACAAAAACGTAAAACTGACCATATGATTGTGATTTTTTGCATGACCAGACCCCCATTTGAAAACCATTTGGCCCCTGAGGTACTTCGGTATGAGTTGGTTCTTTGAAATGTTCATTATGGAAAATGTTTTTATCTGATATCTTGAGGAAAAATTAAATGAAATCTTGCAAGAGTTTCAGATCACATGACCAAGGTCAAAGGTCATTTAGGATGAATGAACTTAGTAGAACATGCAGGGGGAATCAACATCAAAATCTTTAAATGTTATCATAACTTGAATAGTATCCAACCTTTTTTTCATTAAACGAGGACATAGGGGTATTCAAGGATCACTGATCATCTTGTAAGAGGTTCAGGCCACATGACCAAGTTCAAAGGTCATTTAGGGTCAATGTTCTTTGACTATTTCTGTCTCGCCCACCAGAGGTGAAGGCGAGACTTAGGGATCCAAATGTCGTCCGTCGTCGGTCCGTCACAAACCTGTAATGACACATAACTCCACAACCATAAGTCACTTTTCAACCAAACTTGGATGGTGGATGGACTTAGGGGATCTGCATGTTATGCTGCATTCTGAGGTCACATGGTAAGGTCAAAGGTCATTTTCAGGTCAACGTTAAAGTTTACATGCAAGACTCTTATGACACCTAACTCCACAACTGTAAGTCGCTTTTCAACCAAACTTGGATGGTAGATGGTCTTTGGGGACTTGCATGTTATGCTGCAGTCTGAGGTCATATGGTAAGGTCAAAGGTCATTTTCAGGTCAACGTTAAAGTTTACATGCAAGACTCTTAACTCCGCAACCGTAAGTCGCTTTTCAACCAAACTTGGATGGTAGATGGACTTGGGGGACCTGCATGTTATGCTGCAGTCGGAGGTCACATGGTAAGGTCAAAGGTCATTTTCAGGTCAACGTTAAAGTTTACATGCAAGACTCTCTTATGACACCTAACTCCGCAACAGTAAGTCGCTTTTCAACCAAACTTGGATGGTAGATGGACTTGGGGGACGTGCATGCTATGCTGCAGTCGGAGGTCACATGGTAAGGTCAAAGGTCATTTTCAGATCAACGTTAAAGTTTACATGCAAGACTCTTAAAGAGAAATTCCAGTAGTTGCAGTAAACACTAATTTCATGAGAAAGTCTGTAAAACAAGGCTAAATCTGGTACAGTTACATTAACTGAACTTTGTGAAATCTTGAAATCTACGCTGAAAAATGTTCACACTGAAGATCCCCAACACAATTTCTTCCAGAATCCTTTGGCAAATGCGTTTTATTTATACAAACAGACACTTTGGTCATTTCATTGGATTCTGTACGAACTCATTTTGATATCGTTACCAAAACTAGCATTTACCTTTAACTCCGCAACCGTATGTCGTTTTTCAACCAAACTTGGATTGTAGATGGACTTGGGGGACCTGCATGTTATGCTGCAGTCTGAGGTCATATGGTAAGGTCAAAGGTCATTTTCAGTTCAACGTTAAAGTTTACATGCAAGACCCTCTATGACACCTAACTCCGCAACCGTATGTCGTATGCGTCAATCGGAGGTCACATGGTAAGGTCAAAGGTCATTTTCAGGTCAACGTTAAAGTTTACATGCAGGATTTTATCTCCGCAACCATAAGTCGCTTTCCTACTAAACTTGGATGGTAGACTTCTTAGGCGACCTGCATGTTCTGCTGCAGTCGGAGGTCACATGGTAAAGTCAAAGGTCATTTTCAGGTCAACATTAAAGTTTACGTGCAAGGCTCTTATGACAAGTGTTATTCCATCCCAGTCATTTCACAATGAAGTTTCGATATAATCCTCTTGCGTGCCCTCACAAATCATGATACTAGAGGGCGCACTTCACCGTGACGCTGTGGATTCAGATGGCCTTTAAAATTTCGCTAAATTTCATGTTTTTGCTGACCAATATGTTACTTCTTACTTTGTAAGTTCGATTCGATTTGTGTTTGTCATCACATATGACTGACTCTCTTTCACGATCATTCGTTTGTTTTCCCCTCTCAATTTATTTCTCTTTTGTAAGTGCTTATTCTACCTATACTTCTTAATAGTTCATTGTAATACATATTTGAAATTTGTTACAGGCCACCTATTGTGTAAACATTGTTATTTCAATTCAGAATTTCTGCTATTGTAATAATGTTTTGTATTTTAATCATTTTATCTACAGTACTTTGTAAATCATTTTGTATCTGTTTGCTCGAAATGAATACCATTATTATTATTATTATGATATTTCTGGTTATTTTCATAAGTGGGCGAGACACAAAATTGCTTTTGCCTTGTTAAGAATATCAGCATCAATGTGATACATAACCTTCCAAAGTGTATGGATCTATAGCATGAAACCTTGACATAAAATCAAGTGTCACTGGTCATCTGGCATGAGTTGCATGTCAAAAGTCAAGGTCAAAGTTCATTAAGAACTTTAACCATTTTGTATCAACATTGAAATCTTTATCAAGGAGAAGTTTTTGAAACATTTTCATAACTTTGAAAGTAAATGGATCTATTTCATGAAACTTGGACTTCTCAACATGTGTGGGTTCTAGTCCTGCCCATGTTGATACAAGTCCAACAAAAAACTGTTTCTAGCTTTGTGCGTTAGCGTGCTTCACCGCTATATTCAGTGCAGGTGTCAATGTAGTTGGAAAACACTCAGTCCATCTGAAAGGAAGCAAATGTCGGTCCTGTGTATAGGAAAGTCAAAACCTTTGCACGTTGAGACCAATACACTATTTGTCAAAGAGTAGGGTGCTTATCTGCCATATTGCACCTGCCAGTCCCTGGCACCGGGTTGGTGCTTCAGCTGCTTGTAAAGTTAATCATGACTTTACGCACAACTGGAACGTTTTCTTGGGTTCCGAAGTTGTTTATAACTTTACAAAACATCTTTATTGAATACCCTCCTGGGCCCTGTTGCATAAAAGTTACTAGTAACTTTGCAATCGATAGGTAGCTTCCCTGAAGTCCTTGATTCTGATTAGCTGCTTAACATTGTTACCATGGTAGTTACCTTTCTATGGCAAAGTTACTTTAATAAAAAATTTTATGCAACAGGGCCCTGAAGGTGGCCTGTACTCAAGAGAGGAAGAAGAAGATAGTGAAAATTATTGAAACAGTCAGCTCTCATGTATGATTGTCAGTTTCCTTGTTTAACTTCTCTTTCTCTGCCCTTTTTTCTTTCTCTTCCCTTCCCTCCCAGACACACCAACCCCCGCATCACCAATGGTCAAGTCCACCCTTGCCTTGTTGTCCTCCAAGAGATCTGGCCCGTCTTGTCTGAGACGTGCACCAAGTACCAGGCGGACATCAGGGTCATCGAGAGATACTGCAGGTGCCTTCGGTTTGCCATCCGCTGCATAGGCAAATCGGCCGCTGCGTTACTCACGCCGCTGGTCACACAGGTAAGGACAAGGCAATGTAGGGTCCAAGATCTGGGCATGTCTTGCAAATAATTAGGATTGATGCGATCATCCACACCCATGGAAAGTCGGCAACGTCAACATCTAATGTGCATGTTTGTACAATTATTTTCGAGATACAATGTATACTGGTACATTCATGGTTTTCTTGGCAATTCATAATCTATGCTACTATTTGTTTACGAAAGCACAGGATGAAAATATCCTGTAGGCAATATTAGAACATTGATGGATTTTCCATGAAGTTGAGATCGATTGGATCAGTCGCTACTCTTTGTAAAGAGAGCAGTTCATGAAAGGACTTATTGAATGCTTTATCAAAGTATATTTTTTTCAAACAGTTACCATGGGACTTGTGTCACACACAAACAACTGCCCTATTTTCGTGCATTTACTACTTGAATTGTCTCATTAAAAGAGAATGAAACATTTGGAACAAGATAGCTTGTGCGAAAACGGAAAATCAAAGACACAGATCAACGAAAGTTTGAGAAAAATCGTACAAATAATGGGAAAGTTATGAGCATTTGAATATTGCGATCACTAATGCTATGGAGATTCTCACATTAGCAATGCCACAAAGATGTGTCATGTCACTTATAAACAACTCTCCCGATACTTTAGGATATATTTCACTTATAAACTGCCTCTTTTACCACATCTATCAGTAGATCATATATTCTTTCTATAGGAGGGCATACATGTATAATACAGATTTTTAAAGAATAAATCATTGATAAAGAGTTTGTACCACCATATGAAAAAGCAAAAAGAGACATATCGGGGTATTTTATAGTCCATCAAAGGGAAAGTTGTTCACATGTGACATCACACATCCTTGTCGCATTGCCAATGGGAGGATCTCCATAGCATTAGTGATTGCAATATTCAGATGCTCATAACTTTCTCATTATTTGTCCGATTTTTCTCCAACTTTCTTTGTTCTTATTCTTTGATTTTTCTGTTATGACACAAGCCTACTTGTTCCAAAGGTTTCATTCCCCTTAACTTTATTTGTGGATTCTTTTCTTTTTACGTGGGATCATGTAATACAGTTTCTACTCAATATATCATGGACAAAGTGTTTATGCCAAGTATGATAATGTGCAAAATGAGATCTTTTGGGGTTATCTTTAAGTGTCCAAAAGGGGAAATGGGGGAGGGGGAAGGTGTTTATATGTGACACAGCAAATTTTGGTTGCATTGCCTATGAGCCAATCCATAACAGCACTCCATATTAGTCAGCATTCTCAACACTATTCAAATGCCCATTTCTTCTTCTTTTTCAAACAATTCTCAAACTTCCATTGAGCATTTTTCTCTTTATTTTTTCAGTTTCGCACACCAGCGAACTTGTTCCAATGGTTTCAGTCTTCCCCTAGCCTTTAAACAAGGCCCTGTGTCTGTTGTAATATTTATATCACATACCTATCGACTGGAAAAAAAAGACCATTCGCAAAAAGCGTCGTGAGTGCGAGGATTTCCATTTCAGTCACAGGGCCTTTCGAAACCTGATTTGGGTTTCTTATGTTAACCATTCTTTCCGAGTCGAAATCGCTACCTGAGAGATAGCGGCCAATCAGCAAGCGTATTGCTCTCATCAATGAACCCCGTATGACCCTGTGCCGCAGAAGCAACACACCCCGTGCCAAGACATCATAGACACTGACGGTGCGGATTGGCGCATTGGCGGCATCAGCATGCTCATGAATAATTCATATATTCACGTCTTCACCAGATTCCATAAGGCCTCGCAACTAAAGTTGCTCGCTCTTATGCTCACTCAGGTATCGCCAGTTCTCTTTTTCGGCTGCTTGTCTCGTCTCAGCCATCGCTTGACGATGGAACTCATGCCCAGACTTCAACTTTATCTTTCATAATACAATTCAAAGTTTCAGTGAAGCCCCGCCCCCATCTCTTTGATTAATTTTCTGACCCAGACAAATTTTACTCTGTCTTCTGGTATTAAAAAAACAACATTAAAGATGTATGAGCGGAATTATGATTTTGAATGAAATATATTTTAATGGGCTAAATGAGATAGAGAAAGAAAACAAAAATTGACTAGCTGTGAACATTTTAGTATTTCAAATTGCACGTTCAAAAGAAAAATCTTTATTTTCTCATTAATACGTACTTGTCTCCATGGTTACCTGCATCAAATATACCTATTTTGTTTTTTGATATTGTGTTGTGAAGATTGTATTGATGACTGTTACTAATGTACTGATATTGATATTCCATGACGGGTGTCATTTGTTTTTTCTGGAAACAATATGAAATATAAAATGAGAATAAGCTACAATCCTTTGTGACTGAAATGTCAGTTCTATTATAAATGTCGTTCCAGATGATGGATAGGATCATTATCAGAGTTTTCTTCCTTTCAAGATCAGACATTATTGCCATTTCTTTGAGCTTTTTTTGGCGCTTTCTTGTCTTTCTTTTAGTAATAAAACTTATTTTGTTTGGCCAGAACATATCTCTGGCACGTAGATGCAGGAAAGGACTCAGAGACAAATTGATCTTGGCGCCCACTACATAGCTACTGTTTGCACTGAGGTGTCAAACTTTGTGGGTACCCTGCAAGAAGTGAAAAGTGAAAAGTTTGCCTTAGTCTGGCAGAGAGAGGGTGAGAGGGAGAGAGAGAGAGGAAAGGGAGAGGGCCGAGGAGGGGGTAAGCGCATTTGATTTTCTACAAATATTTTGTTTTCAGTCAGAACTAATTCTGGTCTCGCCTGCATAGCAGAGCGAGATTGTTGCCGCTGGTTTTGCAACGGCGACAGCAGCGTCACGAACATTGATATCTAAACGAAGGTTGACATTTGAATTGTCATCAGAATTTAGAAAGGGTGTGGACCTTTTTAATGAAAACTTGAATAGAATGGTAAAGCCTGCTCACACCTTTGCGTTTTGTGCTGCGTATCTTTGCGTAAGCCGAACGCAGTCTATCGCAGCTATAGGCAATATTGTGATATTGATACATCTTAACCAATGTTTTTGAAATGTTATACATGTACCTTTAACTAATCTTTCCATGAAACTAGGAGTTATTGGTATTGAGTATCAGTGATCATCTTGCATGAGTTCCAGGTCACATGATTAAGCTCAAAGGTCATTTTAGGTTAATAAACTTTTATTTTATAGTCAAACGACTTGTGTTTTTTGTGAAATATTTTTTATCTTAATATTTCATATTCACTGCTGCTTTTTATTTTTGTCTCACCTCCATAGCAGAGTGAGACTATACATGTAGGCACCGCTTTTCCAACGGCAGCGGCGTCAACACCAAAAGTTTTTGAAATGACACCATAACTTAGAAAGTTTGTGGATCTGGTTCTTGAAACTTGGACATAAGGTTAATCACGTATTACTGAACATCCTGCCTGAGTTTCAGGTCACATGAACAAGGTCAAAGGTCCATGTTGGGGGAATCAACATCAAAATCTTGACCCTATCTAGGCCGGGGTATTTTTGGAGCTCATGTGGTTAGGGGGTGCCTCCCAGGCCCCCCCTTGTGATCTCGACCGTTGGCCGCGCAATCGCGCCGAAAATTGGCACGCAGGTTATCTTGGACATAATCTACAGGACTATATAGTAATTTATTTCATGCGAATTGCTATTAAGCGATTATGCTAATTTATGCGTAATTAGTATGTGAAATCATGCTTTTCCCTCTAACTCCCTAAATAAAGCTCCAAACGGTCCAATTATTGGTATAAAAACTCTTTTTGGTGTTCCTAGCAAGTGTACATAAATAAAATGCGATATCAGATCAATTTCTTATGTCTTTTATTGTTTTTTGCAATTTTTTTTGGACCTTTTGTTTTCCATTGTTTTTTCAATGAAATTTGTTAGGGACTCTTCTGAGATAATAAACAGCATGAAATAAATACATTCAGACCAGCAAAACTAAAAATAATCGTACATTTATGATTTTGGCTTGAAAACAATTTGCATTAACTTTGTACATGAAATCACGTTTTTGAGCAATTTTTGGTCTGACATGCACTTACATGATGTTACGCAATTTCGGAACCGTGTACCCGGGTGACCCAAAACTGGTCTCAAAAGTTGTGCACAACTGGAAAGTAGAAAGTTAGCGAGCGGCGCGGTCAAAAAATTTTGCGCAGCAAAAATATTGCAAGAATTGTTGAAGGGGGCCTCCGAGGCCCCCCCTTGGCCTTGATAGGGTTAACCTAAGATTAAGTTTCTGAAATGTCATCATAACTTAGAAAATATATAGTCCTAGTTCATGAATCTTGGACATAAGGTCAATCAAGTATTAACATCCTGTGCTAGTTTCAAGTCACATGACCAAGGTCAAAGGTCATTTAGGGTCAATGAACTTTGGCCAAGTGGGGGGGTATCTGTTGAATTACCATCATAACTCTGTAAGTGTATTGGTCCAGTTCATAAAATTTTGTCATAAGAGTAATCAAGTATCAGTGAACATCCTCTGAGTTTCAGGTCACATGACCAAGGTCAAAGGTCAGTGAACTTTGGCCACATTGGGTATATTTGTTTAATACCCATCATAACTCTTAAAATGTATGGATCTAGTTTTTAAAAGTTGGACATCAGAGTAATCAAGTATCACTGAAAATCTCATGCGAGTTTCATGTCACATGACCAAAGTCAAAGTTCATTTAAGGTCATTGAACTTCGGCCATTTTAGAGGTAATTATTAGATTGCTGCCATAACTTTCAAAGTTTATAGATATAGTTTATAAAATGTGGATATAGGGGTAATCAAGTATCACTGACAAGCCTTAGGTCGCAGGATTAAGGTCAAATGTCATTTATTGTCAATGGATTATATAAATGGTGTTTTTTGTGAAAAAATATAGTATAGTATAGTATAGTATAGTATAGTATAGCAGTTTTCAAAATCAGCACTGCTGCTATATTGAATTGTGTGATGCAGGTGAGACTGGCAGAGGCATTCCACTTGTTCAATTGTATGCTTTGGAAATTTAACCATATTTCAGGGTGTGATTGAATAGTACTTTAACCCGCAAGGTAATCCGGACCCCAATTACCCGACCCGTATAATCAAACGATTTGATAATAAAAATGAAAGATGGCTGATAACTTCAGCGGCCGATCTCCACACGTGCTGTACGTAGGCAGTCCGTGGTCGTGGAGGCGGTATTTCCGAACTGTCTCGGGGCCGTGCGCAATGTACACGAGACAAAAATACGCTGGAATTTTGTTTTTTTTTAGGAAATATCGGCATCTTTAAAAGAATCTGGCTCGTAAGAAACACAGGATCCTGAGTAATCCGAATTCCTTCTTTCGTTTGTATGTTTGGATTTGTTTGTATTGTGTCGTATTCTTCCTTTTCAATTTCATCTATGCCAGACTGCGGTTGGAGAATGAACTCGGCCCGACCCGTCATCAGGGGCATACTGGCAAGTCGACCCGTAACCGTTGCGGTATCGGTTGCAACACTATGATTAAAGAGTAAAACCTCAGGGTACTGTAATGATTAAGTTTCTGTAGGTGTGACCGTATAATTCACTTTTAACCATTTATTATTTTGTTTCTCTATTTTGCTTCAACAGATGGTCGGTTTCTACCAGAGTCATATGCACTCGTGTTACCTCTACTTGGGCAGTATATTAGTGGACGAGTACGGGCAAGAACCTGCCTGTGTTCCAGTACTTATAGATATGTTACAGGTGAGGATGATAGCTCTATGTCAAAGTTCAAAGGTCATTGATTTAAACTGATGATAGAATCACACCATGAGGCTGTGAAACCGGCCGAGCATGAGGTCTGATTGGTCTGTTACACGCGAGATTATGGACTGTGTCAAAGTTCAAAGGTCATTGATTGAAACTGATGATAGAATCACACCATTAGGCTGTGTAGCCGGCCGAGCATGAGGTCTGATTGGTCCGTTACACGTGAGATTATGGACTGTGTCAAAGTTCAAAGGTCATTGATTGAAACTGATGATAGAATCACACCATTAGGCTGTGAAGCCGGCCGAGAACGAGGTCTGATTGGTTCGTTACACGTGAGATTATGGACTGTGTCAAAGTTCAAAGGTCATTGATTGAAACTGATGAATATAGAATCACATCATGAGGCTGTGTAGCCAGCCAAGTATGAGGTCTGATTGGTCCGTTACACGTGAAATTATGGACTTTGTTTCAAAGTTCAAAAGTTAAAGTTTATTGATTTCAAATGAAATTGAGGCTGGAAATATACTCCCCTTTGATTTTTTCTTGAAAATTTTGCATCAACTCTTTGACACCAATGACAGTTATGAATTTGCATTGGAATTGTAAATGAAATGAAATTTTTGACCAATTCTGTGTTTAATTTTCACATAAATGTAGCTTGATTAAGGAACCTGGTGGGTGTTTCATAAAGCCGTTCGTAAGTTAAAGGGAAAGTCGACCCTGACAAAAAGTTTATTGTAAAAATAGCAGAAAAATAATAAAAAATATTGACGAAGGTTTGAGAAAAATTTATCAAATAATTAAAAAGTTATTAGAATTTCAATTATTTGATTTGTGACGTCATATGCGAGCAGCATTCTTACAAAGCGAATGGTAAAAAAATCAATGAAATGTCATTTTCTCAGAAAATTCAAAATGGTTTTCACTGTACCTTTTGTATATCAATAGACAAATCATTTCACACCCGATCATGGAAGGAAAACATAATTAAGTCATCAAGAACCATAAAAAATTGAAATGCATGCATTTTATATTACATAACACATGGGGCAGCTGCTCGTTTATGACGTCACAAATCCAAAACTTTGAACTCTAATAACTTTCTTATTCTTTAACGGATTTTCCTCAAACCTTCACCAATAATTTGTACTATTATTTCTGCTATTTTTACAAGTTTTTATCAGGGTGAACTTCCCCTTTAATAGCGACTTTAAGAATGACTGGCGATCGTTTCTTGTGGTAAATTGTGTACTCCTAAATTCTCATTGGCGATGGTTTAAAGTCGCTCTTAACTTACAAACAGCTTTATGAAACATCCACCGCGCGATCAACGGCCGAGATCATAAGGGGGGGGGGCCCCAGTCTTCTTAGGCGTTGAAAAAGCCCAGTCTATTTAGGGTTAAAACCCTGTAGCTTTAGGGGTGCTACTATCAGGAGTCCCTGCTGGGGCACTGCCCTTGGTCCATCGAAAAAGGGTCTGCAAAATGTTTCTATTTCAAATTTCCAAGTGGCTTGAAGTTGAAAGAAATTCTTGAGGGCCATTAGAGGCTAAAATGACCCCACAAGTGTGTTCTATGTACATAGAGAGTGTAATTCTGAATATTCTTTAAATCCTCTAATGGCTCTCCAGAATGCTATTTTCCTTTGGCAAGGGGATCTGCCCCCCCCCCCCCCCTTGACAACCTCGTCAGAGACGCTGCCCCCGAACCCTTTAACCTGGACCTCCGGCCAAGGGTGTTCCTTTTTCAAATGCTGGCAGATATGTGATATCATTAAAATGAAACTCATCTCTGAGATGGTCGTAGAGACAATAACGAAAATACATGCCTATCAATTTTTCCTTGTTTTCCTGTCAATTTCAAATATTGCTTTCTTTTTCAAGTACACATACTCAAATAATTTCTCTCTAATCATATCGCAGTGTTAACAGTGTCGACTTCATAATGTGTTGTATATAATGCATTCTTTTATTGCTGATGTGGTTTACGGTACACCATGTGGAGTGTTATAGAAACAGTGGATAGAAGAAGAGAAGAAGTGGATAGGCGAGAAAGTGGAATTTTGAGAGTAGAGTATTCTTTCTTGAAAATAGTCCTGAAAAGGACTGTAAACCAGAAGGAATGTTCAGAAGGAACGTCGAGTCTCTCTACTACTCATCATCTCTACTCACCGACTCAAGCCAGCATCTCCTCATCAGCTCTACTACTCAAGCTGTTCTCACTGAACATTCCTTCTGGTTTACAGTCCTTTTCAGGACTATTTTCAAGAAAGAATACTCTACTCTCAAAATTCCACTTTCTCGCCTATCCACTTCTTCTCTTCTTCTATCCACTGTTTCTATAACACTCCACATGGTGTACCGTAAACCACATCAGCAATTGTACATGCCACCATGCAAACCTTCAAACAACATCTGCATTCTTTTATGTATATATGTATTGTGCAGGGCCCTGGTTGACAACAGTGTCTAAACCACTGAACAGGATACCCTGGGCCCGGACCCTGGGTAAAGAAGACAAATAAAATAAAACAAAACAGTACAAGATAATTATCAGAGAAACACAATGGCTCGTGCGTCACACCTTAAAAAGGTCTCAAGACGTTCAGGCAAGGTCGCCTGAGGTAGGGAAAATGCAATAATTGAAGAGAGTAGACAGCCTTGAGCAGTAGACTGGGAGAATGGTCAATTAGAGAGTAGTCGGGAAGAGATCTGGTGAAAGGAAAAGAAAATAGAAAGTGAGAAGAAAGGAAAGGTTGTAAGGATTTGGCTACAGCTCCAGGGTAGAAATAAGCATTAAAGACTGTATACATGTACACAGGGCTTAGTGAAAATAGATATGATACATCCAATACATTGGGATACTGATTATTTTATTATGTGCGTTTGATCTGAATCCTACAAGGAGTTTATAAAGAAAAAAAAAACAACACTTCTAGAGCTTTTTTTGTAGATTTGTATAGCCAAATTCATGAACTAAAAAAAAATGGAATAATTTTGGAATAGTCACATAAGCAATTTATTTACTGTACATGAGCAATAACCCCCCCCCCTTCCCTTCCCCCGTCTTTCTCCCCTCTCCCAAGTCTTATTGGGGATCAAACATCATATTCAGGGAAAATCTGGTGTTTTGCTTTTGAACAATAGTCGGTATGTGAAATTTGGAACATGCATGTATCACTCCACCTGTGGAGGAATGGAGGGGGGGGGGGGTGGGGGAATCACTGCCCCGCCCCCAGCCATAATATACTTTGCAACTTAAAAAACTTTGAGGAGTGTCTGCTCTTAATTTCATGTATTATCTCATCTTTATTAAGCTTGATTATCATGAATTATATGTTTGCTTATTTAATATTTTCTTTTAATGATGTCTCCTGTTGGCGATCGTGGTTTATATTTTGATTTGTATATATAAAATTTATTTCTCGCTTGTCATAGTTTGAGGAGCCCTCAATATGCAAGCTTAGCTTTTTAGTGGGATCCTCCATTTTCACAAATTGTAAATCACAAATCCTTTACACAAGATTATTTTGTATGTAACTTTCTCTATAACATGTCTTTTTCAAGTTGATTTTATGACCTTGGTATATTTTTTTATGATGTCGACTTGTTATGATTGTATTTATTTTATTTATATTTTTTTGAAAATGAAATTTCTCTTTAATGAATATGATGAATTGTTTCCATACAAATGCAGGCATTTATGGGACCAACGTACACCATTCTCCAAGAACCATTGGGTCTGCGCAGTCACCCAGACACAGTGGATGATTTCTTCAGGTTATGTACAAGGTACAGTACATATCATTTATTTCCCCCCCCAGAATGCTTATAATATATTTTTACCTGAAGAAGTTAGGGGGGAGGCTGATTCTGCCCCCCTTGACATTTTTCGCGATAAATCTGCCGTGCAAATTTTTTTGACCGTGTCGGTCGTCGAAATAGCCCAGTCTATTATCAGTATGTCACACTATTGTGATAGTGAAAATGAGTACACTGTTTCAGCATTTCACAACCACTAACATTTCTGATGGTGAATTACTAGTATTTACAATTGCCCCATTCATACACTTCCGTGTTGGTTACTCCAAAGATGTTCCCTAGCTATCCTTCAGTCTCCAGCTATGCAGTCTATAGTACCAAGATCCAGACTGGGGTTCGGGTAGGCTTTGTGGTGTTTTAGTGCTGTTGATAGTGGAAATAATCACACTTTTGCTCAGTTTCACATTTTAGTCCCAACCATAAATATTTCTGTTGGCTGTTTTTTGCCACTGTCCCATTCACGCACTTCTTGTTAGGTTACTCCAAAGCTGTCCCCGAGCTATCTTTCAGTGGCTATGCAGTCTATACCACCATGTTCCAGGTTAGGATTAGGGTATGTTTTGTGGCGATTTAATGCTGTTGATAGTGGAAATAATCAAATAGTTCCATATGCACCCCCACTAAAAATAACAAAAGAGAGTTGTTGAGACTTCCAGTTTGTTCACTTCAGATTTTTTAATGACTTTTTAACTGTTGCTTACCTTGGGGTTGGGACTCGAACTCATCTCGATTTATCTGCAGTCAAGACTTTCCCGCTATGCTAGCGAGAAGCGCTGATACCGGAAGGGGTATTTTAACGATTATCAGCCAATAGTTTGACTAGTCATGACTCACAGACCCTTTACTGACTAAATAAACTGTGTCTATGGACAATTACACGCATTAGATCCTGCTCAAAATTTGACAGAATAAAGCCATATTTTGGTATGTATTTCCACTTCCCCATCATATATGTTCTATATTAGAGCTAGATATATTATTCTGAACCCTCTCCATTTTTCTATTTTCAATTTTAGTGGGGGTTGCATATGGAACTCTTACCGGAAATAATCACAATTTTGCTCAATTTCACACTCTAGTCCAAACAACAAACATTTCTGTTGTTGAAATATTAAACATGGTCCCATTTGTACATTTCTGCGTAGGTTACTCCAGAGATGTCCCCTAGCTATCCTTCAGTCCCCAGCTATGCAGTCTATACTACCATGTGCCATTGCAGCTGTTACACTAGATCACAGAGAGGCCAACGCTTCAGTCATGAAATTCTTCACGGAAGTCATCCAGTGCGGAAAGGAAAGATGGGTGAGATTGGAAAATAAGTTCGTTGATTTATTTTCACGCTTTAAAGAACACATGGAAACAAGTGAAGTCTGTCTAGGAAGACTAACCCAAGGGAGACATGAAAAGATTTTATGAGCTGGGTCCTATTCACACAAAAGTTAGCAATCAATGGTATGCTTGATTTTACGATTGATTTGTACATTGTAGCCAATGCAATCAATCATAAAAAAAAATGTTAAATGATTGCTAAACTTTGTGTTACGGGCCCCAGGCCAGGGGGGTGTTTCACAAAGATTTAAGT
This sequence comes from Lytechinus variegatus, assembly GCF_018143015.1. NCBI lineage: Eukaryota > Metazoa > Echinodermata > Echinoidea > Temnopleuroida > Toxopneustidae > Lytechinus > Lytechinus variegatus. Next base: position 11,229,517 of record NC_054758.1, on the reverse strand, counting down.
ATGACTTAGAGTCGCACTTAAATAATGAGTTGCGTACGGTATGAAAGGCTTGACCGCATTGGTCAGATTGTGTGATGAGGACGCGCACTAATGCGTATCAATAAGATCGCGCGTTGCATATCATGTACGCGTCGGCATTTAAGTGCGACTTAAGTCATGCTTAAATCTTTGTGAAACACCCCCCCCCCAGGTGGTATTTCTGGACAGATTCCTGTTAAGGGTCTTTCAAGGAAGAATGCTTTTCAAGGGAAATCTAAACTCTAGGCCCCTTCTTACAAAGAGTTACGATCAACCTGATCAACCACAGCTATGGATGGCCAGCAACGTCAACATCTGAAATGCAAATTTATTCAAAATGTGTTCTAGATATGATGTTTATTCATACATTCATCATTCTCTTGAAGATTCAGTTAGATGCTCTGTTTTATTTGGAGATTTGCAAATTTCCTTTAATGATAATGATATAGGGTATTTGTATTGCGCACATATCGACCCTGTTAGGTGCTCGAGGCGCTCCTATATTACCCGGCTAAGCTAGGCGTTCATAGCGCACACAGCTTTTTAAGGAATTACTCCCTACCGGTACCCATTTACCTCACCTGGGTTGAGTGCAGCACATTGTGGATCAGTTTCTTGCTGAAGGAAATTATGCTATGGCTGGGATTCGAACCCACGACCCTGTTTCAAAGACCGAAGACTAATCCACTGGGCCACAACGCTCCACTTTAGAAAAAATATAGGGTATGGATGACTTTCCATACAGTTGCGATTGATTAGATCAATTGTACCTCTTTGTAAGACGGGGCTCTGGTCTTTATTTACAGGTAGTCCTATACAAGTGGTTGCTGAAACAACTTTGAATTTACAATGTTTTGTAGTAAGAGCTTCATTATCAAAGATGTTTTTGGAAGTTATGAAGATCCTAAGCTTGTAAAGGATTTTCTGAACATTATGTCAAAATCTATCACAAATTAGACACTAGTTTTTAAAAGGTCAAAAATTGTTGCTCGCTCGCTTTGCTCCTGTTTCCGTGCAGCTTTTCAGAAACGGAACCCCACGCGCCATGTCTGGTCCCCTGAAACACTTTTGCAAAAATGCAACAAAAAACCCCCCAGTTATCTAAGGCCTACTATAAAGCAGTCAATTATTTCCCTTATTTCCTTCGTTCTTCCTCTTCTGTCAGATCCCTACGTTGATCATATTCCAATAATTTAATTCATGGCCCCCGTACTAAGACCCGATATGGTGATCATGCATTTTCTGTAATTGCTCCCACCCTCTTGAATAAACTCCCAACTCATATCCAAAATGCTCCCTCCGTGGAAATTTTCAAATTGTCACTTAAAACTCACCTTTTCTCATAACTTGTTCTCTTTTTCTTTTCTCCTTTTTAATGGATTGACTGTATATTATTATAATCTGTCAACCTGTGCACTTTGAAACACCAGTATAAAGCGCCCTACAAATGTTATTATCATTATTATTATTCAATTTTTGTGTTTCTGAACGATAGAAATATTTCTCGCCCCTCCATTACAGGAATCAGAAGACTACGAACAGAGAAAAGCTGCTGTGAACGCCATTTTCCAGGAGTATGGCGAAGCCTTGATGAAAGCTATAATGGAAGCGTGTTCGTTCTACCTACCAGCCTACCGTATGCCGGATCACGGCGAAGTTATCTTCCATTTGCTGGAGTACGATAGAGAGGTGAGTATGGTGTATAGTTCAGAAATATTGTTGAACCCATCGGCAGAAGAAAAGTTTTTATTACAGTAACTTTTTCTATCCAATGGCACCTGGGTTCTGAATTTTAGATACATCGTTTCGCCTCTAGTGTGAATATGAAATGAGATGCCATCTGAAATGCATGTCCTTTCAAAGAGAAGCAAGGATATTGATGTGCTTATATCAGGGCCCCGTCTTACAAAGAGTTACGATTGATCCAATCAATCGTAATTGATCCAATCAATCATAACTCTATGGAAATCTATCAGTGTCATAATTGATTCTACAGGAAATTTAAACAAAGAGAAGCACAGTGAATTTTTCAGAAAACAATGAAGGCATGAATATATATCATAGAAAGTTTTTTGGAAAAAAATATGCATAAGAATGTTGACGTTACTGGCCGTCCATAGTTGTGATTAATCGGATCAATCGCAACTGTTTTATAAGACGGGGCCTTGGGTGCACACACTGGATACAGCAGTGGTGTCATAATAAAAAGCAGAGTTTGCCCTCTCGGTCTGTATGATTCAAGGAAATCATTGGAATTCGATCAAATTTCCACCACAATTCAACTGTTAACCATTTAATAAAACAAATAATGCACTGGGTTAGATTCAAGATGCAAGTGGAGCTATAGGTGTCTTGGGTATTCACAATATAATACACAAGCAGGAGGAGCTTCAATACCCTTGTGATGATAATGCATGGTTTTGAAACGAAACTGATATACAACGGATCCATATTGTTTTTTTTTCATAAAATGAATAATACAAGAAAGTGCATTACTATAGAAATAATGCTCAGTTATGAATGTATCAGCACTTGAGGTATGTACAAAGTGTAGTAGCTTGTGCATAACATTGTGAATATCTGATGGCTGCATCAACACTAACGTTACAAATTAACACAATGCATTATTTGTTTTATGAGTGGGTCAACAGTATGAATTTTTGTGCTAATTTGGAAAACGTGCCCCAAATTTCCTCAAATGGCATAGACCAAGAGGTTGCATCTGCTTTCTACATATTATTTTCACTAATTGAAAGCAGCATTTCTTACTAATGACTATGTTGTGTATTGTTTGCACGAGTTGAAGGTGGTATTTCTTATTAATGCCTATGCAGTGTATTATCTGTACTGATTGCGTTGGTTCATACTTCATACTAATACCCTGTTGTATATTATTTGCACTAAGTGAAGGGGATATTTCTTACCTATGCCCTGTTGTGTATTATCTGTTCTGATTGAAGGCATTTGTTCATAGAAATACCCTGTTGTAAAGGATTTGCACTAATTGAAGGCGGTACTTATTGCCAATGTCTATATTGTGTATTATCTGTACTGATTGAAGGTGGTAATTCTAATTAATATCTTGTTGCATATTGTTTGCACTATTAAACTGAGGGCAGTATTTCTTACTAATACCCTGTTGCCAAGTTGTGTATTATCTGTACAAATTATAGGCAGTATTTTTTACTAATGCCCTGTGGCGTATTATTTGCACCAATTGGAGATAATAATTAATATTATAAAACGGGTTCAAGGATGTAGCCAATGGTGAGTGCGTATTCAAGTCACGTGTTCATGCTTTAATTATGCGCAACCTTCCAGTCGTGCATTTTTCGTGCAGCACTGTGCATTTTTTGTGCAGCACTATGCAATTTTTGTGCAGCATTAGTTCCAATAGCACGTAAAAACTGATACGCGTTCAGTAAAAGAGGCTGGCTAGGATTTTGATGCGCTTACTTAGGCGCGCATAGTAGATACGCCTGTGATGTCATAATTGATAGTCTTGTGATCTCTTCGTCTGTGCGATCGTACACAAGTTGGAGGGATTTGAACAAGATTTCCATGAAAAATTCTTTTTGCCGACCCGTTTTATAAAACAATTAATGCACATTTGAAGATTCGTGATGTTAGTGACGATGCGAGCAACTCTCGGGCATTCACAATATTATGCAAAAGCACTCGGCGCAAGCGCCTCTTGCTTTCGCATAATTGTAAATACCCTCGAGTGTGCTGCATCGTCATAACACACTCATAAATGTGCATTAATTGTATAATATTAAGCCCTGTTGTGTATAATATTAACAGATTACAAATGAATTTGATTGATATGGGTGGGAAAGAGTGTGCCTAAAGGGGAATGAAATCTTTGGAACAAGTTGGCTTTTGTGGAATCAGAAAAATCAAAGAATGAGATCAAAGAAAGTTTGAAAAAAGCATACAAATAATGCGAAAAGTTATGAGCATTTAAATACTGTGATCCCTAGTGCTATGGACATCCTCCCATTGGTAATGCAACAAGTATTTGTGATGTCACATGTGAACAACTTTTCCTTTGATGTACTATAAAATACCACGAAAATGTGTATTTTTGCTCTTTCTAATGGTTATACAAACTCTTTATCCATAATGTATTCTTTGAAAATACAGTATTACATGCCCTCCTAAAGAAAGAATACATGATCTACTGATATCTACATGTAGATGTGAGAAAAGAGGGAGTTTAAGTGAAATATATAGAAAAGTAAAGGGAAAGTTGCTTGCATGGGACATCACACATCTTTGTCACATTGCCAATAGGAGGATCAACAGTACAATAATGATCTAAACTTCAAATGCTTTTTGTCTTATTTATTCAATTTTTCTCAAACTTTCGTTTATCTGTTTTTCTAGATTTTTCTGTTTATGCACAAGCAATCTCATTTCAAGGGTTTCATTTTCCTTTGATAAGCTAATCCTAGCAAAGTTTGACACTTCCTGGCTGCCATGAGTTTAAAGAGAAATGCCAGTAGTTGCAGTAAACACTGATTTCATGAGAAAGTCTGTAAAACCAGGCTTAATTGTCAGTATATCATTGAGGATCTAGATCTGGTACAGTTACATAAAATGAACTTTGTGAAATCTTGAAATCTACGCTGAAAAATGTTCACACTGAAGATCACCAACACAGATAGGCACACGTGGGACAGTGTATTATTCTTGCTGGAATAAAGACCCGGCGGAAGTGACCGAATCCGCGCTTATTTCTCAGCAATTACACAGTTTCTTCCAGAATCCTTTGGCACATATTTTTTATTCATACAAACAGACACTTGGGTTGTCATTATATTAGATTCTGTAAAAAGTCATTTTGAGATCGTTACCAAAACTGGAATTTATCTTTAATCATCACAAGTAGAAGAGCAGTGAGTAGCTGCAAACATTCTTTGGGATTAAAACTTTTACTTGTTTTCTGTGTAATGAACTACTCACACTGCCTTTAATCTATACGGAAGCCAGTGACTTGAGGAGGTGGTGTGATAATTTATCTTGCCGTGTTGACATAATAACGTTTACATGGAGGCATACCCTATCTCGCCTAGTCGACTTACAATAAGTTATATGTCAACATTGCAGGATATGTTGTCTTGTCAAGTCGACTTGTGAAAGTTGTACATGTACATGTATATCAACATGGCGAGATAAGTTATCTAGCTAAGTTGACATAAGTTTAGTTTTTTAAAATGCTGTATGTTAACATGTTAGAATATGTTATCTAGTGAAGTCACTTGTGAAAAGTTGTATTTGAGCATGGTGGCAAGATTTAAAGGTCAAGTCCACCTCAGAAAAATGTTGATTTGAATTAATATAGAAAAATCAGACGAGCACAAAGCTGAAAATTTCATCAAAATCGGATGTAAAATAAGAAAGTTATGACATATTAAAGTTTCGCTTACTTTTAACATTATATATTAAAACGAGCCAGTTACATCCAGATGAGAGAGTCGATGATGTCACCCACTCACTATTTCTTTTGTTTTTTATTGTTTAAATTATACAATATTTCAATTTTTACGAATTTGACGATTAGGACCTCCTTGCCTGAAGAACAAAATGTGAAAATGATGGAATTCCACATATGTTCAGGGAGGAATAAAACTTCATTTCACATGACAATGACGAGAAAATCAAAATATTTCATATTTCATATAACAAAATACAAAAGAAATAGTGAGTGATGTCATCAGTTCCCTCATTTGCATACCGACCGAAATGTGCATATAACTGTTTAGTGAAATGAAGCGAAAATTTAAAGTGTCATAACTTTCTTATTTTACATCCGATTTTGATGAAATTTTCAGTGTTATGCTTGTTGAATTTTTCTCTTTTTATTCAAATGAAGTTTTTGTTGGGGTGGACTTGTCCTTTAAAGAAAAAAAATCTTGCCTCGTTGACATACATGTACATGCGCCGCTTTTCATATGTTAACTTGGCAAGATAATGTATCTCGCCATATTTACATTCAACATTTCATAATGACACACAAGTTTTTATATATGTCGTTTTGGTGAAATAACATATCTCTCCATGTTTGCTTTAAAACATAATAAAAATAACAGGCATTTGTATTGCGCCATCTATCTAGAAACAATCTGTTCCGAGGCACGTTATTATTATTATCCAGGCCTTGATATAATATGAAAAGACAAATTATCTCACCATATCTTTAAAAAGTCAATGGCTCTGTAAAGCTTCAGTAAATCTATGAGTGGGTGACACTTGTAATGAAGACTTTTGCAATTCTATTAACCATTCCATGAACTGTAAAATCACAGAATTGGATAATTGATTCAGCATTAATGTAGACGAAGGGGGAAGGCTAACAAGAAAATGCGATTGTGTTTATGCAAGGGCGTAATACTTTGCGTAAACTATTCTTGAAAGATTTAGGAGCATCGATGTTACAATGTTCAGTCGAAGGGAAGGATATCTTGTAGGCGACTTACAAGTATAAAAGTTCAGAGAAAATTCATATGTAGAAGTCCTGAAGCCCTGGAATCTCAGAAATGCCTCACATTGTGGTATATACCCCCTCCTGTTTAATAGATGCAGACTACATGTATGTTACAGTAGAAAACACTGTCCCTTGGATAGGATGTCAAAGGGGAATGAAACCTTTGGAACAAGCAGGCTTGTTTGGAAAAAGAAAATCAAAGAAGAACAAAGAAAGTTTGAGAAAAATTGGACAAGTAATAGAGAAAGCTGTGAGCATTTGAATATTGTGATCACTAATGCTATGGAGATCCTCCAATTGACAACGTAACAAAGATGTGTGATTTCACATGTGAACTCTCACTTTGATGGACTATAAAATACCCCTAAAATGTCTCTTTTGCTCTTTCTTATGGTGATATGGTGATACAAACTCTTTATCCATAATGTATTTGAAAATCTGTATTACATGCCCTCCTACACTTGTAAAGAATACATGATCTACTGATAGATGTGATAAAAGATTTCACCTGCGTCACCTATGGTCCATAATTGGTATTCGCAATAGCGAAAAAAGAAAAATACACAGGAAGGATGAGCGATTTGTTTTCGGAAACCCTATCATTAGGTGGTTTCAGACCGCCTCGAAGTTCGCCAGTTCCAGGTATTCTCTGATCGGGAAATTTACCCCGATCAGAAAATACCAGGTATTTTGGTAATGTGAAAGCAAACTACGCGTAATTTCCCCGAAAGAAAATACCCGCTAAATAGTAGGTACTTGGCGAAATTACGAGAACTTTCGTGGGGATTTCTCCAAGGTCGCAGGTATTTTGGCGATGTGAAAGCAAATTACGGGAACTTTTAGCCCAGCGTGTCGTTGGGCGCGGCGGCGTGGGTGGCTGCTGGGCTAGTGATTTTGAATCTCGCGCCTTGCCTGCTTATCAGACCATACTGCACATGCTCGTAACTTCGGGAACTTATCCCGAAGGATGTGTTTCGGGGCAGTGTGAATGCAGGAATAATTAACGGGTATTTTGTAGCCTGAAAAAGTTTTCGTAATTTAACGGGGATTCTTGTGATCGAGGCGGTTTGAAACCACCTATTGCGGTTAACAACACTTAAAGGGGAATCCAACCCAAATAAAAACTTGTTTTTATAAGAAAAAGAAAAATCAGACAAGTTGATAGGTGAAAGTTTGAACAATATTGGACAAATAACAAGAAAGTTATGAATTTTAAAAGTTGTAAATATTGGTAATCACTATGCCTATGGAGACTTCAAATTGGCCGCTTATGTGATGTCATAGTGATGTAAGGCAAGGACTACTCTTCCATGTACTTCAATACATATTATGGCTAAAATGTCATTTTCCCCAAAAGTTTTATTTCAAATTGTATTTTTCTTTCATGAGGACATTAAACAATATACTATCTGGGTTATATTTAGATTACTGCCCCAGGGGAATGGGTACCTAGGAGAAAACCACAAATCCCTGATAATAAAGTACATGGCCTATGGTAAAGTTGTCCTTGCCCCTTGTCATAATTTACTTACCCAGTTGCCAATTTGATATTTACATGGTATTAGTGATCTAGATTTTAAAACAGCTATAACTTTCTTAATGCTTGTCCGATTTCTTTCAAACTTTCACCATTCTGTTTAATTCATTTTTCTCCTTTTAAACACAACATTTTATGGCCAAGGCTGGATTCGGCTTTAAAATACTTTGAGACAACATTATTGTGGGTGAACTCTGGCGTACAGATTGGGTGGTGGATGGGGTGGGCGTGTACCCCCAAAAAGAAAAGGAGAAAAAGGTGACATATATTATTTTCTGAATATTATGTCGAAAAAATTTATATCATAAAATTATATTTTTATATCAAAATGGTCAAAATTTGTGCTTGCCTGCTGCACTCGCTCGCTCACAACTTTGTTCAAATTTTGCCTTATATGCCATGTCAACCCCCTCAGAATGTTTGAATTATTGTGCCAATTGGGGTTGAATATGATAGTCCTATAAAATAACATGTAAAGAATTTGAAACTCGATTCTTTTTTTCACTTTTTTTGAAACACATCTGTCTCTTTGATATACAGAGCTTATCAAAATGGCTGGAGGCGGCTCTGAAGACTCTACCAACGGAAACGGCAGGTCGCATCACGGCGACAGCAAAACAACTTAGTGATTTCCATAAGAATATTTGCAGGTAAGGTGTAGTTCCAGGATCTGAGCTATAACGTTTGGTCTAAGGCTAAGGGTTTGTAATTTGGATCCACTTAGTCTGATAACAGATGATCTAATTATAAACAAGATTGTGTCAAAACCTTTTGCCTAATTCCATGCAGTAGCCTGTATTCTGATGCAAGCGGGGTTTATGAAATACCTTACCACTCTCCCCTTCACAAAATTTAGAGCTTAGATGGCCTCGCCTGGCAAGATGAACACAGTAAGCTTTGATTGATGTTTCATAATAAGCAAAGCGCTCCATTTGTTAAGAGCCAAATGATTAATTTGTTAATACCATCAGCTACTGTTGAAAACTCATCTTTGTACAGTAAAATTCTTATTTCTGACAACTGAGCATCTCAACAGATAGTTCAGTACTTTTTCAAAGTTTGTTTATGGTTAAGCAGACCTTCATTTTTGAGGAGCGCGATCGCGCCGGCGCTCCTCCCTCGCTCCTTAAAAAAAATAAGGAGAGCAAAAAATAGCGCTCCTCAAAAAAAAAAAAAAATGAAAAAAAAATTGCTAAAATTTCACATTCACATCTTTAAATCCATGAAATAGCCTTCTTTTATCCATAATTCCTTGAAATTACTTTGATTTAGTTGAAATCTATCAGAAAAATGAAGAATATTCATCTCTTTCCCGACTCTGATTTTAATTTAATATCGGTAAATATTGCAGTCCCATGTAGTCCCATATGTAGATTTTCATGGCAACACCATGGAAGTCTACATGTGGGACTACAATATTTACCGAGGTAAGTTCAAATCAGAGTCGGGAAAGTGGTGAATATTCTTCATTTTTCCGATAGTTTTTAACTAAATCAAAGCAATTTCAAGGAATCATGGATAAAAGAAGGCTATTTCATGGATTTAAAGATGTGAATGTGAAATTTTAGCAATTTTTTTTTCATTTTTTTTTTTTTTTTGAGGAGCGCTATTTTTTTTAAGGAGCGCGGGAGGAGCGCCGGCGCAATCGCGCTCCTCAAAAATGAACTTCTGCTTAACCATAAACAAACTTTGAAAAAGTACTGAACTATCTTTTTTTTACTAAATAGGTTCATTATTGCGTACGGTCTTGGAGGTTAGTATAAATAGAGTACGATATCGGACAATCCGTGTCACTTGATAAAGAGTTGCAGCGGCACTCGAAAGCTCGTGAACTTGTAAGCTAGTGAACACTTTTTGCGAGAGTGATCACGAATTTCCTTGTTGACCATAGTAGATTGCGAGACAAATGATTACCCTCTAGCGATTATCTTTTTTTTTTTAGCAGGAGCGCGTACGACATCTTGTAAACGTATTGATGTGACCCAGGCCTAGTTTCACCACAGATTAACTAATAGCTACATAGCTATTGCATATATGCAATGTAAAGAAAAATCTACAATTTATCATACATGTATTGTAATGCATTGATTTGAGCTCCTCACGGAGAGCGATTCTGAGGAGCTCAATTGAGCTTCTCAAAAAAATAAGGGGAGCGATTTATTGAGCCCCACGAAATTATAAACGTGAAGGACTGGTTAAGGAAATGAACTTTAATAGGCAATTGGGGATAACCCATTGAGGAACATAAAGGATCGCCAGTCTTGCATGAATTCGGAATGGTTTTTGAAAAGAGGCCCTGAGGTTTTAAACGCTATTATTGTGACATGATTGTTCTCTACTGTCAGAAAGATGATGATGATTATAAAAGTTTCTTTGCAAGATGAGGTCAACATTAAAGTTTACGTGCAAGAATCTTATGACAAATGTTATATTATCCCAGTTATTTTACTATGAACTTCTGATACAATTCTGTTGCTTGTCCTTGCAAATCAGGATATTTCTGGTTACTTTCACAAGTTGGCGAGACACAACATCGTTTATGCCTTGCTGTTTAATATAAAGATTTCATTTCTTTTGCCAATATGATTTTTAGTTCATCCGGCCCGAAGGGCCAAATGAGCTTATGTCGTGGCGTATGTCGTCCGTCCACAATTTCAAAATGCTACTTCTTCGCCATTTCAAGTCTGATCTCAATTCTGTTTGCTTTATATGATAGCACTAGGTGGGGATTCAAAACTTCTACACAGAATTTTGAAATTCATTAAATATGCTAATTTATGTGCATTTTTCAAAATTCACAAAAAAATGCTTCTTTATTTGTTGACCGATTTTGAATTTTTTGCTTCCATCTAATTTATGCAAAATTTATTCATAAATCACAAAAAATGTTTTTTCCTTCTTCATTTGTTGATCAATTTCAATTTTGTTTGCTTTGTATGATACATGTAGCTCGAGGTGGTGATACAAAATTTTAACACAGAATTTAATAGAAATTCATTAAATAGGCTAATTTATTCATATATTTTCAAAACTCACAAAAATTACTGATTTATTTGTTGATTGATTTTGATTATTTTTGTTCCATCTTGGAGCTACATGAGGTTCACCAAGGTTCTGCACAGAGTTAAGAAATTTTGACTAGAAAGTTATTTATGCTTAATTTATATGAAATTTATTCATAGATCACAAAAATGCTTCTATGTCATTTCTTTATCAATTTCAATTCTAAATCCTCAATTTATGTCACCAATATAATTCACTACATTGTTAAATTTTGTTGTGAGATGCCGGATGAGCTTCACATCATTGATGTGATAGTTTTTTTTTTTTTGGGGGGGGCTGTAAAAGTTTGGTAGCCGGATTATTTTATACTGCACACGTACTTTACAAACAACTTGATTTTTTCCTGTACTTCTTGAAACCAAATGCAGTTCTGCGAAAAGTAATCGTCTTTGCTCTCGTCAACGGATGTGCGCAACATTTATTTTCAGAATTATAAACAGTGATCATCTTTTTCTTTCACCAGGAAACATTAATACAAACTTAGTAGCAAACATCAATCATTTTGAGAGAGATTTAATTGATGTCATGTTGGCCTGCAAGGTGCCTTCGTTAAAATGATTGATTTGCCGTAAGGCACATTTTATAATTAGATGGAAACAAAAAATAAGTATAAATATACATCAGTGAATAACGTTGTAAATAGACCGAAATATAAATTCTTGTACATTGTACGTAGCCAAATAAAGGCCAAAATTACTTTCATTTTTCATTTTGTCAGGAAGCATTAAAATTATTTATAAGATGGAGAGTACAATGTATTGCATCCTTAATGGTAGGAATACCATAATGATGCATAATTGATATTTTTAAGGGTTTTTTTCCGGAGCTGAAATTGGTATTCAGAGAAAATGTCCAGTAGTTAGAGACCATAAATGTCGAATTTTTATCATACAATAAAATAAAGCGATAGATGAGGTAACTTTCCAGACAATTCCATCACAGCTACATGTAAAAGCCTCAGTCTGCAGCTGTTTATAGCTTTAATACTTTCTTGAAAGAATAAACACACACATGAATAATATGACTTTCTACCAAAACATTTAGTTTACATGCAGTAAACAGATATTCTTCTATTATAGATTTTCTTATTATGAAAACTTCCTTCAAGCTTAAGTATAGGTGAAGGGGGGGGGGGGGCTCATTTGCCATTAGACTCTTCGCCGAATGACGGAAATGGACTTTACGATGCTAGTTGATTTTGGAAGAGACTTTTAGCCCCGTAAAAATTGCCCTGCAATGCAATTTGTATGACGTGGAAATTTTGACTTTTGCAACCGCAACAGGGATATTAGATCTGCGGTTCGTATACTAAATTCTAGTTGGTACTTCGGTAACAATGTCATTTCCGATTTGGGACGATTTGTTAGAGCCACGATAGTTGTCGTAGAGTTCTAGAGTGCCTCTGTAATATGAAAGCAACAGTCAATCGGCGTGCCTCTAGGTAGATTCATATGAATGTACTTTGTACAGGGAAGCAACATGTACATGTTAGGCCCAAAAATAAATTCTTGATTTTCCCATTAAAAACAGATTTTCATCAAAATAAAGGTCTGTCATGGAATCAGGTTTTGAAAATAAATATAATGTGATAATCATTACCACCTCGGTATAATTTCCAAACAATGTCAAAATAATTCGATATCTAATCCCCCAAGGGGGGGGGAGTAAAACATAATGTCAACAGGGCCAAAGTCCTTCACATTGTGTGTGAGATGGTTTGCTGTTTGTGTGGGAGGAGCCGGCAAAAAAAAAAAGCAAAATCGGATAGATTTCAGACGGACTTTTCTGTGCAGATATCAATGCATGCGAAGTTGTTAAGCTGGAGAGGTGAATATGACCCATGGATTTAGTTGCCAGCAATGCACCAATAATCCATGTTTATATATAAATTCTATGTACTGTAATGATGTACCTAAGCCTTCAATAATTCAGTTTTTTAACCCTTAAAGATAAATTCCAGTTCTGGTAACGATCTCAAAGTGACTTTTTACAGAATCTAATATAATGACCACCCAAGTGTCTGTTTGTATGAATAAAAAATATGTGCCAAAGGATTCTGGAAGAAATTGTGTAATTGCTGAGAAATAAGCAAAATAAGCGCGGATTCAGTCACTTCAATCGGGTCTTTATTCCAGCAAGAAAATACACTGTCCCACGTGTGCTTGTCTGTGTTGGCGATCTTCAGTGTGATTGTATTTCAGCTTAGATTTTATGATTTCACAAAGTTCAGTTTATGTAACTGTACCAGATCTAGATCCACGATGATATAGTCATACTTCACCTCGGTTTTACAGACTTTCTCACAAAATTAGTGTTTTACTGCAACTACTATTATTTAGATTTAATATGTACACAATTTGTTTGAAGAACTACTTTCTTATCCATGCCATAATATACCACCATGTTGGCCTAGCGCTTCTCATGACCTGTCAGTCCAGTGGAGTCCCCGGGTGGCGGGTATGCTGTGCTGAGCAGTCGTACACGAGAGCACTGGATTTTTTTTATGTCACATCCTGCAAAATGATTATGGCCTGCATGGATACATGTAGTATTAACAAGAATTTTGCACATGACAGGCAGATCTAATGTTACTGTACACTGTTAGAACTGTGGTGTTCAAACTGGCACCAGTTGGTGTTAATAGAGGACCACACCCTGAGGTGTTGAAATTACACCATAGAGACTGAACATAACACCAAAGAGTGTAAATGTAACAAGGTGTTGTAGCAACACCTACATGTATACTAGTAGGTGTTAAACTAACACTGTCAATTTAAGACTGGTGTATAAAAATAACTGGTGTGGTCGTCTATGTACACCAGTTAACACCACAGTTATTGCTGTGTAGTTGTAGATGCTAAAACTCCAGATTGTCACATCTGGGGCTCCCGTCTTACAAAGAGTTGCAATCGATCCAATCAACCATATCTACATGTATAGAAAGCCAACAACGTCCACATCCTAAATGCATGTTTGTTCAAAGTATTTCTAGATATGCTGTTTAATCATACATGTACATTCACGGCTTTCTTGAAAATTTTGGATGCTCATTTATTACTTACATATTATTAATTCGGCAATTACAATATATACATTAATGATTTACAATATAAAACAGAACCGAGGATGGGTACATGTAGCTTAGCTGCCTTGGTCTGGGAAAAGGAGTATTTCATCTGACAAGTCCTGTTTTATCCGACAGTTACCATAGTTGAACTCGCCTTTTTATATGTACGTATAAACGCGATCTCTGATCCCTTCTTCGCAGTGTTCAACCCGGCTCGCGGATTCAACACCCGAGCCGAGTCAATGTGTAAACACGGTATTTGATAGACAGGGCCCTTGACTTGCAATGAAACTCAGCATGCAAATCTTCCATTAAAAAAAAAATTACATTTAGTAATTGATTATTTAAGATTATTTTCTATTCATTAAAGGTCAAGTCCACCTCGCAGAAATGTTGATTTGAATCAATAGAGGAAAATCAGACAAGCATAATGCTGAAAATTCCATCAAAATTGGATGTAAATTATTTTTCACAAAATTCTTAGACATGTATGTGCACATTTTTTACATGCAAATAAGAGACTGGATGATGTCCCTCACTATTTTATAATTGCATTTGTCAACCCCAAAGTATTCAGAATTTGAATTCTTCATATGAAGAGTCATTTATGTTCACAAAAGGCAATTCCAGATATTCGTACATGGGATTAAGCTTTTCAAAACAAAAAGGCATGCAACATGTACGCCGTACATGTACAATACGTCAGCAAACTTCTGATATTTTGGCTTGCAAACGCTGGCTAATACCCCTTTCACGCTGCCCTCTTCATTTTTCACCGGCAAACTTCTCCGCCTCGCATTCCTCACTTCACCGGCGAAAAAAAAATGTACCCTTTCGCACTGACATTTTTTCACCGGCGAAAGTTCAATGGGCGATTCGAGGGTATCTACTTGGCCACAGCATTCAGCTGAGCTTGCAAGTAGTTGCGCGCGGAATCTCGGTGCAGGGGACTTCGGGAGAGAAAAAATTTGACCTCTGACGTCATTAAAGAGGAGAAGTTCTCCGGTTTGCTTTCATACTGGCTGTTTGCTTTCACCGGCGAAGTTCTCCACCTCTAGAGGTGGAGAAGTTCGCCGGCGAACTTCACCGGTGAAGTTCTCCTGTGTACCTTTCATACTGGACACTTTCCCCTTCGCTGGCGAACTTCGCCGGTGAAAAGCGCACTGTGAAAGGGGTATAAATCTTTCAGAATGGATATTTTGGCTTGCCATACATTAGTTCGCGTGAATGCTAACACCCATTCTTGATCAACGTCTATTTTCTTCTTGTTTTCATTTCCAGTGCTGATGAGGAGAAAAACGTCTGCTACGCCCTGCGTGATTTCACCCGCCTCTACAGATAGCCAACGCGTCGTCATTGTCCGGGGACACCTTAAGCAATGAGATGATTTTTTTTAACTGTTCTTTTTAAAGCAACATTTTCTTAAATTTTATGGCAAGTTATATCGTGAACTTTTTATGCCTGGTACGTGACATTGGATTTGGTCCTGCTGTGGTTTCTTCTGTCTGCGAAGCCATCACAGTCTACATTGCAGGAATCGGATGATGAACACAGGGGCATGATGCATTGTACGGACATCCTACGATCACGGCAGGAGATTGTACGATCATCGCAGCTGTTTCAATAAGGCTTCCGCATGGCTCTGTCTTTGGCCTGCCAGGGCCCCGTCTTACAAAGAGTTATGATCGATCCAATCAATCACAACTATGGACGGCCAGCAACATCGAAAATGCAGATTTGTTCAAAATATTTTCTACATGTAGATATGATGTACATTCATACATTTATCGCTCTCTTGAAGATTCAGTGTGATTCTCTTTGTTTTAAGGAGATTGTGCGAGTTCCCTGTAGAAAAAAATTATGACACCACTGGATTTCCATAGAGTTATGATTGATTGGATCAATTGTAACTCTTTGTAAGACGGGACCCAGATCTGCAAGGCCAGACACATGCAATCGTATGATGGTCGTAACTAATGGAAACGCTAAAAGGGAGCCCACAGCAACCTGCGGTGCCACTAAAAAACTTTCGACTAACCCTCTGTACAATGGTCATAGCAATTGAAAACAAGGCATTAGCTTTGACTGGCTCTAATAGAGTACAGCAACTGTAGCGGGACCAAACTGCATGAAGCCTTATGTAAGCCAATCTCGAATTATGTTTAAATTGACTCTTATTTTCTTATTATACCAGAAGAGGATCCAGTGGCTTGTTGCAGACAGAGTTGCATTCAATCGCAACTCCAGAAATCAATTACAACTTTAATTTCCTACCAGTCAAAAGCGTGCATGACTTGCGATTGATTTTTTTTGGGTCGCGTTCAAAAGCAACTCTTTATTCAACAGGCCACTGAGGACTGTTTCATGAGACATATGAGTGGTGGTTTTCATTGACAACAGTTATAAGCTTCTGAAATCCTTGCATCTGATTGGCCAAATGCAAATTTTTTCAGTGAAAGCCACTGACAAGACGTTTTGTGAAATACTCCCCTGGTTCCATATATATACATATATCTTGGCTAGGCTAGTGAGGTGTTCAATGCTGAAACAATTTTATAATGCTGGGCAATTCCATATAATATGTATGTCAGACACCCTCATATGTGGGACCTTCATGAAATTTTCTGTCTCTGATCTTTTTGTTCTTTTGACAGTAATGCTCTCAAATGACCATGACTTGGTTAGTTTATGACTTGAAGTAAAATTGGAGAAAACTGGGGGTCAGACATACAAAAAAGTTGGAATATTTTATGGAATTGCCCTGCTGTTAGTTTACATTTTTAATAGTGTATACATGTACTTGTGTGTGAGGATGATAAAAATGATGACCTTTGACCTTTTCAACCAGGATGTGATGAGAATTTCATGCAACAAGCAATGACAGATTCTTCTTGTTCAACATTTTCACACCTTTTTTCTTTGGCCCTTATTCTGAAGTCAGGTTTAATTTAAACTCTGGGTCCCGTAACACAAAGGTTAGTGATTAATTAATCGTGCGCTTGATTTTCATGATTGATTGTACATTTAAGTCAATACAATCAGTCGTAGAAAACAAGTTCTACGATGAGTGCTAAGCTTTGTGTTATGGGCCCCTGGTCTTAAGTTGCAGTTAACTATGGATAGCCAATTGTAACATCAATCTCTAATAGTAGAGGTTTGGAGTATCAGCTCATTTGACTCGCAAATCATATTAACTGTCTGGAAAGGATAAAAAAGATAGTTGTCTTCACCATCATTAAGAATTAGGAACGAGCACAGTATACATTAAAAAAAACATACCATGTGAACAAATTTTGAAATTTGTGGCTTTTCATTATTATAGCACAGAACGAGACCACGATCTACATGTACATGTAAGTTAAACCGAACTTCAGGATACAGGTTTTTTTTTATGTGATCATTGCCCCCCCCCCAATTTCTGAAAGTACCCGTAGTATTTCTTGAAGAGTGATGATAAAAATATTTTTACTCGTAGCAAGTGCTTTTATGTGCATAGAGGAGGCATACAATTCAGTCAAATTGATAGAGATTTTCTTTTGCTTAGCCTTAGAATTTCAGTCTTTATTGAATACTTTAACGCAAAATTAAGAATGTGGGGTCATGACTACGTGTTATAATGATATCATTTTTGTTCCGAGCCAATTTTTTGGTAAAATGTAATGTAATATTTTTTTAATATTGAAAAGCTTACTATTTTGAATGCTCAATGAACATCAATGAAATATCAGTATATACTGAAAAATGCTTGAAATGTCATAATCCTGGAGTACAATAATGAAACAAACCAATCTGTAATTACATATATTTTTGTTTATTACAATATTTGTTAAAAATATTCTTTCTTTGATGCAGTTCAACTTTGAATGTCATTGTATATGAAGTCATTTTCTATTATAGGTAAATGTTTAATTTCAGCATTGTAAACCAAACACAATGGCCTGTATTCTGAAGTCGGGTGTAACTTAAACTCAGGTTTAAAGTTGTGGTCTAAGTATGGGCAGCTAATTGTCACATAATCACTAACAGTAAAGATATCATACTTCAGCTCATTCGGTTCTCAAATCATTAACTAATTGTGTAGGAAGTATAAATAAATTATTGTCTTCATCATCGATGAATCAGGAAATAGCACAGTAAACATAAGAAACATACAATTTGATGAAATTTTGATACTTTTGGCCTTCCATACTTAAACCACAACTTTAAACCTGAGTTTAAGTTAAACCCAACTTCAGAATACGGACCATAGTCTCTGAAATTACTACACAACTATCCTTTTCATTTCCTCTGATATGCATGTTATTTTCCAATTTCCTAGTTATGCCACAGTCTGTAAAAAAATATTTCTATTTCCAAGGACAGACGGTCAATCGGATTTGGAGTAGGTCTTTCGGGGTGACTAGCCTACACAGGGTTCCCGCAGTCATGGAAAATCACGGAAAAATTCTTTGTCATGGAAAGTCAGGGAATTTGGAAAATTTGTGAAAAGTCATGGAATTGCATTTACCTCTTGGCTATGGTCGTTTTCCAGTTCGTCCTGTCTTGCAGCTCTCATACTCTGTGATCATACTCTGCTATTATAATTGGTGTTCATGATTTCCATTTTTCCCAGTCACAGGAAGTCATGGAAAGCAGCAATTTTTTGTCATGGAAAAGTCATGGAATTCTATTTTCAAATTTCTGTGGGAACCCTGCATACAGTACACCTCCCCCTCAAAAAAAAAAAAAAGAAGCTTCCCATAAATTTTAACACGCAATTCAACCGTGGTTTATGTTACTTGAACTGGACTTAAGAATATGCGCCAATGTGTTGAAAGTTCTAAGTCTATCATTCCCTTTGATTATTGCTTGAGAACTAAAAGAAGTGCAGCCTCTATATCACAAAATAAAAGTATTAATATCCTGTACATCAGTGAATAATGCTGCAGGAAGGCCTTGTGACATCGTTCTGTGCAAACTTTGCGTGTGACTTGCGTTTAAGTATTTTTGTTACCCGCAGGCAGCCCGCATTGGCAACAACTCACGTATCTCACGTGCAGTTGCCCGCAGAAGCGCACACAAGTCTGATTTGCATGCAGAAACGTTTTTTGAACATGCTCAAAACCCTTGTTGTGGGTGATTGCCCACAACTCACTCGCAAGGCTTGCACGGAGCAATGTGACAGAGCATTTTTATCATTCACCTTTTTTTTCTAAAGGAAGCTCAGTGTTAAAGGTCAGCTATTGATAAAAGTTACCAGAGTAACAAATTATGGCTAGTATTTTGAACAAATGTTAAAAGGTATTATTCTAATTCTCTGTTCTAACAGCAAATCCTAAAGGCGACCGCACACCTTACGATTGGTCTGCGACTCAATTTCGGAATAAAATGTAGTAGAATTTGATGCTAATATTGAGACTTGGAATATCTTACCGTGTAATGTTCGTAATCACCGTGCGAATACCTGTGACTATGCTATCATCCTTTTTAGAATAAAAGCAAATTTAATATCTAGTCGTAATGACGTCAGAGCAGTCGTACGATTGGCTACGATTTGAAACTAATTTGGCCTTTACTCCAAAATAAATGCTTGTAATCTTTCAAAATGGTTATTAGAATTCTTTCAATTAATTTCAACCTCAAATGAAATAATATGTTCCATTCACCTTTTCAGAAAATGAGAAAGATGGGATTTGTCCCCAAATCGGATCGTGAACAGTCGCAAGGTGTGCGGTGGCCTTAAGTTCTCAAATTTGTATACCGATTTCTCTGGTGACTTGTACAATCTATGCATATGATAAAGCATGACAAAAAGCAAGAAAGCTCACTCCAGGCGACATTGTAATTTTGAGAATAAGAGCTCACCACCAAAAAAACGGTTGATTTTGTTTTGCTGGCAATATTGGGTTTAGCTTTTTTTCATCAATATTTGTCAATGTATTTTGGATATTTAGTACTTGTTGAGCCCTAAATCATGTTTACATCTATGTCTGTAAATTAAATGTTCTTGAAATGGTTGGATTTCAGCCTAGCATTATGGCTGATTTCAGGCGTGAAAACCTCCCATTTCAGGGCTTTCTAAGGCTTTTAGGCCAAGTTATGCGACAGTTACAAACCATCGGGATGTAAAAATCATGATTTACAATGTAATGATTTAAGGGGCCTTTTTCCACTCGTATGACTACTGTAGGGAACGTGTGACAGCCATTAGTAAATGTAAAAATTTACTGAAACCCTGTACTTCACATACCTGTATTTATTAAAATTTAATTCTGATAAAAACTGGAGATCTAAATTAAGGGTAAACCGTAGGCAGCCAAATAGGGTTCATTTGATCAGCATCTCTCGGCTAATCGAGTCCGTTTCTAGCCAATTTCGAGAGAAAATTTTGTCAGGTGATTACACCACCTTTCAGCGCATGCACATTCTTATACATTACTATTGAATTTTCCCAAATCCTCTATAATTCAGTTCTTCCACAATATAATCTCACCCCCAGATATCAATTTTCATCCGTAAACACCTCGCCTACGAGGGTGGTATATATTATACATATATCAAAATTTGTTGTAAAGTGTATTATTGTGAATAGATCCTGTTAATACCACTTTCTAATTGGTTGTGCCGTTTAGGAAGAAAACACGTCAGACTGAACTATGTTAACTCTGTCCACATATTTTTTATTTTTTTTATAGTCTGTCCTTTCTAGTTTATTCTTTGTTATGTCCGTTCCTTTTTTTAATAGTAATACTCTTTATATCCTCCTTTATTTTTCTTAAACCTGTTTCATTTCTCTTCATGGTATATTTTCTTCCTTCCTTTCTTTCCTTCTTTCTTTCCTTCCTTCCTTCTTTCTTTCCTTCCTTCTTTCTTTCCTTTCGTTCGTTCTTTCTTTTTCATTTCTTATTTTTTGTGTCTCCTTTGTCTTCATAGTCTTCTTTATCGTTGTCATCTAATTCTTTTCTACTACTCATTCTTCTCCTTTTCCTCCTCTTCTCCTTTTTCGTCTCCTTCCTATTATCTTTCCTCTTCTCCTTCCTTCCTTCTCCTTTCTTTCTCTCTGTATCTGTCTCATTCCTTAGTTCTTCTTCCGATCATGATCTTGGCATTATGCTGTCATGTCAATTTTGTTAACAATTATGAAAAACATTGTCTCGGATACAAACTGAATATACGTGAATACCCCTCACCAGGCCAATCATGCTAATAAACTTGTTAACATACACGCACATTGTAATTGTCATGCATGTACGTTTATTTCATCCTAGTATGTGCGGTTATTTGAACTTGGATGGATTTGAAATAAATTATTGATATCAAGTGCTTTTGTATACAATGTAGACTTGTTGGTTGCCTTGACTTCTTGTGTACTGTTTATGTTTCTTTTTCCTTAAAAAATGTACATAAAAATTCCAAGACATTTTTGTTTTCAAATAAGCTTCGTTCTTCAAATTCCTGATAGTTGTATCATAGTAATGAAAGGAAAGGCATAGATCAAAAAGAAGCACATGAAACCTGTTAACCCTAACCTTTCCTGGGGGGTGTTTCACAAAGATTTAAGTATGACTTAGGTCGCACTTTAATGTCGACGCGCACATTATATGCAACGCGCAATCTTATTGATCAATACGCAGTAGTGCGCGTCCTCTTGGCATGATCTGACCAATGCTGTCATGCCTTTTATACTGCGCGCAACAAGACATTTAAGTGCGACTCTAATACCGTGTTTACACATTGACTCGGCTCGCGTGTTGAATCCGCGAGCCGGGTTGAACACTGCGAAGAAGAGATCAGAGATCGCGTTTATACGTACATATAAAAAGGCGAGTTCAACACTTCTCGCGGATCTCGAACGGAAGAAGAATTATGACGTCGCAAATTAAAGGCGGGAAATTCACCGCCGGAATCGAATCTTGTCCGTGCGAACAACAACAATTGGGACCTTTCGCAACCATCACGGACGCTAGTATTAGGGTCCCCTAACACAAAAGTTAACGCTTAATCATACACTTGATTTTTAAGATTGATTGTGCATTACAGTCAATAGAATCAAACGTAGAAAACTGCTCTACGATCAATGCTAAGCTTTGTGTAACAGGGGGGTTACAGGCCCTACAAATCTGCTTTTCGTGTGCAAAATCCCTTTCCGCGACACCCGTACCGCATACATGCATGTATATTACGACTGATGGCTGGAGATATTCAAAATGCAGGACCTAAAATAGATTTATGACATGGAGAAGAAAGTGGTTTTTCAAACAAATCGAGAACATATTGAGTGAGGAAAAACTTACTGAATGAAGGCTTAAATATAGATCATTACAGTCCATCGAATCGATATTACATTTAATGTGGATTATTGGTGGATCACTGGCAATTGATTTCATGGGTAAGATCAACCTCTCCAGCCGAACATTTCGCATGCGTTGATATGTACACATCATATGCGATACCTTTGAACTCGTTTCCTTTTGTTTCTTTGTTTCTTTTGTTTACTCCTTATACACAAACGATATGCCTCTCGCACACGATGTGAGGGGCATTATGTTTAACATTCCCCAGAAATGGGGATTAGATTCAAATTCGGGGGGACCACTTCCATTGATGAGTGGATACCAGGCACGACCATGGGGTTTCGAAAAGTACCCTAAACATGCTAAACAAGGGAAGCAATTCTTTTCCAGATTATGAAAATGCATCTCTTAACAAGTATTTGGCTTGTGAAACCCTACAAGTATTGAATATATATCCCTTATTTCAGCATTTTAAACATCGTTTTGACACCCTTATAACGTTACATAGGCCTATATATACGTAACGTACCTGCCCACTCTGTCCCCTTTTACGGGTGGTCGCTACTGGTATCCACTAATCAATGGAAGTGGGCCCCCCGGGCGGCCTCTCGAGCTCTAGGAGGAGTCAAATGTGGCTTTGGAAAGTCGTCCTCAATCGGATAAATCGCTGTTACCATAGTAGCAACCAGAATTTTGCACACGAAACGCATATTGAATGTTTCCGTCGCAGATGCGAAACGAAAAAAAATCTCATGTCACACAATTTGCATTGCAGGACTGAGTTTTACGACCATGATGACGGGCCCAAAAAATCCCTTCCAAAGTCAACGACCGTTGTAATTAAGCGTCCGCGTCCTCAAACGAAAGGTCGGGATTGCCAAAAGTGAAAGCGCGCGCAGTGACCTAGGTCAAGAGAGTTCGACACGGCTTTCTGTTTACACACGAAAAAATTGCCGAGTCTGACTCGGCTCGCGGGTTGAAACCTACGATTTTGGCGGATCAAAAAAGCCGTGTTCGACACGGCTCGCGGATCACAGTGATCGCGTTTACATAGCATAAAATTGCCGTGTTCGACACGGCTCGCGTGTCGAACCCCCGAGCCGTGTCCCTGTGTAAACACGGTATAAGTCATACTTAAATCTTTGTGAAACACCCCCAGGGCTATTTTGCGTCCGGGGGGGGGGGGGGAGCATTATAGCCCCCTACCTCCGATTTCTGCCGCAGATCGTGACAGAAAATTGCACAAGATTTCCTTGTGAGCCCTCTACCAGCTGCATTTCTTCTCTGATCATCCTCAAATTTGTCATGAAGGTCCAATATGGTGAAGCAAGGCCGCCTAAAGATTTTTGAATGGGTGGAGACATGGTTGCCATGGTAACCATATTTTTGTGGAAAATTTGGAAAACCTGTAACTTTTTTTTCTTCCAGTTTGTCATAACAGTTGGCTCACAGAAGCAATATTAAAAGGTAAAGCGAGGATGCCTATCATTTTTTTTTTTGGGGGGGGTGTAATCAAATGCCCTTCAGGACAAAGAGCAAAACTAGAGTTTTTTTTATAATTATAGGTGAATCAAAACAGCAGTTTCGTCATTGACTCTGGACAAACGACCTAAATGCATTTCCAATTTTACGAATCAGCTCCGAATCTGCTGTTCCGGTTCACAAATTTTTGACAAAGGCCTCCCAGCTGTTCTTTGTCATTTTACGTGCATTTTTAATACATTTCCCGTGCGCGTGAATCCTCCGTATGTCGGTGAGCAAAAGGTCGTTACTAACGTTCTTTGGCAAAACGTCAGTCTACATTTTGCCCCTCTCCACCACGGTGTCAATGGGTGTAGTGCGCCATGTAAGAAGTAACACTACTGCCCTGTGATGGAGTACTCCCCAGGGAGCGGAGATTGTGAATACACTCTGCAAGTTAACCAGAATCTGATGAGCGTTGCTCCTATTTTTATAAGCGCTACAAATACTTAACTTTTAGTTTACATCATCAGTCTGAGATGATTATACCACAATCGCCCCTCACCTTTCGAGTGAGGAGAAAATGCATTTCCCGCTCTTACACCTGATATTCATCCTTTAATGCCATCTTTCCGATGATGTTTTCTCGCTAAAGCTACCTTACCAAACCGTTTACCATGTTTACAAACATCTATTATTCTTAGCAATCAAAACTTCTCAATTGGCGATCCCTTATAATCTTTTCAATCACCATTTTTTAATATTTTGCACATCAAAGCATTCACCTTCATCAAAGCCATCTATCAAGAAAGACTGATTGCATCGGATGAACTTGTAGTTTGCGGGTTACCGCGGGAGAAGGTGAGCTTTTAAGTAGGTCGAAAGGAGGGGGTGTATTTGGAGAACGCTTCATGCGTAGAATATTTGATTCACGTAACGTGAGGGGTGTACCACCTTGTGCCGCGGATGCCGTCTTATCTTTGTATTGACGTGTTTTGATTGGTTAGATATCAGTCACCTGGCCCAGTTGTGTCAAGCAGCTTTGAACTACCAGAGTGATATTGCCCTTTTAGATCGATCACCATCATAGGAGTTGTAGTTTTGACATCATGATCGTGACTATCACCATCATCACTGTCATCATCATCATGAGCATCATCATCATCCTCATCATGACTTTCATCATCAACAAAAATGTAACCACTACCACCAAAATAACCATTATCACATCATCACCACCAGCATCATCCTCCTCATCATTATCGCCACCACCACCACCATCACCATCATCATCATCATCCTCCTCCTCATCATCATCGCCACTACCATCATTATCGTCGTCATCATCATCATCATCACCACCACCACCACCATCATTATGACTTCAATTCTTGAATATATAAATTCATATATAAGTACTGTTTTTCTGACAATAGTTGTTTGGATTCTTAGAGGTCTTGATAAAACTATATGGGTGAGTAATGCAGTAATTAGAGACAACTAATTATGATAAAGTCAAAGCTTCCGAGCTTCGTGCGTCAGAGGGGAGGGGGGGGGGGGGTAGAAATCCTCTTTCTTTCTTACATCTTGTGTAGGCCACCAAGAGAACCCCTCCAACCCCACCCTCGCTTTCTTAATCTAAACCTGATGGAACTCAATTGACAGTTTCATGGGATTATTCAGAGTCGAGGCTTTTTGTTGTGTGTCACTAAAGCTTTTATTATCTTTATATTCTGATGATGAGGCTAAAATCATTTTCAAAAGCTAGCTGGAGGCAAAGGTGAATAAGTGAAATTCGAGCCACTTTCAACTGACCGCCTTTTCACACGGTAAAAATTGTAATTTGAATGATGATTCCAGTGAAAAATAAGGCTAATGACGAATTTTAGCACGTGTGAAACGAAACTAGAATCACAAACGCTAATCACGAATTCAAATTCTACATAGGAGGTGAATTCCAGTAAAGTTTCACTCAAATTACGGTACGAATTTTACGTGTGAAAGGCCTGAACTCCAAAGCATCTTTTGGTGGCGGAGGTTACGCGTCCTTTCAAGCGCTTCCGTAGATAATACATTGTCATGTACCCATCGTATCGATGCAGTGCTTTGATTGACAAGCCATCACAGACACATACCGCCTTCGCGCGGGAATTCGAATTCAAATCAGTTTTAGAGTGAGCGTATGAAAGGTCCGATGATTCTAAAGACGAATTGCAATCATAATTACAATGATAATTCAAGATTCACGTGTGAAAAGGCCCTAATATGCCTCCTTTTAATTGGACACTTGGTATTATCCTTTAAGCCCTTTTATAAATTGCGGTGATACATCTAAAGGTCAAGTCGCCCCGACGAGTAGCTTTGAATACAACGAACAAGAATAGGACTGATAATCTCCTCAAAATCGGACAGGGAAGGTAAATGACATTTTGAACGTCCAGTTAATGAAATTAAC
The DNA here is from genome assembly GCF_018143015.1 of Lytechinus variegatus. Taxonomy (NCBI): domain Eukaryota; kingdom Metazoa; phylum Echinodermata; class Echinoidea; order Temnopleuroida; family Toxopneustidae; genus Lytechinus; species Lytechinus variegatus. The sequence goes on along the minus strand of NC_054758.1, from coordinate 11,203,153 downwards.
GCATATCTTGTTTAGCATGATATCACCCACTCGCTATGAGATATGTAATGCGTCTACTTTTTCACTTTAATATGATAAAAGGTTTTATTTGTACCAGAACACAATAAATAAATCGCCATATGTTTTTGTTAACCTAATGTGAATAAGGAGATCTATTATTGTCAAATCTGCAAAGACTAAACTATTCCTATGTTTCATAAAAATGAAATATAGTGAGTGTTTAAGGTTCTTTGCTCTCTCATCTGCATAACTGTCGTGCTACAACTGTTTTCTGATAATAGACCGAACTTGTTTCTCTGACACTGACAGTAGCCGTGTCATGGATGTTTTGTGAAAATAGCCGCAATGTTCCAACTATCTAACATGATTTTACGTCTGATTTTAATGGAATTTGTAGAATAAGAGTTTTCTTTATACATTCATATACCTTGTTGTGGGCGTTCAGTTAAAAATCACCTTTCTAGCGGGTGGGGGGGGGGGGGTCTTAAGCGAGTTCGCGCGCCGCGGCCACGTACCACAAGTCATAGGTGACGTATAATATACGAGCATACGGTTACGATATCAAGAACGGGATCTGCCGAAGAGACATTTCGGGAGAAATTGGTACTGGATCAGCTGGAGTTTGAACACGATCCTCCCGCGGATTGTGTGCCTATACAGTGCGCATAAAAAAACGGGACAGATTTGAAAAGTCTATAAAAATTTTGTTTCAAATTATAAGGTCTATATTTTGGTGTTAATAGGTGCTCTAAGGTCTTATCTTTCAAATGCTATTAAAAAAACACTAGTTTCGTTCATGGACTTTTCAAATCTGTCCCGTTTTTTTGATACGCACTGTAGTACCGTATCTGCCATCACCTGCATCGCCGCTACACCGGATACGATTTGAGACCAAATTGGTCTATATTCTAAATGAAGGCTTCAGTCATCTAAAAGTGTTATGTTAGTACTCTCACAGTTAATTTGACTATGAAATAAAAATATACCTTTCATTCACATTTTCTGAAAAAAAGCAAATGGGGTCTTCTCCAAAGTCGGATCGGGGATCAGAGGTAAAGACAGTGTACAGAGGTCTTTCTTCTTCTCCTTCTTCTTCTCCTCCTTCTTCTCTTTCTTTTCCTTCTTCTTTTTCTTTTCCTTCTTCCGTTTCTCCTTGTTCTTCTTCTGCTCCTTCTTCTTGTTGTTCCTTTTCTCCTTTCTTCTTGTTCTTTTCCTTCTTCTTTCTTCTTCTTCTTCCGCCTCATCCTTCCCAATACAGGCGGAAATCCCAGGGGGACAGGGGGACGTGTCCCCCCCACTCAAAATAGTAGGGGGGCACAATATCAAATGTTCCCCCCTACTATTTTTTTTTGTATTAGGTGATGCTAAGAAATATATCACTCAAAATGGGAATAAAACGTGCGTTTTCGGACGAGATGAACTTTTTTTTTTGCTTGTCAAATATATTTTCGTCGAAATGACCTTAACTTTTAGGTAATAGCCCTTTTTTCTTTTTGGGCTTGTCAAATTTTCCAGACCCTTGCCCCCCCTACCTTTTGGGAGAGATTTCCGCCCCTGCCAATACGTCATTGAAGTCTTACGTACGACTTATTTTGCACAATATGCCTACACTATATATGAATTTATTTTTGAAATCCTTTTTTATTCTTTAACAGTGGTATTTTCGAATCTAATACATTTTTTAAGACTTTGATCTGTTGATTACACCGATATGAAATCAACCCCATAACACATTCCATTAACAAATCCCTCGTTATCACTTATAAGTAGGCACAGGCCTTTGCAAAGCTCCCACTAACACTTCTTTGCAAATCTTAAGGTGTATCTATACTTTATCACTTTCCTATACAAATAAAACAACAACCCACCCATACATCCGATCAAAAAGGAATAACTACATGGCGTTTTTTGTTTTTGTTGAATGAATGAGACCTAGATAGGTATAAGTAGATAGATAGGTAGATAGATTGATAGTTAGATAGGTAGATAGATAGAGAGAGAGAGATAGGCAAACAGACATAGAGATAGATATTGATAAATAAATAGGTTGCATCTAGATAAGTAGATATGAAAACAGATGGGTAGATAGATAAATAGATTAGATAGGTCGATGTATAGATGAATAAATGTATAAAAAGAGAGACGAATAGACATATATAGATGAAAAGAAAGAATTAGAGATAGATAAATAGATAGAAATAAAGATAGGCAAACAGATAGATAGATAGATAGAGAGAGAGGGAAAGAGGGGATTACGTTTTCACTTGAGGGTAATATTTTACGATATCGAATTTACTCGCATACATTCGTAATTCGGAAGCTTCGTTATTCCGAAGGTTCGTTATTCCGAAGGTTCTTTTTTCGAAGGTTCGTTAGTCCGAAAACGAAGTGAGGTTCGTAATTCCAAAGGTTTGTTGATCCGAAAACAAAATGAGGTTCGTAATTCCGAAGGTTCGTTAGTCCAAAACGAAATGATTAACGAACTTTTTTTTCGTTTTCGGACTAACGAACCTTCGGAACAACGAACCTTATCATTCGTTTTCAGATTAACGAACTTTCGGAATAACGCCACAAATGTTCGGATTAACGAACCCTTTTCCGTTTTCGGATTAACGAACATCGAGGTATAGGCAAATTACGTGTTTCGGAATTACGAACCTTCGGAATAAAGAACCTTCGGAATTACGAAGTGTAACCGAATTTACTAGCCACTCTCCATCCAAGTCTTTAAAAGTCAAATCCATCCGAATAAAGCATGTGGAGAGAGAGAGAGAGAGCGAGGGGGGGGGGATATCAAACATTTATTACACAGACAAAATTCTACAAAATCGGGTATAGAATATTTAAAAACATATACTTTTATTTAGCAATACAATTGTCATGTTTATTTGCAAGTGGGGAATTGGATCAATGATGCAAAACAATTGATACTTCTTTTGTAATTTTTGTATGAAATATTGAATTTAAAATGTAAATATGGTTATTATATATTGGTTGAAAAAGCAGATGTGCCTGTTATTATGGAAATCCGAACAATTCAGCTATCATCTGTGTTATTAGGGGATTTGAAAATCAACACTTGAAATTAGGCTTTATATGTAGGTCACTCTCGGATGATTGATCAAGATTTGTCACAGCCAAAGGGCAAAAACAAAGAGTGAAATACAAAATCTGTAACTGAATAACTTGACTAATTTGTCTTTTTAATCGTAGAATGTTATTTAAAGAAATATCGTTCAACCTGATCCATCAACACTCATTCAGTTTCATTTGATTCCATTGCGTCGCTATAAATTAATTTTTGTTAAATTTGTATTTTCTTTTCTTCAGACTAGATGTTTACCTAGTTCTAGATGATATCAGTGTTATATTCTGTAATTTTGGACAATTTTCTGTATTATGAATAATTATTTTTTGTAACATTTTCCAATATACTATTACTTGACTATGATTTTGAAATGAATGATTTTAATAAATACTATTATAAAACAAAAATATCAACAAATAGATATGAAGGTATAATATGGACTCTTATTTTGGGAGGGCCGGGCTTCATGGGATTGAGGTTGAGGGGGTGCTTTAACGACTTTAACGTATCTTTTTTTCAAATATTTTCAAGCGAAGGGGGATAGATAGATAGAGAGCAAAAAACAAAAGAAAGAAAAATAAGGAAGAAACAGAAAGGGTATATAACGTAAATTCGTGACGTCATGCTAGTGGGGGATGTAACAATAGATTACCACCTGGACAATAGGTGTATATTACCCCAGGATTTACGCCAGTGGTATAACAAGACATGAATATAATTAATTCGATTAGTTGAAGTAGGAGCTGCTGTTATAGTGAATTCACACTGATAGTGAAATATCGCGATGATTCGTGCGGGTTTTTCCGAATGCGAACAGAAATACACCACGAAAATCCGCAATGAAGACCGCACGAAATAATGGATAAAAAGAACCAAAAGGACCTACCTTTTGAAGCGAAAACCCTTTCTTGTTGTTGTTGTTGTTCTTTTTTGCCTGCTTTGTTGTTCTTTTTTTTCTCGGAACCAAAACGACCCTCACTTTATAGTGAACACCATTTTACTGCAGCACCCCCTGTAAAGAAATCTTTCCCAGGAGCCTGCTGTATAATGGATCTCACAGAAGTTTGCTTTGAGAAAATGAATAAAAAAAAAGTGAATCAGAAAATGGTTCCTATTCCAGAAAAGGTTAATTGACTTTGCCATTTTTGCAACAACAATTTAAATCTTGATTTTGATTGGCTGATGAAGAGTCCTGTTACCATGGTAGTTACCATCATAGAAACGATAATAATAATAGTAATAATGATAACAACAACAACAACAAGAATAATAACACAGAATGATAATAATACAACTACTACTACTACTACTACTACTACCACTACTATAAATGATAATGAAAATAAGAATGATAATGATAAAAAAAATAATGATGATAATACCACCAACATGCTTAAATCTATATAACGCATATCACTGCCAAATGCGTGCCTATGCGCTCAGTTGGATATTATTACCCTGGCTTTAGCCTCGCAGCCTTTTACAGCGCGGTGGCATTTACCATTTACCCCACCTGGGTTGAGTGCAGCACAATGTGGATTAATTTCTTGCCGAAGGAAATGACGCCATGGCTGGGAAAATGTTACGATGGTTACAATAAGAGTTAGTTTCCATGCAACGGGTCCCTGGCTTGCCTGGCATGTGATATAGACGAAACTCCCTTTGTTTACCCGGGGGTGTTTCACGGGAAAAGATTTTCTATATGACGCACTCCAACATGTCCGAGATAAGCTTTATTGCCTCCGAGCAGTGAGTGTTTCACAGTTACTGTGGCGCAGTCCCATTTCATCTACGGCGGGTGTACGGCGAGTCGAAAGCAGCAGTTTTAACACTTTTTTGTCATGGTACTATTAAACCCTCTGCTCTATGCTTATTGTAGCAGCTACTTACAGGTGGTTTGAATGAAAAGATGAATAAAACGGCTATTTTCTACTCGCCGTACGGACGCCGTAGGTGAAATGTAACTGCAGCATAACTTTCAGTTCGAATAACGAGGGTTTTCGCAAGTGCCTGGACGACGGATTCTACAACAAGAGCAAACCTATTGAAAATGCCTGTCAAATCACAATGAGCAGATGAGAGGTCTTTGTCGAAGATTGGTGAACCGGACTCGCTGGGGAGCATTTCATGAAAGGACATGTCGGACATTTTATCCGACAAGTCTCATTTTATCCGACAGTTACTATGGTAACAGTGCCTCACGGCCAATCAGAGTCAGGGAAATATGTCAGATCTGACAACTTGTCGGACGGAAACGTTGATGAAACGGTCCCCTGATCGTCGTAAGTTTCGGAGCTTACGAAAAATGGCAAATAATTATGTCGTTTGTCCAAAGTCATGGACAACACTGCTTTTTTGTCTCATCGATTTTCGACAAAGCATTCTTTGTCATGAAGGCCTTTTGACAATAGAATCTCTACGTCCCAGAAAGTATCTTCGTAGTGTTGCGAAATCTCCCTGCTATTGCTATGAATACGACTTAATGTCAAAATGTAAACAATGATTTGACAATGTCAATGTCAAGTTGAATCTCAAATCTTATACTGTCTTGTCGGATGTTTTACTCGGTAATGTCTGTTTCATCTTATAGTAACCATAGTAACGATCCGACAACTCTGTGTCTCAGCCAATTAAAATAGAGGAAAGATAAAAATGTGGAATAATATCAATAACGTAGAAGATTAATTAATTCACGAGTGTATTATGGGTATAATGTGTTATCTATACAAATACAAATTCTCCACGTCTGTCACAGCTAAACTATCGAATGTCGAATGTATTAAAGATTTATATTGTATTTTGAGTTTGAAATGATTAAAAAACTAGTTTAAAATTGAATTGAACGAATGATATTCCCTCATGCACAGAAGGCTGAATTAAGAACTGGGGATATTCATGATAGTTGCTTGAATCATTTGTCCGTATTCTGGTTGAGTTTAAATTTGACGTGGATCATCTTCTAAGTCTGTGCTCAAGTTATAGGAAGCAAAATATGTATGTTTTATTTACATTGTTCGTTTCGCAATAAATTATGCTCGCTATGCTTTATCATCAAGACACCTTGACACTAAAATTATTTGTTCTTAATATCCCCATACACTTACGAATGATCCGAGGAATTGATTCATAATCGATTTTGTCTGACGAGTTGTCGGATCTGACAACTTTCCTTGAATGCAATTGGCCGACGAACACTGTTACTATGGCAACTGTCGACTGAATAGACTTTGTCGAAAAAAGGCTTTTCGTTAATGTTCTCCGAATAAAGGATTAGATGTTAAACCGACAATAGAGATTAGTGTTATAAATGGCTGCCCGTTGTTTACTAAACCACAACTTTAGACAAGGGTTTAGATTAACCCCGAGTGCGATTGAAATACGGGCCTGTAGTTTTAAGTAGTTGGTAATCTCCCCCTTTAAGGGTTTGATACGTCTCATTCGGACAAGGGTAGCGTTGACTCACGATCAAGGGGGGTACAGACCGTGTTAGAATGTAGAGTTTACCTGACATAGAACAACTACCGAAAATCCCCCCGATGTGAGTCATCGAACCAATTTTGGATGATCTTGCCAACGATCCGGCAGACTACTTTCGCTAATGTCAATTCCTGTTCTTGCTTTTCCCCCTGGTACGGGTTCTGACAACTTAGGCCGTCTTTTTGAGGCCAACCCGCCATTTATATCGCCCACAAAGTCACTGAAACCTTGAGGATATGTGCTAGAACCTGCGAATGCTGCCCAGCATTGGGATAAACTGTCACTTGGGGCAAAAGGCGGGAATGTTTTGCTCCACATCAACGTCACTTAAAAGCGACAATTGGAATATTAATATCAAGGAATATATGAACTCGCTGACCGATGATTTATTTGGAAACTCTCTTCGAAGCAATCGTAAGGTTCTGGTAAGTCAGGATGAAAATGTTCGAGTTTTCACATGTCATGCAATATTGTATAAATCACCTTGCAGTTGCGTTCGGGCTGAATTCATATATTTTACACAACTTTTAACGAGTTTACACAAGTGTGGGGATTAAAAATTCGCCGGTGCAACGTCGTGAACCAGTTCGTATGCATAAATTCGGGGGCGGCGTAACGGGGGGCTCCATATCCCCCGGTCACTTCAAATAGTTTAAGAGGAGAAAAAGGAACATGGATTCTGGACCTGCCATATCCTTATGGTTATAATGAAAACAAAAATGACGTCACCGTTTAGGTCGTCTTGCCCTCTATCATGTCTATAAAAATATGCTGTAGACGCCCCTAAAGATAACTTATGTATAGCTTCTATTATCGTTATGATTTGTTTCTGTAGCCTATAGTGTAAATCTCTGCAATGATTCCGTGATCGTGACACAAAATTCTGTATATGATACCTTTGTCTCCTTGTGATCTTCACAGACTTACGTAATTATGACAAAGAAGATGACGTCACATAAATACATCCGCCATTTCCCCCACAGGCTATATTCATCATCATGTGCCCCCGTAATGTCATCGTTTGAGGGAGAAAGATCGCTCGGATAATAAATTGGGATAAATCTTTATAAATTATATTATCGTATACTGGAACGCTGAATACAAAGGCTTACCTTATTTCTGCAATAAAAATAACAATATATAATCTCATTTACTCGAACGTTGAATATAAACACATACCTTCTGAAATAAATAAAATAACAACGCAACTGTGCAACTAAGGAAAGGACAGACTGACCCGGTAGGATTCGAACTCACGACCCTCTGTTTACAGCGGAGAGTCAAAACCACTGCATCGTTTCGCAAACGATGTGCTTTGTTGTGACTTACTCATACTCGTTGCTAAGCCGGGCAATTACCATGTTGTCAAACATCATGACGTCGGCAATAATACCAACGAGAACAGTTATAACCTGGCTATTAAAAATAGCACCAAATCTATTCTAGCTGGCAATAAGAATAAACTGAATTCAGATAGCAAAAAACTAAACAAGCAGAAAGGTTAACGAATATCGAAATTTGGATGAAAACAACCATATTATGGTCAGATGGTATTTTTAAGTTTAGATTATTCGGGTTTTTTTTTTTGTCGTTTTATGCATGTCATCTTGAATATGAAGCAAGTGAGATGACGAGGTCGTCTGCATGCAGATTCTACCACACTTTGGTTAGTAGCTTTTCTTATACACTGTAAAAACGCTGTTTAAAATTTTAAGCACGTTGTTTAAGCATGTCACTCTCACAACTGCTGTTTAAACTTTTTAAACAGCTGTTTAAACCTTTTAAACAATTGTTTAAACCTTTAAACTAGTTGTTTAAAAAAAGTTGTTTACAAAAAAATTAAACAACCTATTGTTAGAGTGACAGGCTTAAAAAACGTGTTTTTTCACTGTGTATGAAGAAGAAATTTATTCATTTTTTTCTACTCCAGGAATACTTAAAAGAAGACGGAATACTTTGTTAAGGATCATTGTAACTTATCTTATTACAAGGGAGACCGTAATACGCATGGATGACGTATGAAAAGAAAAGCTAGAATGATGACTTGACATCGCAATTTTAAGCGAACAACTGTATCAGTAAATAACGCATTATTGGTAAAAAAAAAAAATCCTTAACTTTTGAATGGAAATTTTGTTGTAAGTTACGGCGTCCATGGGCTATTCTTATTGACAAAAGATTTAATTTTGATATTTTTAGCAAAAGAAAATATGAAAAACAAATAATAGTACAGAATCACCCTTAAAGGACAAGTCAACCCCAACAAAAACTTGACTTGAATAAAAATAGAAACATCCATCAAGTATGACACTGGATATTTCATCAATCGAAAGTAAAATGATAAAGAAAAGCTGTGATACTTGAAAGTTTCGCCCAATTTCACAAAACAGTTTATGCACATCTTGGTCGGTACGCAAATGAGGGGATTGAAGACATCGCTCACTCACTCTGTGTTTCTTGCTATGAACTATGTAATATTTTCTTTTCTCATCGTCAGGTGAAATAAAGCTTTAGTCCTCCCTGAATATGTGAAATTATAATTGTTTTAGATTTTTGTGGCTCAGTCAAGTTGGTCCTTATTGTCAAAACTGTAAGATTTGAAAATTGTATAACTCAAACTATAATTTTTTATAGTGTTTAGAACAAAAGAAATATCGAGTGAGGTACATCATCGACTCTCTTTCAACTGTTTTGTGAAAAGAAGCGAAATTTTAAATGGTAATAACTTTCATATTTTAGGTCCGATTTTGATGAAATTTTCAGTGTTATTCTCATTTGATTTTACTATTTCGATTGAAATCTACATTTTTCTGGGATGGACTTGACCTAGCTTGTCAAAATATGTAAACACTCAATTCGCCCGGAAATTACAATTAATGACAAATGTCGTGAAGGGATGTCTGAGGTACGCTTTTTTTCAAGAAAGTCGACGTTTAAACCTCATATAAACATTCCGGCTCCCATCGAATTTACAACTGTCAAATTTCATATTTTTGTATGAGGCATAAAAATTCACTGTCTTCTATTGATTTCAATATAGTTATTTACTTAAAAAAAAATCATATTTCGGACAGCATATATGTCGCTATACACATATATCGCTGTAACGTTACTCGCAAATATTCACTGTATAACCCTCACTCTTTCTAACGTCTGAACATCGTTCCTTAAATCGTTGAAGAACACGTGTGCTCTGCGGATCCTCGAAGTAAAAACGCACAATCGACTAAAAATTCCCAAACGTTAAGACAGGAAAGGGGATAAAGGAAAGGGATATTGGCTCCTACCTGGCTGTTAAGTCATGTTTAGATCACCTTAATGCAGTATAGTTCATTCGGTTACAAGAAAGGCAACAGCATAAGCAGTGCTTACTTTGTAGGCAGGCTCCCTTCACTTTCTACAACAATATTGATCAGTGACTTAATGAGCAAAAATAGATAAATGAATAAAAAGATGAACATTGAGAGGGCAGGATATGGTGTACCAGGCAAAATTATATTTTAAAAAAATGAGATTTTTTTTTCGATTTTTAAAATTAAAAAAAATATCAAATTTGGCGAGGGAATTTGACTTGACATTTATATAAAAAAATATCATTCTTCTCGCTTTTATTTTCTTTCTTTCCTCCTCTTTTTGTTTTATTTAAAAAATATTCTTCTCGCTTTTCTTTTCTTTCTTTCCTCCTCTTTTTGTTGGTCGTGAAAATGGGAGGAGGGGGGCAAGCGACCCTAAGCCACTCCCATCTGCACGCCCCTGTCAATGATCACATTAATGACAATAACAACAATGGAAACAATATCAACAGGGGCGGATCCAGGATTTTTCGAGGGGGGTGGGGGAACATTTTCCCAAGGAAAACATTGACAAGAAAAAAAACGGGCTGTTAAACCAAAACTTACGGGGAATTCGTCCACGAAAAAAAAATGACAAGCAAAAAAAAAGGGTTTCACTTTCAAAAGGATGGAGGGCACACTTCTGTTTTAACGGCATTTTTACATTACAAGTTTTAATTGTGCCTCTCAAGGGGGGGGGGGGGGGGGGACACGGGCCAGCTGATCCCCCCCCTGGATCCGCCAATGGATATCAAGGTTGATATTAACAAGAATTATGATAAAAATGATAATACTGATTATTAAGGGCAATATGAGGGTATTGATAGTTCTACTGCTACTGAAGCATTGCGAAACAAGAGATCTGGGCAGCGTTTCATCAACATTTTATTTTTTATCCCACAAGTTGTCAGGTCTGAAACCTTTCCTTGATGTTGCTTGGCTAAGCAGCAGGGCGGTAGCCAGAAGCATATTGTGGGGGGGGGGGGTGTACAGCTAAATTTGCCAACTAAATTTGGCGTGACAGCGCCAACGTGAGCACTGGGGAGTCTGATGGGGGATGTGCCCCCCTACAATAATCACATGCTAAAAGATTTTGAATTTTTAGAATTGAATTAGAGGCATTTGGTGAATACTTTAAGGTAAATTATACAAAGATATTTGCACTGTAAAAATAAACACTTTGGATCAAAATAGAAAAGCTAGTGTGCCGTAGTTGCTAACTTGCAGTATAATGATATACCCTATGCATTAATAATATCAAAATCAAAGATTTGTTAATTTTTAATTGACCTTCTGTGCAAGATATCTCAATTAAAATTTCAAGAGTGCTACTGCTAACAGTGGGGGTACCGTGGGTCACGGCATGGGGGGGGGGGGTCAACAGCAAAGAATTTGAGTCATTAAGTGGGCGCACGAAGCTCGCTCAATTGCCAGGTATACTGACCTAATAGAGACATTTTTAAGACTATTCCATTAAACGGATATGTATCTTAGTGATCAGATAATGCGAAGCGCGAGCTGATTTTTTTTGTAAAACTTATCCCTAGAAAGGGACATTTTAAGGAGTATCTTTTGGAATTCATGAAGTGCGTACATATCTCAGTATAGTCATCTAATGCGAGCGCCAAGCGCTTGCTGATTTTCTTAAAATTACCCCTAAGCACATGAAGCACTTTTTGTGGTCATGCATGAACATGATACGTATTTCACTAATGAAATATTGCGGGCGAGAAGCGCGAGCTGATAATTTTTGAAGAGGGGCATTCTATGGCTTGTTTGTAGGAATTTACTATTTCACTAATCAAGTGATGCGAGCGCGAAGCGCGAGCTGAAAATTTGTTATAAATAGATCAGAAAAAGGGACATTTTAAGGACTGTCTTTAGGAATTCGTGCACTGCAAAAACGCTGGTGTTGATTTAACACCAGCCCGGTATCTATATCGGTCCACACCAATGCTAACATAAGAACAGACTGGAAATGTTTTATATTAAGGCCTTAAACGGGAGCAATCACTTTAAGTATATAGTCATGAAAAAAAAACATAATGTCACTACATAAAACAATAATAGCTTGAAGTGTGAGGAGATAATTTGGTGCATAACCTTTATGGACTTAAAATACAACAGGACTATATATCTCATTAGTCAGACAATGCGAGCACCAGAAATGATGAACACATATGACCTATATAGGTCCTAAGCAAATTATGTTTCATAAAGTTATGGAAAAAATATTCCCTATGTGATATGATATATAATATAATATAACATAAAATAATATAAAATAATATAACATACAATAATTTCTTTTTCCCCATTAAGTTTCTATTTTTTCTCCTTTTCCCCGTTTTTGTCTCGCCCACCAGAGGTGAAGGCGAGACTTAGGGATCCAAATGTCGTCCGTCCATCCGTCACAAACCTGTTATGACACATAACTCCACAACCGTAAGTCGCTTTTCACCAAACTTGGATGGCAGATGGACTTGGGGAACCTGAATGTTATGCCGCAGTCGGAGGTCACATGATAAGGTCAAAGGTCATTTTCAGGTCAACGTTAAAGTTTACATGCAAGACTCTCTTATGACACCTAACTCCGCAACCGTAAGTTGTATTTCAACCAAACTTGAATGGTAGATGGACTTGGGGGACCTGCATGTTATGCTGCAGTCGGAGGTCACATGTAAGGTCAAAGGTCATTTACAGGTCAACGTTAAAGTTTACATGCTAGACTCTCTTATGACACCTAACTCCGCAACCGTAAGTTGTATTTCAACCAAACTTGAATGGTAGATGGACTTGGGGGACCTGCATGTTATGCTGCAGTCGGAGGTCACATGTAAGGTCAAAGGTCATTTACAGGTCAACGTTGAAGTTAACATGCAAGACACTCTTTCTCCGCAACCATAAGTCATTTTTCAACCACACGTGGATGGTAGATGGACTAGGGGACCTGCATGCTAGGGTCATTGTCGCCATGATAATTGTTTTTTTTTGTCAATTTTTTGTGTGAGCTCTATACATGTATATCGCAATGACGGATGACGCGGTGGGTTCGGGGGATACATGTGCTCGGCTGTGCGACCCGCCCCCACCGATCATCTCTAGTTATTATTATTATCATTATCAGCATTCTTCTTCTTATTATTATTATTATAGATGGACGTCAATTCAGCGGATGGGAGGGGTCGTTCATAATTCTTTCCAATTGTAATCATTAAAACACGAAGAGACTGAGATAAAATCATGGAAATCATGTGGAGCGTTGTGGCCCAGTGGATTAGTCTCCGGACTTTGAAACAGAGGGTCGTGGGTTCGAATCCCAGCCATGGCGTAATTTCCTTCAGCAAGAAATTTATCCACATTGTGCTGCACTCGACCCAGGTGAGGTGAATGGGTACCCGGTAGGATTTTTCCTTGAACGCTTTAGCGCCTATTAATATGGCGGCTCAGCTACAGCCGGGGTAATAATATGATACCAAGTATCAAAGCACAGTTGAGTATATGCACATAGTAACTGCGCTATATAAATGGACATATTATTTATTATTATTATTATTCTGGAAGGAAATCCAAATGATACGGCCAAAATTGCGTAATACTCGCAGTTCGGCACATACCAATCCATTTATTTTAAGCAAATTATCCGGTTCCCCAGAGGCAATTTAAGTCCTAATAATTATTTCTTATTGGATATCTTGTTTGCCATGCACAAGACCCGCCAACGTCCCGTGGGCATTGTTAATTACGACCCGTTTTTAATGAACCCCTGAATACCGGATATATGATTTGGGATTTATAGTAAATATTTGTTTCAGGGATTTCTGACGTTGTGGATAATAATAGCTATAAATAATAGCTAATAAGGGAAGTTTACCTTGACCGAAGGTTCATTTCAAATCTAGCAATAAATAAATAAATAATATTGATAAGAAATGAAGAAAAATGATAACATTAAATGACAAATATTGGTGAAGGTTTTAAGAAAATCCATCGAAGATTAAACAAGTTTTATACTTTCATTTTTTTATTTGTGAGGTCAGATGTGAGCAGCTTCCCCATACATGAAGTTTAATTTCATGAAAGGTCTTTTTCTCGAACAACAATTGAAATAGTTTTTATTGAGCCTTCAGTATACAAACAAACAGACAACTTATTTCACATCCATTTCTGTACATGGAAAGGGAACTGAACTGTTAGTAGGAACCATTAAAAATGAAGTTTACGTTGCACTCTATATCACATAACAAATGGGGCAGCTGCTCGTATATGACGTCACAAATCAAAACTTCAAATTCTAGAAACTTTCTTAATCCTTGATGGATTTTATCCACACCCTCACCAATATTTCCTTATCATATTTTATCTGTTTTTTTTCTTTTTTTTACAACAAACTCTTCTTCACTTCAGGGTGATCTTTCCCTTTAATAAATTCGGTATTGAAACAAAACCGGTAATAAAACCATCAGCACCGTATCATCAAAGTAGCCATATCAATATCTTCATAGATTTGTCAGTGTGATGATATTAACACGCTATTCCCGCGGCCATTCTAGCTCACACGTCACCAGTGCTACACTGTTATGTCATACTGCAATTACAAAGATTATATTATCAGATAATACGTCAGTCCATCCCTTGATGAGAACAGTTCATAATCACCTAAGTGACACCTAAGGAAATACAGACCTTGTATGTTAAGAAGAAGGGACATGATTTCTGTTTTTAAAGATGATAATTTGATTAGCTTTTTTTCTTCAAAGTTTACACTTTATTAAAAAAATTCTCAAACCAAGATGAAACATGTGTACAAGTGCATGTATTAGAACTAATAAACCCTGAAAACAACCATTATTGAGAATGAAAACCTAAAACTACAAGGCAAACCCCGATTTTGTAAATAGGTGTCTTATAGACACCTAAAATAGTACACATAAGTGTATGGGATGAAATTAAGATAGTGTTTCCGGTCACTTTATATTTCAATTTTTGAAGCACTAAATTATTATTTTCGAACGCAATTTTTTCTGGGCTTCATTTTTGGAACATATATCAAAGACACAGGTGACAAGTGTGACCTTCTAGCTCAGATTTGTTTAAAGTCAAACCAACTTTAATTTTCATTCCATTGTTGAATTGTTTCATGTTGTCGTCCCGTTCATCCCCACATTGGCTAACCCCGGTAATGATCATATCATGTCAAAATCTATCCCAAAATTTTGTATTTGTATAATCAATATCGAAAATTTTGCTCTCTCGTGGCTTTTTATAAATCTGGCCCGATACGACATATCTAGCCCCCTCAAGATCTATGCCTCATTACGTGACTGGGGAAGTGGGATAGTTCTTGGGATTGTTTTCATGTGTTGTAATATTTTGACAGTCATTTTTCCTCATTTTTAAATTTGCCCCTTTTTGTACTTCTCTTTGTTCTCTTTACTTTTATGTCTTACTCCTTGAGCATTTAATCAAAATGGAAAAGACGCTATATAAATCATATGTATTATTATAATGACCCCCCCCCCAAAAAAAAAAACCCCACGCAAATATAAAACAAGGAAAATCCCAATTGGATCAACACTAAAATCGTTTTCATGTTTCTTTATTTACTCAAAATAGGCTACCACGGACATAGGTCTTCTTATATTCACATATAGGCATATATAAACGAGCTATTCCTAAAAGAAATCTAGGTGCTAGGAAAAAATATTTTGCCGTTTTTCTTACATATATATGTGGTGTTATTAGTTGAACACATTTTGAAAAAATAGTAGAAAAGGAAAGAAAAATCTAAACAGCTCGTCAGACTGTTTTTTTAAGGGCAGTGGGTAGTGAAATCGTTATAGTAAAGCAGGTTAAGAGAACGAATTAGGCTATTCCGTTTTCATAATTCAGGGATTCTCAACGAATTAGGATATTAGTACAGGGGCCCGTTGCAGAAAGAGTTGCAATCAAACGCAACTCTAAAAATCATGCGCAACTTGATTTTCAACCAATCAACAGCGCGCATTTTGGACTTGCGATTGATTTTTTTTTACTTGCGTTTAAACGCAACTCTTTCTGCAACAGACCCCAGATGTTCCTGACTTTGGTATCAAAACGAATAAGGAAGAGCGCTCGCACCAGGACCCTATCTTATAAAGACGTGCGATCGATCGGACCAGTCGCAATATGGCAAGCCAGCAACGCCATCATTTTAGAATGCGTACATCTTCCATTTCATTTTCATTTCATTTCATTTCATTTATTTCATTTTCAACAAAATATGAATCAAATGAATACAATCATAACATGTCAACATCATAAAAAATATACCAATGTCATAAAATCAACTTGAGAAAGACATGTTACAAGAAAGTGCAAAATAATCATGTGTAAAGGATTTGAGATTTATAATTTGTGAAAATGGAGGATCCCACTAAAAGCTAAGCTTGTATATTGTGGGCTCCTCAAAATATGACAAACGAGAAACTAATTATACATATACAAATCAAAGTAGAAACCATGATTGCCAACAGGAGACATCATTAAAAGAAAATATCAAATAACTAAGATATACGAAAATTACGCAAAAAGCTCAGGAATGAGAAACTATAGAAATAAAGCGGATGAATGAGAGAGAGAAAAGGGGGGGGGGTGGGTGAGGAATGAATGTGAGAACTGCATACATAGGCGGCGGAAGCGGGGGGGACGTGTCCCCCCCCTAAATTTGTTGTTGATGACTTTTTTTTTTTTTTTTTTTTTTGCTTGTCAAATTTTTTTTCTACGTCCCCCTAAAATTTTGGGGTTGAGAACCTTTTTTTTTTTTTGCTTGTCAACATTTTTTTATTGTCCCCTCCTAAAATTTTTGGCTTCCGCCGCCAATGACTGCATATGAACTAGGCCTACAGAGACTGAGAGGAATGTACTGACAACAGAACCAAAGCAGCGCATGAGTGAAAAGGAACGGTGAATAAAGATTATAAAATCTGTGATGATGTATTTTTCAGACGTGATTATAGATTTCAGTAAGAAAGATTTCAAGTTTCTTTTGAAAGTGTAAAGAGAGGGGGAATTTTGTAAGTTGTTATGAAGGGAATTCCAAAATTTTGGGCCTTCATAAATGAAAGTATTTTTGGCTTTAAACGTCCTGAAAAGCGGTAAATGGAATTCATCTGATTGCCTAGCTGGGTATTTATGGTCTCATTTTTATGAAACATGTCATGAAAAACAATAGGTAAATTATTGCTATCATATTGATACATAAGCTGACCTAGTTGAAATGAATATAAATCCTTAATTTTTAAGATCTTGTTTTCGAAAAATAAAGAATTAGTATGAAAGCGTACTGGAGCATTGCAAATAATCCGTTCAGAGTTCAATACAATGTATGGTCTTTGTATCAATCATTTCAAGTCAAATCAGTTCACTCCTCTTTTTTCTAAAAGGGAAGCTGTGCACCTTTTCTATGAAGAATTATGACATTCCCGGTTTTTCATAGTTGATTTTCATATGATCAATCATGACTATGGAGAGCCAGCAACACCAAAATCTAGAATGCACGCATCCGTTCAAAGTTTGATACGATGTATTGTCTTTGTATCGTTGTCTAGTCAAATTAGTGTGCTCTCCATTTCCAAATGAAAAGTTGTGTGAATTTCCTATGAAGAATTATGACATTCGTGGCGTTCCATAGCTGAGATTGGACCAATCGCAGCTTGTATAAGACGGGGCCCAGGTCTTCTCTAAACGTTTAATGAAATCTGACATGCAAGGCCTCTGATGCTGAAAATAAAAACCACTTCCAAAATATGTTAAACGCTTGAAAATATGATTGTATTGATATAGATGGGCAAATGTAGTAATCTAAATTTTCTAAAATTTGCCCTACATTGCCCTACTACTACTACTACTACTACTAGTAGTACTACTACTACTACTACTACTACTACTACTACTACTACTACTACTACTACTACTACTACTACTACTAGTACTACTACTACTATTACTACTACTACTACTCTACTACTACTACTACTACTACTACTACTACTACTACTACTACTACTACTACTACTACTACTACTACTACTACTACTAGTACTATACTACTGCTGCTGCTGCTGCTACTACTACTACTATTCTACTACTATAATTAATACTACTGCTGATACTACTTCTATTACTACTACTACTACTACTACTACTACTACTACTACTACTACTACTACTACTACTACTACTACTACTACTACTACTACTACTACTACTACTACTACTACTACGTCTTCTACTACTACTATCTAATACTATTTACTCTGGATTTAACTTAGAAGTAGGCATAAGGTTTTACATTACTTATTTGCCCCACTTCAGCCTAAATTGGTACCTACAACTATATATAGTACAATTACCACCACCACCACCACCACCACCACCACTACTACTACTACTACTACTACTACTACTTCTACTACTACTCCTACTACTACTACTACTACTACTACTACTACTAGTTCTTCTACTACTTCTCCTACTACTACTACTACTACTACTACTAGTTCTACTACTACTTCTCCTACTACTACTACTACTACTACTACTACTACTACTACTACTACTAGTTCTACTACTACTTCTTCTACTACTGTGCTTCTTCTTCTATTACTACTACTGCTACTTCTACCACCACCACCACTACTACTACTACTACTACTACTACTTCTACTACAACTATTACTATGAATACTACTACCTCTTCTACTACTACTACTACTACTACTACTGCTACTAATTCTACTTCTTCTACTACTACTACTACTACTACTACTACTACTACTACTACTACTACTACTACTACTACTACTACTACTACTACTACTACTATTACTACTATTGCTGCTGCTGCTGCTACTACTACTTCTATTTCTACTTCTGCTACTGCTTTTTTCCCTACTTCTGCTTCTACATATTTCTAGACTACTGCTATTTCTAACTTTTGCACAATGTTTAGATATAAATCAGACTTTGTTATCTAATATGTTTAACACTTTTTAAAACACAACTACTGAAAACTTCAAATACTAAAGGGCTTTTTATGTGTTTTCTTACTAAGTATGAATCATTTAGAAGTGTATTACAACTTTTTTATAAACTTGTTGTAAAGCTATAAATCTCTATGATTACATTTTAATCAAATCCAATTTTTACATACAATAGAGAATAAGAAAATGTACTTTATAATTCGCAGTCTATAAGTATTAGGTGGATCTTTTTCAATTTTTCTCATTATAATGTACCACAGTTTAAGTGTTTCTGATTAGGTTTTATCATTAAATACATTCATGAATGTACCTATCTATTCTTTTCTTTACAATAATAGAGATCTGGAGTAATATCCATAGATCTCTTATCATTTTTCCTTAAAACCTTCCGGATGATTTGCGGATCTCATCTTCCCTTGAATTCCAAAGGGATTTTATCTTTTTTGTTCTTTTTATTTTATTCATTAAATCTCATATATTCACGTGGGCTAAATCATGGGCGGAATCCCAGGGTGGACAGGGGGGGGGGGGGGGGGGAGGCGTGTCCCCCCTACTCAAAATAGTTGGGGGACACAATATCAAATGTCCCCCTACTATTTTGGGTCTTTGGTTGGTGATGCTAAGAAATATATAACTCAAAATGGGAATAAAACGTGCGTTTTGGGACGAGATGACCTTTTTTTTTTTGCTTGTCAAATATATTTTCGTCGAAATGACCTTAAATTTTAGGTAATAGCCTTTTTTTTGCTTGTCAAATTTTCAAGACCCTTGTCCCCCTACCTTTTGGGAGAGATTTCCGCCCCTGGGCTAAATAAGCATCTAGACATTGTCAATCGTCATTACCTGGATCGAACTTATTTCGATCTATTCAAAATGAAATGGCTCTATGTATTTACATTCAAAAACATAAAGCATCCTAATTGATATTAGTAATCTTTTATCTTGATGATGATGATGATAATTACTATCACCAATATTCTCATTAGTGTGGCCCAGTGGATTAGTCTCCAGACGTTGAAACAGAGGGTCGTGGGTTCAAATCCCAACCATTGCCTACTTTCTTTCAGTCAGAAATTTATCCACATTGTGCTGCACTCAACCCAGGTGAGGTGAATGGGTACCTGGCAGGAATTCATTCCTTGAAATGCCGAGCGCTGGAAAGGCTGCTTGAGCTACAGCCGGGGTAATAATATCCAAGTCTTTTGGAAGCGCATAGAGACGTCATTCATAATATGCGCTATAAGAAGTGAATATTATTATTATCAGAAGTAGTATTAACATTACCTTCATTTTCTTACATCAATATTATCGCATGTATTATTATCACCATTATCTTTATTATTGTTGTAGTTATTACTATTAATGTTATTATTGATATTATCATTTATTTATTATCAGCATTAGTAATACCATCGTCATCATCATCATATTCGTCATTATTATTATCATAATCTATTTTGCTGTAGGATAGACTGTTGGAATATAAATGTACCTGGAAATGGTTTAATCCCCTTTAATGCGCTGTTTCTGCAGTCCGAACCATCATCGATTTCAGTCAAAATAATATTGATTGAGTCGGGTGGGTTTTTTATGTTTCATAAAACTTTCTTAGAACTGTGAAATAAGATGATACTTGATAGAAAATGAAAATTGTAATTAATTTGTTATTTCATCAGATGCCTTGAAAATATGGGGTAATATGGCATGGTTCAACTTAAAATCCAGTTCATGTATACATGTAACCTAGTCGTTCGATGTAAGCAACCATGCATTACTAAAATATGGTCAAACTAATTCTATTAAGATGAAATATGAACATGGATTTTGGTTTTAGCGCCAGCGTGAAGTATGTTGTCTACCACAACTTAAACAAAATTGTCAAAAATAATGTCATACTTTCTAAACCATCACCAGATCATATAGGATCTTCAAGCAATAGTTTGACCTTTCTTATTTTTAGACTCAACAAAAGTTATCACCACTTTACGAGCAATTTTAGAGAATACCCCCTGCTCCACATTTCAATGGTTCTCCACGCGTTTCATGACATAACCAGCCCCTTTGCCTCAGCATGCTCAGTACGGGTCAAACATTTCTGTCAGCCGTAGAGACCCCCTTAAGCAGGAGCTAGTAGCAAACGGAGAAAAAAGGAGTATAAATTGAGGTCGATCTATTCTAAAAGTAGTTCTAATCTTGGCTTTCCGTCTGGAACTCCCGGCGATTACAAGTTCAAAATCTTCTGGCTTCTGGCACGCTTTAAGAGATAGTTGTCTTAAGGGACTTGATTTCCCGTCAGCGATTTAACCCGCTCTATCTACTCTCAAGTTCACGCTAGAGCGTTTTCACACGGTGGTAAATTTTGTCCTTTACATGATCATTCTGAAGTGACATTATCCAGCTTAGTGGTTTTGCCTTGTAATCGGAAGGTCGTGTATTCGAATCTCATTAGGGACATGATTTCCCGTCAGCAGTTTATCCTGCTCAACTCGTTTACGAAATTCGAAAAAAATTATCAAATGGAAAGATGATTGGTCATCATTCACAAACCACACAACATGATAAAGAAGAAAATGATAATGATGGTGATGATGATGAGGATGATAGTGATGATGATGATGATGATGATGATGCTGTTGATGATGATAATATCAATAACATCATGATAATGATGATAATAATAACACTGAATAGTAGAAATGATAACAATACTGATAATAATAATAGCAACAATAATAATAATAATAATAATAATAATATAATAATAATAACAATAATGACATAAATGATATAAATAATGATTGGGGTGGGTAGATAGAAGTGAATAATGAAGGTTTTCATTTTATACTTTCCCCGGAGACAATAATTTGAACAATAATTTTATGCACTCGCTTTACGACGAGTACCAAAATAACTATTTCACTCATAATGATCACCTTTGTTAGCTAAAGAGTGGATAAGTTCAGGGCTATACTGGTATCAGTATCCGCTCGCTGAGCCATTTTCCATGAAATAATCCTGTTTTTTTAACAACGCGATTACAAGAAGAGTAATGGGATTGTTCTTGTCAAATTGTTTAATTGCACTCATCCGTCTTACAAAACTATGGATGTATATAGATTTTTACTTGCACAACGCACTCCTTTTATTGTAATATAGAGTTTCTCACTACAGTACCGATTTTGCATGACATATTGCTAAGTTTATTCAAGTGAAACTTTTTGGAGCTGCACTACGAACTCTAGATTCTTCAGTTTTTTTTCAGTCTTCTTCAAAATCGTCAGTTTGTCAAATGAGATAAATATTATTCATTTTAATGAGATTTATTGTGGACTATGCTGAAGAACAGGTTCTTCGATGTTTCTATTTTTTGTCGAAATAATAATAATAATAACAATAATAATGTTAACAATAATAATAATGATAATGATAATAATGATTATAATATTAATGATAATAATAATATTAACGATAGTGATAATATCAATAATACATTGCAAAAATATGGTGTTGATTTAACACCATCCCGGTATCTATATCGGATAACACAAGGGAAGCGTCGAAACAACGCAAATTAAGAATCAAACCGATATTGGTTTAACACTGACTGGTGTGTTTAAATGCCTATCTGGTGTCAGCCTCAAGCCGCAGTGGACACGGTGTTGATTCACTACCTCTCTGGTGTATACCTATATAGAGACCGAGGTGTTATTAGATTAACACCGGTATTTTTGTAGTGTAACAGAAATGATAATCATTATTATGTTATTAATAATAACAATGATAATAATGATACTAATAAAAATGATGAAAATAATAATAGCAGTAATAATGATGATATTACTGTTTGTACTACTACTACTACTACTACTACTACTACTACTACTACTATTACTACTACTACTACTAATAATAATATCGTATTTTACCCAGAAAGGAAGGAACACCATCGAAAATTGAAAAGAAAAAGCTGATTTCGCCATGTATCCTTCATGATGTAAGATTGGGAGGGTGACCGACTTTTTCGATTCTACTTGAACTAAACTTTTCGGGCTACAGGCGTATCCCTTGCAATCTCTGGCAGTCTTTATCTCTTAAAGTAATCATGCCTTCTAATTTTTATTCAATATCTGACAATAGAATCTCCCAATCTCCCCCTCTCTCTCTCTCTTCTTTCTCCAACGCCAATTTTCTGCATTCATGCCCCTCCCTCCCTCTTTATTGGCCGACATCGATCAATATCTTTTTGCTCTTTGCATGGTGAGATTGTATGTTAGTGAGAGAGGGATACTTTGAATGAAGTATTCAACATGAAACTATTTTCAAATTACATGCATATTTGTGAGTTTATGTTGTGTGCGTGCGTGGGTGTGTGTGTGCGTGTGTGTGTGTGTGTGTGGGGGGGTCCTTTCCCTCTGTTATATCTCCCACCCCCTCTCCCGTCCTGCCACCCCCCTCTCTCTCACTAAGCAATTTTGTGTGAAAATGTGTGTATGGATAAACAGAACTTAAATCAAAAAGTGTGAAAGTTTTTAATTTTTAGATAATTATTTTGAACGAAATCCTTTTAAAAAAAATTATTGGATGACAGAGTAGCGTTATGCGTCGTCGGTGCGCGGGAGTGTGTGTAAGGGTGCGTGATGGTAATCTTTTTTTTTTTTTGGGGGGGGGCGGGGGCCACTTACATTGACGAGTGGATACCATGCGCGACCAAAAAAACACGTAAAAAGGATGTCTTTTTCACGATAGGGCACGTTACGTACGTAACGTGATAAGGGTGTCAAAAACACAAAAATAATTTTAAAAAGGGTATCTATTTTGGTAGGAAGATTACGTGTTTAGGGTCGAATTTGCGGGGATGATAAAACAAAATTAAATTGTTTTATAAAGGATGTCCTTTTTGCCCCAACACTTCGTGTTTAGAGTCCGATTTGCGCGAGGTGTAGAAGGACGTGGGGTCGTACTAAACCAAATAAGGTAAAGCCGACGACCGAAGGACCCGTAACAATAAAACATTCCTGTACTTGTTTAGGGGTTCATTTCAGGTAATATTTGCCAAGAGTATGGTTTCACACGCCAGTACTTGTTAAGGGGTGCATTTTCAGAATATGGAAATTACGTGTTTAGGGTGCTTTTTGAGACCCCATGGTCGCGCATGGTATCCACTCGTGAATGGAAGTGGCCCACCGGGGGGGGGGAGGGGGGGGGGAGGGGGGGGGGGTTATTTTGACCTCATATATAAAGGAGGTAATATATTTGTTACATCACTTCCACTGTAATGTACTTTAGACGACCAGTCACCCAAGAACCACGGTAAACTTGTTTCCAAGGTTAATTTCAATTGATATAATTAGCGCGTGGGCAAGTACGCGTAGGCCTACCCATAGGTGAAAACAAAATATCGCTAATTGCTCACTCAGTCACACCGATGAACACGATACCGGATGGACAAACGATAGTTATTCATTACCAATGGTATACTATCGGTCGGTTTTGAGACGGTTCCGTCACTGTGACATAAGTGACAGGACGCCATACAAGATAATGCATTAAAGGCACTCCAGGGAGTACTTTCTTTCGTGTGTTATTCTATGGACTTGAGATATATCCTTGTCACAAAGTTATTTTTACGTCTCTACGTTGTGGGTATATACACTGTAAAAAAATGAAGTGCTAATTTAGCACTCACAGTGCTTGTGTAGTGACTGCACTACGATTGCTGATTTTCTAGTTCAAATCTAAAAATCAGCACTCGTAGTGCAGTCACTATACAAGCACCTTGTGCTAAATTAGCACTTCATTTTTACAGTGTATGCATGTTACGGGGGGGGGGGGCCGGTATGCGTCAATTCACTAAGATTTTTGTGAAGGCAACAAAAGTAAATGACACTATGCAAACAAGTAGGCCTACGGTTCCTAGTTGCGTGCATCGTATCCAATTTGAATGTGACTGGGACATTTATATTACTGTATCCGGGTTAGCTCCACTTTAAAGGTAACATCCAGGGTAAACTTATCAACACAGCCCCTCGGAAAAGCAAACCAAACACAAACCATAACTGTCGGGACTGAACGCTGCACATTGCGTCGCTGAGTCAGAAAGGTCAATGAAATATAGTTTTTATTCCAGTCGGTATAATTAATATACTTTTAAACTATATAAGACTGTCGCTTATTTAGCAGGAATAGATTTCGTACACATGAAGTAGAGGTGTAGATGGTATTTACTGCATGTATTTAGGAATAATTAAAGAGAGGTAGAATAAATAGAAAGCCTATTGAAAGCCTGGCCAAAAAAAAAATCAGCGAGCATTCAGATCCATGCAGTAAGGGGGAAACGTGTACCTCAGTTTACAATTATTTGTGAGTAATAACCTCCATCCTTTGTCAGTTCGTGTTATATTTCTTTGCGGAAATGCAGGACCATAACACGGAGATGGATCGATGGATAGATAGATAAATAGATTGAAAGATAGATGGATGGATTACATAGAGGGATAGATTGATAGATAGAATGATAGTTAGTATAGAAAGGTAGATAGATAGATAGACGGATATATAGGTGGATGGATTGATAGAAAGATAGATAGACGGATATATAGGTGGATGGATTGATAGAAAGACAGATGAATGGATGGATAGAGAGAACCATATATAGTTAGATAAAGAGATAGATAGAATGATAGATATGGGGAGATAAAAAGAGAGAGGACG
This sequence comes from Lytechinus variegatus, assembly GCF_018143015.1. Taxonomy (NCBI): domain Eukaryota; kingdom Metazoa; phylum Echinodermata; class Echinoidea; order Temnopleuroida; family Toxopneustidae; genus Lytechinus; species Lytechinus variegatus. Next base: position 11,177,522 of record NC_054758.1, on the reverse strand, counting down.
TATATAGATAGATAGCTGGATTAATAGATAGTTAGATATGTAGAGAGAGAGAGAGGGGGGGGGGGAGATTTTCTACGCGTGATAAAAGAACATAAAACACAATAATTTTTTTTGCACTATACGCTAATTTCAAAGTCTTTTTTGTATCTTTTATTCTACCAAATGGCAACGGATTCTTCATATCACGTTCGGCCAAGAAGTAACCTGAATTGTATATAAATTATCTAAACTTTATTATGGATAAATACGATTAAAAACAAGTGGTTGAGCACTAACTTAGCTTTCATTGTTCATCGTCACTGATTGTGTCTGATATTAGAGGAATGCCCCGGGCTGTACATAATACGATTTTAACAGATAAAAGAAAAATCAGGCAAACAAAATACTGGAAATTTGATTAAAATCGGACAACGAATGACAAAGTTATGGCATTCTAAAGATTTGCATTTTTCCGCTGAAACAGTTCTAGGCATGTCTTCATGAATATTTAGTAAGCAAACTGATGATGTCATATCCCCACTTGTTCTTTTGTATTTCATTATATGAAATTAGGTTTATTCAATTGTTTTTCTACCAAGAACTGAAAAAATAGGATTGACAAAAGATTTAATGCATTAGATATCCATTGCTGCAACTTATTTCATTATGGAGGAGACACAATGTTCACACATGTATGAAAAAATGAAACAATTACGATTTCATGTAATATCATAAGAAAAAGGAAAGTCGGGATGTGACATCATCAGCCCACCTAATGAATATTCATGATGATGTGCAAATAATTATTTTCACAAAATATTGCTGAACTTTAAATTTCAATAACTTTGTTATTTCTTAACCGATTTTGATGAAGTTTTCAGCATTTTGCTTTTTGAATTTTTCTCAATTAATTTAGATGCAGATAATTTAAACCCAGAGCATCGCTTTAAGCACCAAACACTGACGTCTCTGTTTGCCTCCTTATTTTTAGACTCCAGAGAAATTAAATTTTGTACTATTCAATTAGGATGGCACACCACAAATTTACGTCAATCAGTCTGCTGCCATCACACGTTGCAGATCAAATCAACTCGTGTAATATTGAAATTAATATATTTTTGATACTCTTTGTTTAATAATAATTCTATTGTATTTTCTTGATTTCAATTCTTTTCCAGATGAATAACCGCGATGACGTCACAAAACTATTTTTCCGCGTTTATCCACATATATCTGGGGTTCAGCTTTGTGACGTCACAATTTATGCAGCAAGGAGCAGGTAAATACAAATTGTTGTTAAATTTTTTTTTTTACAAAGTACGTATAACATTGGCATGATTGATGGTAATGATTATAATAACGATAATAGTATGAATAATGATGCCAAATTGTAATAATCATAATGTTAATGATAATGTTAGTGATTATTAAACAATAATAATGACGATTTCATATGGTTGATGATATCGTCAAGAAGAACAATGAGAAGAAGATGATGAAAAAAGGTAGAAAATGAAGAAGAAAAGAAGAAGAAGAACAAGAAGAAAGATGAGGAGGAGAAGAAGGAGGAGAAGAAGAAGAGAAAGAAGAAAAAGAGGGAGGAGGAGAAGAAGAAAAAAAGGAGGAGGACGAAGAAGAAAGTATTTAAGGACGAAGACGAATTTTGGTAAAAGCCCCTTTTCATAATTCATATAATTAGCAACATCAATCCATATTGTATTCATTCTCATCGTCCTTATCAAAGTGATTGAGGTATCACCGCAGGGTGGGATCGAGGGACCACCGGGGCGGGAGTACGAGATCAAGTGCCGGGCGAGCTGGTACGGAACACCGCCCGAGATCGAGTGGACGCTCGACGGCCGTCGCATCTTCGACGGTAACAAGTACGTGATCGACATCGAGCAGACCCCCTTGGAAGACGCGACGATCAGCTCCCTCTTCATCCAGAGCGCATGGCCGCAGGACTCCGGGCGGTATGGCTGTCGGATGCAGGCGCCCGCATTCGGGCTCGCCAGTACCACCTTCAAAGTCTTTCCACGTTAGTAGCACACCCTCATGATCTGTCTCACCTGCGATACCGACGCCAAACCGATAGATGATATGCCATTCAAGATAACGTGATAGCTTTGATCGGTCTGGAGTCGGTCTCTTTTGTGTGACTGTAACATTAGACCCATTCTGAAATCGGGTTTAACTTAAACTCTGGTTTTAAATTGTGGTTTAAGTATGGATAGCCAATTGTCACATAAATCACTAACAGTAGATATACCATATTTCAGCTTATTTGGCTCTCAAATCATTCATAATTGTCTGGGAAGTATAAAAGGATAAATCTGAAAATAGCACAGCAAACATCAGAAACATACAACTGAATAAAAATTTTGACACTTTTGGCTTCCCATAAGTTTAGCGCAGAGTTAGACCATGGTCTAATTTAAACCTGACTTCAGAATAGGGCTTTGGGAGAAGCTTTGTTGAAATCCAAACGGTCATGAACTGTAATAACTTTAATTCCAAAATGAATGAAATTTTACTTATTGATATTCCGTTTTTTCATAATATCCTTGGATTATTAGGAATTATCATGAATAATAAATAAGAAGACTGACAGTTGCAACACAATATGGTATCATCTTTGGGCAGACACAATGGATACAAATAAAGAGGAAATAATAGTTTGACTTATTCCAATCCGTAAAATCAATCAACGAATCATTCACAAAGAAATTGTTTTCTAAAGTGACAAGATATACGTTAGTCAAGTGATTTTTTAAGTATATATTTATATGCACCACACTCAGGATTCTTTTTATTACGATCGATTAGTCATATTTTGTGATTTCTATTTTCTCTACTATTCATATGCCTCTTGTGACTCAACTTTAGGACCGATTCTAATGCCGTCCCCTCATCAAGTGATTGATCGTGACACCAACCTTACCTTACAATGTCCTTCCCGAGGGAACTTCGGTGGAAACCTTTTTTGGTTTAAGGTAAACCCAATTAATTTCTGAAGTCTGTGGTAATATCTCTATCAAGTCAGTTAAACCAAATATGATAAATGTTGTGTTTATCAAGTTGTTTTGTAAACAGGCTTAATCGCTCGGTTAATATATTGCTTGAATATTTTTAAAGACAATGTATGTGATTGTTTATTCTAGTTAGACCAAGCACTTTGTTTGCCTCTATTTTGACAATTGTTTATTTTTTAATACACACACACAAACACCTATACACGCACCTCATACAATCACTCCCACACCCACCCACCAACCCCCACATCCAATCGTTACAAAACAAACACGTCCCGCAGCTAACGAGACACAAACACACCCACAGGCTTAAACAACGTGCTTGAAATTAAAGCAGCGGTTTATACCGTGCCGATGAAAAAAACAACAACTTAACCTCACAACACTTTAGGTGAGTCCTTATCACTTAATGCAAATCGCGCAATGGCAATTCATTGATAAAAAAACATCTATCTTTTCTTCAAATAGGGTGGATTAAGAAAGACATAATGATCCATTTAACTTCTACGGTAGAGGGATGAACAGCTCAATCAGCTTGAGACGTGTAGAATGCAAATAAGAAATGGAAGGTTATTTCTCATTTTATGCGAATGAAGCAAATGATTGAAGAGTCTCCATTAAACTATGCGATGCAGTTCGGAAATTGAAGAATAGTTAAAAGTAGCCATAATTTTCCGGACTTCACTTTGTATAATCTCACAGACCAAGGTGTGGTACTATGATACGTTGATTTATCAAAATCACATCAGTGTTAGCCTCTGCCTTTTCGTCATTGTGACGTCAACTATGCGTCTTTAATTTTCGAAATTTAAAGTTGCAATCAGACCTGAGGGGGAAAACACATAAAAGATGGTAAAGAGGTCATATCTCAAAGGTAATCAGTGTTTGTGCATGCGTCATGGCCAAAATTGCATTTTTACTTTTATTGCCTTCCAAATAAAGATATACTGTCCAGCTTATAAATTATGTTGATGACGGAAAGAACATCAACTAGAGAATAAAATCTTCCCTTGAAATCATTTTAATGTAGGCTTCCACTGAAGAGGGAAGGCACAACATTCATTTTCTATCATGGCAGATAATAATTTTAACATCAACTAGAGAATAAAATCTTCCCTTGAAATCATTTTAATGTAGGCTTGCACTGAAGAGGGAAGACACAACATTCATTTTCTATCATGGCAGATAATAATTTTATGCTCCCCAAATTGCCAAACGCTTAAAAAAAATGGATTATGCGAAAACGTAAGTTACATTTCAAATTTTCATAGAAGCGATTATTTCATTCGTATACAAATATAATGCAGAGTAGTATGAGGGCACTGGTCGTCAATGCGGGAAATAGGAGAAAAGTGATTACGTGGAAAAAGCGTTTGAAAAAGAATTTTGTGTAAATCATTTCAGACACGCAGCCGCGAGTTTTCACAATATTACGAAGACGCTGGTCGGAACATTGAGAATCTATTGTCATAACCCCTTCCTGATAAAGCAGTCTTTATCAAAAATGGGTGAAAAAACAGCAGTGTCTTGAACAAACGACGCATTTGCATTTTTTTTGTAGATCCAAATCTTAGGATGATTTGCTGTCCCATTTCACCAATTTTCGACAAAGACCTCTGAGCTGTTTATTGTAATTTGACGGGCATTTCCAATAGATTTACTATACGTTGGAGAATCCACCCCCGTTGCAATTGTGAAAACTCGCTATTATATCGTGTAACGTAACGGCTATGCGTGGGGACCATACATTCTGTACTGCTGGGCATATATGACGTCTCAAGGGTCATAATTGAAATCTGAGGGAGATAGGTGTGTCATTATCCCTTTTGCGTTCGGGTCATCTAGCTAATGCAGTAATGTATATGTTACAGCCACACCATACAGGAACTGACTCCAAACCGACTGGTTGAATGCAATTGAAAATAACGCATTAGTTGCAATCGGTGTTGAGTCGGTTTCGTTTGTGAGACTGCGACATTACTTCCGTAATACTGCACACACATTGGCGGCGGAAGCCAAACAATTTAGGGGGGGGGGGGGGCACCTGAAATTTTTGGATAGACACAGGGAAAAAAATTGACAAGCCCCCCCCCCAAAAAAAAAGGTTATCGACCTAAATTTTAGGGAAGATCGCGAAAAATTTTTGACAAGCAAAAAAAAACCACACACACACCTATAGTTTCGCTCCTCTCATCACAGACTGGTGTTAAATGTAACACTATAGTGTTAACAATGTGGGGCTTAATCTATCATGTTAGTGTGTTCGAGTAGGTGTGGGTGTATCTTTTTTTTAATGTATTCATATTTAAAAACATTGCCTTTGTAAAAGTTTGATCCGTTTCTTTTGGAACCCAGTTTATATTGATGGAGAGTTTTCTTGTATTTTTTTTCAAAGTAGTGTTTCAAGGAGCATTAAAACAATTTCACATCCACGTCGTAAGCGTCGCGACGCGTCGTGATGTAGTGATTCTGATAAGATGGTCGTGCATTCGGATCTCCTGCGGCGCGAATGTTCTATGTTTAGGGCGCCTCTCACTTCGCAATTATTTATCCGGGTGTTAGATTAGCCGACTGGTAACCAGTATAGTTTGCGAAAGCCGATGTAGTGACCAAGTAGACCTTCATTTTGTAGTGAAATCTTTTTTTTTTCTCGGGATTAAAGTGATATTAATTTTGTAACGAACCCCCCATATTTTTGCTTTTCCAATTTACATCAGAACCCCATGTAAAAAAATCGTTCGCATGGCCCTGAAGATGTTCAAAATATCTTCTCAGTAATTTGATTTCAACCCTTTTAATTTCCATCATTGCATTACGCGTGGAATGCATTCTATCTATTAAAGTAGAACTTCCTACGCTGTTACGTGATTTTATGTAGGTTGGTTTTATCAACTTGTTCATTGCGGCACCACTGTCTTATCATTTAATTAAGTATGCTAAATTTATGATAAAAACTGAATAGTATTTGTTCAACCTGCTCTCAATTCTTTATTTTGATTCAATTATGTTTACACACACACACACACACACACACGCACACACACATATATATATATATATATATATACACACACATACAGTGTCAATTAGAAATTTGCCCCCCCAAAAAAAAAAAAAGAAAAGATATACAGTACACTGATTTTTGGAGCGTGCAGTATACATTTTTGTCCACATAAAACACTCTAGGGGCCTGTTGCATAAAACTTTTTACCTGAGAAAACTCTGGTAAAAACTGAAAACTAAGGTTAGTCTGATTTCTGCCATTGACTTTAACACAGGGCAAAAATTCCAGTAAAAACAACCTGAGTTTTCTCAGGTAAAAGGTTTTATGCAACGGGCCCCAGGTGAGGGGCGAACAATTTTAACGCCATGCACGTGACGCGTTTAGGCTAATCGCATTGCTTATCACAAACCATTTATTTCATAATCTTGACAATAGACTTCTTCAAGTTGTTGAAACGATCTCCTGTTAATCATGTTTTCTTCAGGATAACATAGTGATCGGTGGGCAAGCTGGGATGTACGATGTGAACAGAGACAGGATACCAGACTACTGGGTCGTAGACAACGAAAGGATGATGATCGTAAACGCAAACATCAACAGTGCAGGGGTCTATACCTGCCAGTATCGCTACTTCTTCCGCGGGATGCACCAGAACGTTGCAGAGATGATCAACGTAAACTGTACGTATTCTACTGCAACGGAAGGAAAACCCCGCTAGGGACAGGGGAGGGGGGGGGGGGTAATGACAGTAAGTTATAGAAGAGGTGCAGTGTTATTTGGAAGATCCACTCGATACGCGCATACAATTGCGCGCACAATTTGGTAGGCCTGCCAACGAAACCATGAACCCACATAATACACTCAGGGATTAATAGCGAAATAGAGGTGACAAGACTAAATTTCAATACAAAAATATCAAAACAAATGACAAAAAATGTACACATTTTTAAATAAAAAATATTACTAGATTATTATCTTATGTTTTTATAATTTTTCAGTAAACAGGATTTAATTGTGCCATCAAATTCGCGCATGCGAATATTCACAAAGTTCAAATTATGAACATTCTGTGATAAACGCACACCGTGGACAACGTAGAGGTGTTCACAATAGGCAATTATTGTCTTTGCAACATTACCGTTGGGGATTTTTTTTGTATATAAAAAATGGTGTCTGGTTCCTCTTTTCTTTCTCATTTAAACTTGTAAATACTAAATTTCAATCAATTGTGTAAATATGAACTACCATTGTCATTCTTATTTTTTGGCTTATTATATGCAGCTGGTCGTATTCTTATATCAGTTTTTTGATCTTTAAAATTTTGATGTAACTTTTTATCCTTTTCAGGAACTTGATGTAAAACAGTTTATTTATACTGATCTTGTGTTTTTCCTGAATAAATATATTTCAATAGATAAATGCAGTCCACGATGTGAACATAGGCGGCGGAAGCGGGGGGGGGGGGGGGGACGGGGGACGTGCCCCCCTAAATTTGAGGAGGGGGGGGGGACGTTCCCCTAAATTTGTTGTTGATGACTTTTTTTTTTTTTTTTTTTTTGCTTGTCAATTTATTTTCGTACGTCCCCCCTAAAATTTTTGGGAACCTTTTTTTTTTTTTGCTTGTCAAAATTTTTTTGGTTGTCCCCTCCTAAAATTTTTGGCTTCCGCCGCCAATGGCTATGAACACATCATGGACACATATCCACACACTGTGAGTATACTGTGACAATACACTCCGAATACACAATGTAAACACATTGTGAACGCACTACGAAAACACCCTGTGATCACTCTATATACACACACTATGCGCACTCTGTGAACGTCCTGTAAGCACACTGTGAGAAAACTCTGTGACACATTTTTTCCCAGCCGGGTGGGGGCTGCCTAATTCTATTTACTCTATGATTTAAAACAGCGAGAAAAAAGATGAAAAATATGAGAGATAAAAAAATAGGAACCAATAAACCCGATAAAACTGTCGAGGCGTATGATATCTTGGTCATGCAACTTTAAGATAACTTCATTCATTCTGTTTGTCTTAGAACTCAAACTAGCTTTTGGTGAAATTGCCCCCTACTCTTGTTGAATTTTAGTTTGATTTACCCTTTCACTCTCGGCTCCATATAGGCCCTATGGAAGACATAAATTAAGTTCCGATTTTTAATTTGAATAATAGAGGGAACCGTCTTAGAGTAAGTTTTGATGTACGTCCATAAGGTCCCTAAGGCATAATTTTGTTTAATGAAAAACATTGGAATAACCAAAGGGACAACAAATTGATAAAATTATTTCGAAGATTACATTTCAGTATAGTATACGAAAGAAAAATAAAGAAAAAAAGAAATGACAATTAAATTGTCATCCGACAGTTACAACTTTTATTTTTCAAAATATTTGCATGTAGATTTGCAGTAATTTTTGTGTTCATCATATTCGTAGTATTATAGAAAAAGATGATGAGGTTATTTCCGACTTTAAACTTTTATGACCCCAATTCAAAGTGAAGAAAAACATAAAAATAAAGATTATTGAAAACCCCCTGAAGAAATTACATCGTTTTGTTTGTAGTCTTGCACCTTATATATGTAAAAGCGAACAACAGCTCGTATATCATTTCCCGGGGGCGAAATGGGCAACTATTATTATGATTTTTTCAAGCATTATCTTATTGTGACGTGTTTCTATCTCCTATCGTCTTGCCGCGGGTAATAGCAAATGCAAGGCTATTTTGTAATGATTGTATAAGCACCCCAAAATATTACATAATCATACATGTCATACTTATCATCGTAGGGTATAGAAATGATTTGATTTGCCTGTGGCTTCTGACAGTGATCATAAGATTAATATGAGAAAAAGTATTATGGCATAATCATGTCAGAGTAAAATTTCCTGGGGCAAATGGGTATTATGGTATGGTATATTACTGTTTTCCAAACATTATTATCGTGTAACGTATGTGCCTCTATTTTTACTTATCTTAAAAATAGGAATGTTGAAGACGATACAAAAGTATTATTACATAAATAAAACAAGAACAAAAACAAAACGGAGGAACAGAGAAATAAGCGAAAGGAAAAGGAGAAATGGTGCATTTTGTAAATATCATTTTAAAATCAGTCACGGAATTAGATTTCAAAACTCGCAAAATTTTAGCATACCCCCTCAAATTATTTGGCTTTTTATGCCACTGTGCATTGGATATTTTGCTTGTATCAGATCAATTAAAATTAAAATGATAATGCAGATAAACTGGTATATATATATATATATAAACGGGGAATCAGTATTATGTGATGTACAATCAGCAATGCCAAGTTTCGAACCGATGTATTATCGCATAAGTGGATTCAAATTATTACTTTTTAGTGTATATATTACAGTACATCACATCTGGTTTTTAAAAGCATTTTTAAAAGGAAAATCACAAGCTCAAGTCGTCCAATAAACATATGGCCGATGTCACGATTAGAAAACCTTCCTGATTACTAGAACTGCTCCTAGGTAGGGGTTAGCGGCGGAGCCCCTTGAAATTCATTAATCTTGTGTAAAACAATAATAGTATCATGATGTTAGACTGCAACTTTGGTGGGCGAATGGGTCAGAAAGCATTATTTTTTCAGATTTGTTATCGGAGGGGGGGGGGGGCGCTGGCAAAACGCATTACAAAAAAAAATCAAAAGAACGAGGAAGCGAAGTGACCGAGTCTGTCCTTGGCATTTTCTAAAGTGCAATTGAAGAGTTTCGTGCACACTTTGGTTGAATTTTGTGAACATTTTCAGTAAGAAAATGTAAGTTTCCAAAGAAATTCGAGGGGGGGGGGGGACTACCCCCTACTCATCGCTGTGTACGGCACAGTCTTCTGTGCTAATTCCTGAATTCGTATTTGGCTTGTTATATCTTAATTTTCTTTCACCACAGTTCCCGTTGAATTGGTAACAAAACCATTAATACGATGGCAAGAGCTTCCAAACTCCGGACCCCTTCGGCTCGAATGCAAGGCCCGTGGGTTCCCCCGCCCAAGAATAGCTTGGACCTACTCCAACTTCACGTTCGAAAGCGGGGGTTACATGGATAAAAATGTCAGCATTGTGACGAGTCCGCAATCGCAGACCATTGTTACGTCAGTCCTAAGCGTACGTCACATGCCAGACAAGTTCAATGTTGCCCGTTTCAACTGCTCAGGGCGGAACAGTGTAAGCAAGGCCAGCAAGCTTATCATGGTAGTAAATATGGGTAAGTATATTTTCGCACTTTGATGCACGTCGAGTTCAAGAACACATTAAGTATTAAAAAAATGCCCATCAATTGACACAGAAAAGGTTTGGGAGTCTTTGTCGAAAATTAGTGAACCGGAACAGAGGCTTTTTTTTTCTTGCCTGCATGGCATAGCGAGACTGTAGGCTTCGCTTTCAGACGGCGGCGGCGGTGTCAACATTGAAATCTTATTAAACCAAGGTTAATTTTTTGAAATGTCATCATAACTTAAAAGGTGAATTGACCTAGTTCATGGTACTTATGGATCATCACCTATTACTGAACATCCTGATTGAATTTCAGGTCCCTTGACCAAGATCAAAGGTCATTTAAGGTCATTGAACTTTTGCCGTGTTAGTTGGGGGTATTTGTTAAATTGGCATCCGATCATAACTTAGAAATTTTATGGATCTACTTCATGAAAAATAGACATAAGGGTAATGATTGATTGCTTTGCACTCGTCGTAGGTCACATGATGATGGTCGAAATTCTCTTTGGGTTAGTGGACATAGTATTTTATTATCAGATGAATGTTTTTTTGTGTGAATAATTATTCAATAGCTGTTTTCGAAGCCATCATTACTGGTATATCGAATCGCGTAATGCAGGCGAGACTGCCAGCGGCGTTCCACTTGGTTTATGGAAGTTTCGGAGCTGATGTCTAATGGCATATGTGTGTCTTTTCTCCAGAGTCCGGGACGAAACTGCTGTTTTGATTCGCCAATTTTCGACAAAAACTTCTCGGTTGGTCAGAAGTTTGACAATGCATCTACATCTTTGTTCTTGAATCCGCCGTGAGTCGTGAAGCAACAGAATCCCTAATAAGTGGTTGTTTTCATAATGTTATACACGTATAAATAGTGTACAATCTGTTGTTCAATAAACTGGATTGTATATTGATATTTTTATTCCTTCTTTCTCCCCTTTCCTTCCTCTGATTTCGTCTCTTCCCATCCTTGCCCCCTTTTAACTGCTTGCAAAGGTAGGGGCTGTGGGAGGCCGCCCCTTTCTACTATTCACCTGTCCTGTACTCATCTCATTTAATATGTCCATAATCCTTGAAACCCTAATAACGGAAGACATATAAGGTACAAGTTGATGTGTGTTTTTCTCTGAAAGTATATAAATATCTTTGCCATTAGGTGTTCTTTTGCTGGTTGTGTTTCCGTTTTGTTTCCTTATTTGCAAGATCAAAGTTCTTTACTTAATTAGACAAGAATCAGCGAATCCATATAATGTACAAACGTGGGTGGACTTAATGTAACTAACTAAAAAATGAAAAGAGGAGAGTCTTGAAAGAACTAAAGAAAGACTGATATACCAGGGTGTTTAAACGTGCAAACACATTGTGTCACTTTAGATATTTTCCCTTCGTTTTGGCATATCGCTGCTGGGGTGATAGAACATCGTATCTCAAAATTTAAAGGTCCGGTCCTACTGCAGCTCTTGCTGATCCAAAGAGGTTGTAAAACGTAAAACAAAATCTTGCCATCCGTTGGAAAACGCTATGCATCCGTTCGGTACTCATTGCGTATGTTTTTCATATGCTCTATCCATCGAGCATCCGCCCACTATGATTTTATCCGCGCAAAAAGTTTTGAGCTGTACGAGCAACAAACGTTCTATGTCCGTTATCATCCTTTCGACGTCCGTTTTAGCCTCTAAGAATCAATTACTTTAGAATGGGCAAAATTTTCATCACAGCGGATAAATAAATTGAATGAATGAATAAATGCCCAATATGCTGGTTGGACACAAAATTACCCTCATGGAGCATTTTACCCAATATTTTTTAGAGTGTAGCACGGGAATAGAATGGCTGTAAGCGTATGCATCTCGTATACATGCATAAAGTATTTTAAATCCCCGATAACCCTACTTCCATTTGCTTTCATCCTGTAAACTTCCGATAAACATCAATTTTAAATCCCCACTGCATACTACACACGTCCGTTCTTCCGTTCTGTTTTTGTCAATGTTAGTCGATTTAACACTTTCCGAACCTAGAAATGTTCTTTCCGATGAAGTTTTTTTTTCTTGATCCGTGTTCCTATGGGCTCCTAGAACAAATTCAGCTTGGTTGCCCCAAAATGCCGTTTGGGCAATTTTGCTAATTTGCATAAATCCAAAATGGCCGCCAGATGCCATCTTGAAAACCGAACTTTTGAACCCCTTTCCCCAAAATTATTAGTAATGACTCCTTTTAGGGGTTTGGGGGTGCGTTAAATCTCTGCTTTCTATTGTGCAATGTAATGTCATCCTCAGGTCAAATCCAAGATGGCCGCCAGATGTACTTTTTTGAAAAAATTACCTTCTCAACCCTTTGTCCCAGGATCATGAATAATACATCTTTTCGTGAATTATTTGATATGTTGATTCCATTCTGTTAATAATTTTGCAAAATAGGATCATCTTCAGAGCAAATCCAACACGGTTCAAGATGGCCGCTAAACGCCATATTAAAAAAAACTACTTCCCGAGACTATTGAACCTTAAAGAACTCTCCCTAATGAGGTTGCTATTATGTAATGGAGCTCATGTAAGGGGATTTCAGTAAGAATGATTCATTTCTTTTAATCACTCCATTTTTAGTTCAAGGTCAAGTCATGTCTAAGATGGTCAGATGGTTGATAGGTTTCGTCATTAACCGTTCAATTTAGAATGAAACCATTCAAGGTTTGGGCTATGATTTCGGTAGTTCTAATCCCTTTTTTTTCTGTCCAACCATACTTTTCCAGTGAAAGGACTTCAAAGTATTATATGAATTAAAAGTTGATTTCTTCGTATTAAAAAATAATTAAGTTATTAACTTCCTTCATAATTATCATTGGACTTTTCATCCTGACAAGAGCCATTGAATTGGACAGCAGGAGTGCATTTGGCGAATGCACTATATCCGTACCAGAGCACATAGGAAACTCTTCAACATCGACCGACTACATGCTAAAACAATGGACAGGATGGTTCTCATTCGTGAGATGTTGTACGGAAACGACTTCGCCCCTGCCTCCCAAGAAGTGGGAGTACAAGACCTAGTCATACAGCCACCTGTCCTGTGCATGTAAGGAGTTAAATTGGTTCACCCATTAGCCTGTGAGACAGAAATCCTGATCAACTCAAGACACTGACTGTCCTCCAGATCAACAGCACGCACTCGTCTGGTTGTGGTGGACTCCTCACCTACCTTAGATCGACTGTCTCTAGCTCACTTTCACTGGACAAGGAGATAAGCACCAGGATAGGAAAATCTGTCACACTCATGGCAAAGCTCCTGTACGGAAGGAAGTCCTGGAAAACGTACGCCGACCAAAAAAAAAGCGGCTGAACACCTTTCATGCCAGCTGCATCAGACGTATCATGAACATTGAATGGCAGGATAAGTGAAAAATACAGACGCCATTCAGCGTACGTGCTGGCATCCCTAGCTTATTCTCGCTCCTTAGTCAAATGAGTCTCAAGTGGTTGGGGCATATTCGCCGCATGAAACCTTGACGAATCCCTTCTTGAATTCGCCAAGGTAAGTTGAGCTGGGTGATTGTTCTCACCCCAATCGGTAGATCACACCTCCGTTATAAAGACACCTGCAAACGTGACATAGAACTTTCCGGCATAGACACTAACACTTATGAAGATGTAGATGATAGTCACCATTTTATGGTGAGGGGGTCAATACGTGAGAAATAATCGGAATATTAAATTGGCAGACCCAAGACCTAGTAGGAATAGGGCAGCATCTCCATCTAAACCTGTCTCAGCGCCATCCTCCTTCATCTGCACAAATTTGCTCTAGAGACTGCCACTCCAGAGTGGAGCTTTACAATCACTCTCGAAAATGTAAGACCTAGCGCTACACCATCATCTTTTAAGGCGAACTAATGCCTACCAATCATTGGGCACATTGATTTAGAAAAAAAAAATTGAGAAAACACATTCAAATTCAAATAAGACTCTAAAAGCCTCTTTAGTACAAAAGCATGGATAGACATTAAAACAAATAAAAACAGACGCAAGATGGATCATAGCTCAAACCTAAAGAGGATTCATTATAAGGTGAGCAGTTAATATCGAAATCTGACATCTCAGATGTGACTTCACCTTGACCAAAGACTTAAGAATTAATACATGAATTAATAATCGTAATGAAATACCTTTACATTAGCTCTTACACGTATAAGCCTCGGAAACAGATTTTTTTTTCATGATGGCCGGTTGGCGGCCATCTTGGATTTAATGTGAAGATTATCCTTTATGCAAAATTACAGCATAAAGTGAATCAACATAATTATGACTCTCGAGTAGATTTATTGTTCATGATTCTGGGGCAAAGGGTTCAACAATTAATACTTCGAGATGGCGTCATCTGGCGGCCATCTTGGATTTTACTTGAAGATGACATTACATTGCAAAATAGATAGCAGAAATGGATTCTACACACCCCAAAACTCCGCAACAAAGGTATTTCTTATCATTCTGGGGCAAGGGGTTCAACTTTAATTTTTCAAAATGGCATCTGTTGGTCATACTGGATTTGACCTGAAGATGATCTAATATAGCAATGATAATAATATAAATGGATTTTACACAACCTTAAACCCCTATAACAGTCATTACTCATCATTTTGGGGAAAGAGGTTCAAAAGTTAGGTTTCCAAGATGGCATCTGGCGGCCATTTTGGATTTATGCAAATTAGCAAAATTTGCCAAAAAGAACAACTTTGGGCAACCAAGCTGAATTTGTTCTAGGACCCCATAGAAACACGAATCAAGAAAAAAAACTTCATCGGGAAGAAGATATCTAGGTTCGGAAAATGTCAAATCGACCTTTTTTCTGTCTATTTATGGAGCTGATGAAAACGGATATGAATATGATTAATATATTTTTTTGTGTGTCCATCGGCCAGTGGGACCAGGCTTTTAATATTTTGACGACAGCTCAGAATATGCCAGATTTTAGAGTTATAACATTGGTAGTAACCTTCTTTTTGCCCCGAAAGAGTTCTCCACTGGTATCAGGAAACTTTTTCAGGCAATATGGGACAGATAATTGCTATATAAAAAAACAGCCTTTTATAAGCTGCCCTCAAAAAATGTCTAGATACGAGGTGTCATCAGCCCTGCCACGATAATTTATGTAGTATTATGTTTCCTTTTTAT
The DNA here is from genome assembly GCF_018143015.1 of Lytechinus variegatus. Taxonomy (NCBI): domain Eukaryota; kingdom Metazoa; phylum Echinodermata; class Echinoidea; order Temnopleuroida; family Toxopneustidae; genus Lytechinus; species Lytechinus variegatus. Next base: position 11,162,092 of record NC_054758.1, on the reverse strand, counting down.
CCTTTGAATTATTTTTTAAAATTTATAATGATTCATCAACTGTAGTCATGGTAGTAATTGAAATTAACTCCGGTGTGTTGGCTCAGTTGGTAGAGCGTCCGACTCACAACTGGGAGATCGGGGGGTTCAAACCCCGGTCGCGTCAGACCATGGACCTACTTCATGGTCAGACCAAAAGGCGTTAAAAGATTGGAGTTGCTAATACCCTGTTTGGCGTTCAACAACTAAAGGGATAGAGCCTCGTCGATCTGGCGCTGCACATCAGCTGCCGGGCCCACGATCAATTGGGTAAAGCAAATTTTCGGAGTATTTCATTTCATGTCTATTTCTAACAATAAAAAGTTTTTTCATTTCACTTTTCATTTTACAGGTGGAACATCGGAACAGATTCCAAACAGAGGGCCGAATAGCGGTACTTCAACCAGTGATGCCAGCATCGGACATGAACCAAGGTTGCCCTTAGTGGCCTTAACAACATTCTGCATACTCACCAAATCACTTTGGGTTTGGAGATGAACCAACAAACACGTTAAGAATAAAAACAGAAATACACATTTGAAACCAATTCTCTTGCTTATTTCATTTCCATCGAAACATAATTAGAGTAATGTCAATCTGATTCAAATTGATAGGTTTACATCAAAAGCATTATAAAATAGAGCATATAGAAATGAAAATGGAATTGAGCGTCCCAACTAAAAGCAATGCCTGTAAATTGTAAAAAAAAGAAAACAAATAAATAATTTGGTACTTAATTTCATAAATACGAATAACATACTAATTTATGTATATATTATATATATGCAAGAAAGGAAAACGATAATGTGGAAACCAGAGTGAGATAAAAATGGTACTTTAGTTACAGACCAGGGTCGCATCTTACAAAGAGTTGCGATTGATCCAATCAATCTAAATTGGAAATCCATCCATACCATACTTTTTTTCTGCAAGAAATTTGCACATCCTCCTTAATAAACAAATATAATCACATGGAATCTTAAGGGAACGATGCAGGAATTATTATCTAGAGAATAATTTGAAAAAATCTGCATTTTAGATGTTGACGTTGATGGCTATTCATAGTTGTGGTTGATTGGAGTAGATTTTCCAAGGAAAGGTTTGACCGAGCAATTTGACAAACAGAAAATAAAAATAAAATAGATGAATAAATAAGTAAATAAAGAATAGAACCTTTATTATACAGAATGAGGTCATTTTGGTAGCGAGATTTTTTTTACAACCACCCCCCAAATCGAGCGTAAAGTTAGTCGTAACTTAGACCTCAGTCACATTTCTTCTACGGTGTGTTTCGGCGAGTAGAACACTACCGTTTTCCATTTTTTTTAAATTCAAATCACCTACATGTATCTGATACAAAAAGGCTAAAACTCGCCGTAAGGAAAATGTGACAGAGGTTTTGCGAACAGCGTTATGGAACACCCATCGGGAGCAGGCAAAAGTCGCTTTTACACCTTCAAGGATGGAACACGGATGATCCCGGATCTCAGTCCGTGGTGATCCGGGGGTGTCAAGTTGATATTTTTCTACCATTGCCGGAGTGAATACGTATTCAACTGGGTATTTACACGGAAAATTGCGGTTTCTACAAGGATAGACAAGGTAGCACCAGGGATCTGCTTGATTGGCTACGGGGAGTCAAAGCGGAATACACAAAATGTTACTGGGTCCTTAAACGGATTATGACATACGGGGAGCGTTTCATGAAAAGACTTGGACGTTTTATCCGACAGTTGCTATGGTAACAATGCCTCTCAGCCAATCATTATCAAGGAAAGTTGTCAGATCTGACAACTTGTCGGATGAGAATGTTGATGAAAAGCTCCCACGGTCTCTACTGGAATATCTCTAGAGCATTGGCCAAGATTGAAGTTCCATTAAGTCTTGCAACTTCTGTACATGACCAAGAACACGGACTACTGTTCATGTACACAAACAATGAACAAATTTCGACCCTGATATAGCCGGTATTAACAAAGACCTCCCGGTTCTTACGAGGAGCCTCGATCCCGGATGCATTCGGAAGCTAGACGGAAGTACAAGGATGAAAACGGATGATTATCCGTCCGCGTCTTCCGGAATGAAAAACTGAATGTGATGAATTTTATTCTCCAGATATGCCGGTAGCGTACATCAAGGATGGCGCCGGATGGGTAGCCGGTGTGTACACGGTAATCATGGACTTTGCACGAATGACCACTGATTGACAATCCGGGATGATCCGTGTTGCATCTATGAAGGTTTAAAAGGGCCTTAAGTAACACAAAGGTTTTCGCCACGCGCCACGAAGGATGCATTGTTCACTGTACAACCCATGATGGGATATTCTTGCTGTAATACGCAATCACACATGCGAAACCCACTCGAGACCAACCAAAGCTAGTAGGGCCATGGAGCAACACACTAATGCTCCTATTACACTTGCACGATGACGTGTCGTGCCTAAATTTTAAAAATTTCTAAAATCCTGCAGGAAAAGATTCGGGGCATTATTAGCATGAACTATTCGTAAATTGTGCGCAGCCTTGTCGGGACAAGCCGTGCCATGACATGAGTGGCGTGCCATGACATGAGTGGCATGCATTTCACGAATGGCTTACCAGTAATCAACGACTACTTCACGACTAGTTTACGACTAGTTTGCGCATATTTCAACGCACGCATCAAACGCATACGCACGCGCAGTTTGGCTATAACGAACGACAATCATGAAGTTCGATTTTATGCCCCAACGAATGATGATGAATTGAATGACGTGACAGTGTGCGAACTATTTGTTAGTAAGAGAAGGTAAAGATTGGGAGGACTGGTGTATTGGTATGTATGGATTTCCAAACAAATATCTATATACTAACGTTCCCCAGTACTGACCGCACAGTAACGTTGTTTGCGCTAGCAAAGCGCTAAGAGAGGCCCTGTTACAATCGGTATATTGTGGCAACGATGCCTAATGTTACAACAATGCATTAGGCCTACGTACACATTGAAATAAATATTTTGACTTCACAATCCGCAAGATGTGACTAGGCTTGCTGTTAGCGCTTGTTCGGACAACGACGCGTCGCGACGTTTTTGTGCGGCCATACAGATCTAGACAAACACCGTATATGATAGGACGTGTAGCATGGTGGTCGATCCGGTCGCGTTTTCTATTCATGTAGGTGGGTAGCGCTTTGTAATAGTCAATAATACCCCCTCCCCCAATGAATAGAACTTTCTGTGGAGTGGGAACTTTGGTTCTTCATTGTTAGAACCCAAGTCAACGTGGCTTCGGTACCATATGCATGTTGATATTTAGTAGAAATTTTTCAATAGTCATGTGACTTGTAAATAAACATCCTACTTTATATTATTCATAGACTTTCTTGGATTGTTCTTTTGTAATGAGAAGCTTGATTAATTTGCTTCAGAGTTATTTTTGCCATTTTCTAAATATGTAATTTGAAATTGTTAATCATTATGATCATTGATGTAAATATTTGATACTACGAGCAAATAATTATGTGGTTATTTTTTGTTGTTTTGTTCTTGGTTGAGGTATCTAGCTATTGAAATGTTTTGTGTCAGTGAACATGGTGGAGAAAGTTAGATTTATTCATGAAACAGGGAGTAACGCTCTTTATGACGGTAAAGGTGTTTCTTCTTAAATAAAGACAAATATATTTGTACAATTTTCCATCATATAAAATGTAGTATGGTTGATTTTATAAAACATTTGGAATCATCTTCAATTCAAATGAAAAAAACATAGTTTTAGATTGTCCATATCTAATTGGTTACTTTCACCGTCCTAATATTGTAAATATTGTATGTAAAGGATTTGAGTTCATATAATACAATGAAGCGCCTTGAAGCAGTTGTATCAAATTGTATGTGCATATTGCATTATTATCCTAAAATACTGTTTTTACTACCATCAATTGTATAGGCTTTATCATTATTATAACTGGCACCCCTAGTTATAAAACAAGCACAATCATGGAAATTAGAATCAGTATGATGATTGTGATTATCATTTGTTTGGGTTATCATTATTATTACAAATGTTGTTGTTTTGCTATCAAAGTTATCAGTATTATTTTCATTGCTATCATTTTTATTGTAGTATTTTTTCGTCGTTGTAACCATTGTTAAGATTATCAACATTATTGCTATTAATTGGTCGGATCCAGGGGCGGTATTCTGAACATTGTCTTTTCTCCATATTTTATCTTATCTCAGAGATATGACAAAATCGGTATTCTGGTGGATGTCATAACTTTTGTCACAAAATTGTCATAAATTTTGTCTCTTCTCTTTAGCGCGCAGCAAAAATACGCGGCTTTAAATGCGCGTAATCCTTTTATACAAGCAAAAGATATGACAAAAGTTATGACAGGGGGGTAGCAGTCATAAATTTTGTCATATCTTTTAGTACCAAATATCCCAATACCCTGCCGACTGAATGTCAAGCAAACAATTATATTATTTAGATTAGATTGTGGTATTAGTTTCACTCATCTTCCATGACAATTTTCAAAATTATTTTTTCATGCTACAATTAGTTAGGCCCTACATATTTATTCCTCCTTTTTTTCTCTGTTTTCCTTACTTTTATACTTCTCTAAAATTCATCACAGCTCCCTGTCTCTCTTTTTAATTAAGCGCATCAATATACGCGTAGTTGCGCGATGCCAGCAACTGTTTGGGGGATACGCCCTACCTGCCACGGGGCTTTCCTATTGGCTAGAAGGGATCCAACTGGGAACTAACGATGATTTTGATTGGCTCGCTTCCGAAAAGATGGGTGGGATCTTTGAGAGATATGACAGGGAAAAGACAATGTTCAGAATACCGATTTGTGACAATCATAGCGGTGTCATATCTCGGAGAGAAATGACAAAATTTATGACAAAAGTTATGACAGAGTTACAGAATACCACCCCAGGTCTGTTATAAACGTAACTGACTGATTGGTGCTTGATATGAATGTGCTTGTCCTATACTTCAGGTAATAAAATAAATTATATTCGTGAAATTCACATTAATTTTGATATTGTATACTTTCTGGAAGATAATGAAGGGGGGGGGGGGAGGTACTATGCCCAAAAAGTGAGGGTAGATCAATTCCTTTCTGATACTTTGATAGAAAATCTGTTTCAGTTATAATATAAGAATGATACAATGATGTACACGTGTCATTTTTTGTGTAGTGTCTTATAATTGCTAATAAATGGCGTTGGCCCACGTAGATATTTTGGACTATAATATTGTATAACATCAACATGATCAATGTATGTCCAAAGCTTTTCTTGTGTGATTGTCATTTCATTTTAAATTGACCAATTCCTTATTCCTGAAATATAGCATCAGAAAGTGGAAAAGAAACACATAATGGAATACAAATATATATATTCGAATTTCTTAAGAATATCAATATTCCATTAAGATGATTAATTTCACTTTGAACGTGGTAAAAATCCCATTCAATCAGCCGGTTGCGGATGTCAACGTTTGATATCTCAATGGCTACACAGAAATTGAGTATAATACGGTGGAGGTATTATTCCTGACTTGTATACTAGCTAATGAAGTATAAATCTTACCATTTTATAAACGATCATCCAGTGGGAAGAGGGTGGGGGAAGAGAGAGAGGGAGAGAAAGAAAGAGAGTGAGAGAGACCGGATTAGTGTGGGGGCTAAAAACCTTTTTTTCTTTTGAACTTTAAATCCAAATGTCATCAGATTTTATTTTCTTGGTTTCCTTTCTTCCATCTCACGCAAGAAAAAGGGTCATTCACTTGCAAAGAAAATTATCTCTTTTGAAATAAAATGGTCAAAGGAGATATATATAAGAGAAATAGAAGTAATGCATTGTAGTTCCAGCAAAGTTTATGTATATATATATATATAAATATATATATATATATATTTATACATATAGTGCGTACCCCCGAAAAGTTTACACTTAGAAATAAACCTGCAAAATTATATATTTTCAATATCCTGAAGCTTTTCCCAAATTTAAACATTGGTACAGATCTCTTAAAAAAAGGACGATGTAACTGTCGAAAAAAAATCGCTTGAGTGAGAACCACTTAATTTTGAAACTTTCGTGAAAATGATTTGCGCAAAGCTTGGAAATAGTTATAAAAGTAGACGTTAGACGTTAAGTAGAACACATGGACTTAATAATAATAATAATAATGAGACTTGTAAAGCGCCAAATCCACTCTGTAGAGTGCTCAAGGCGCATAAAGAGCTAAGAGTTAAATAGCAAAGTTTTTATAAGATTTTTGAAAGGTTCGACAGAGGTACATTTTTTATGTCTTCAGGAAGGCTATTCCACAAAGTGGGGCATGCAAAAGCAAATGATCTTTCCCCCCAAGTTTTTGAAACTTTCGGAATGACAAGTAAGCCAGAGGTGGATCATATCAATTTGTTGTGTACAAAAAACGCTCCTCTTATAAGGCATAGAAATGGGACGTTTAACGCACAGTCACTAATACGCGCCCCTGTCTTCGCATCGTGCAGGCAGTCTACGTGTATAGTGGCGGGCTGCTACATTGCGGTGCAGGGGTGTTCAACTTACATATCGTGAGCGCACTCAGCTGCGTGTTTTCACTTCTCCTTTTCTTGTCATTTTTCCTCGCATTACTTGTTTTCATAAATTTCCCTCTCACTTTCCTTGTTTTCTCACTCCCTTCAGTTTTGTAACTCTTCTTGATCACTTGCATTCATTGGCACACCCCCGGTCAAAAATGGTACGGTCCTATCCAACATACACTCAAGTCGTCGCTGTACGAATAATGAAAACTTGCAAAATTCTTCACGCGCTGCGTTGCATAGCTATGCGTGTGTACTGTGTACACACAATGCCATCGGCTGAATCCGCCAAACTATAGTGACCAATTATTGCAAAAGCTTTTGCAAATGTGAAAAGTGACAGAGGTTTTTTTTATCCAATCAAAATAATTCTTAGGTATTCGCAATCTACAGCATTTTCTGCAAAATGTCTTTTTTTGATAGGGTCTATTGTGACGTATATATTTTTTTACAACAATGTGAAGTTGCACCAAACGTTTCGTTTCCAGCACTTGCCCATTGGCTCATGTACAAATGGATTTCCAAAATCATCAAGAAAGGTTCCAAAAACCTCAAAAGTGACAGAACTTAATTTGACTAAAATTAAATGAAAATCATATCATGTTCAAGGTGAGAATCTGCTCTATTCTATTCTGTTTTGATAGATCACCTTGTTGACGCGTTTGGGAGATATCTTAGCAAATCCGTCAAAAACGGCGTATTTTCTATTATTCTCCATAGGGAAATAATTTAACACGCTACGCACTGCAAAAAAGGAGCGCAAACAAATTGATATGGAGCGCAAAGATCTGCCTGGTCTGTAGTGATTGGTAAATGAAAGACTGTATTGTGGTGCTGATCCACGAATACTATGAAAGGCAAGTAACAAAATCTTAAAGATAATCCGATTTTTTATAGGGAGCCAGTGCAGCGAATATAAGATGGGGGTGATATGTGAACGTTTACCTGACAAAGTGACAATGCGAGCGGCTGCATTCTGGAGCTTCTGAAGCTTATGTAACTGAGCCTGTGGTAAATTAAACAAAAGGGCATTACAAAAATCAAGGCGGAAAGAAATCAAGGCATGTACTATCTTTTCGGTCGCGGACTTAGATAAATATTTCCGGATAAATCCTAAATTGCGAAGATGATACCGAACTGATTTGCAGATATTTGAAACTTGGGAAGACATCGTCATGCGTGAATGAAAATTTACTCCAAGATTACGGGAAGTTTGAGACAAATGAATTGTGTGGCCAGAAAATGAAAAGGAATTGACATCAATTTTGTTGAGCTGCACTTTAGAGCCAAACAAAAGAAATTCACACTTATCTAAGTTTAGTTTCAAGGAATGGGTTTGCATCCAGTCGTGAACATCAATCATACATAATTGAAGACGACGAATAGCATTATCAGCTGCTTGCTGAGTTGAGTCAAAAGAAATGATAAGTTGAATGTCGTCAGCGTAAATATGGTAGTCAATTCCGTGACGGAGCATCACTTGCCGCAATCCAATCATGTAAATAGAGAAAAGGGTCGGTCCGCCCACAGAGCCCTGCGGTACGCCATGGGTCAGAGGAGAAGCAGCTGATTGACAGCCATTTATACATACAATCTGTGAATGGGAAGAAAGATAGGATTCAAACCACTTGAATGCTTCACCTCTGACACCAAACGAACTTAAAATATTCAGCATAATAGTATGGTTTACTGTGTCGAAGGCGGAGGATAGATCGAGTAAGAGTAAAGCAGTCACACGCCCTCGGTCCATCTCTTGGAGGATATGATTTGAGGTGCTCACAAGAAGGGTTTCCACACTGTGGTGGGGTCTGTAGGCAGATTGAAATGGGTCGAACAGATTATTGTCGTGAAAGTATTCAGCAAGACGAGAGAAAGCAACCCTTTCAAGAACTTTGAAGAGGAAGGGTAAGTTAGAAACCGGTCGGTAATTTTGGAGAGAATCGGGATCAAGAGAGGGTTTCTTTAACAGTGGTGTAACATGAGCGCATTTCAGAGAGGACGGGACATGCGACTGCTCTAAACTTAAGTTAACAAGGTAAGAGAGAATAGGAGCGAACGTGGATGAACAATCCTTTAGTAACTTAGCAGGTATAGGATCCAATTGACATGACTTGGGAGGAGATTTTCGAAATAAAGACATAATCTCATCAGGAGAGGTAGGGTGTAAGATGTCCAAGGTAGAAGAGGTGGAAGACTGTAGAGGTGTGAGGTCAGGAGTTAGACTGTTGCAAATCCCTTGAAGTTTAGTTTTAAAGAAATGTGAGAACTGACAGGCAAGTTCGTAGCTGTCTGTATTATTTGGTAGAGGTGAGGATTGACGACGATTGAGGAGTCTGTTAGAAATGCAGAATATAAAAAAAATATACCAGGCCTTTATTTCGAAAGTATAGCGGGAATTATTTATCCTCGGTTTTACTGGCCAAATAACTATTTGCCGGTCCAACCTCTGAAAATAATTCCCGGTATACTTACTCAAAACCTGGTATATTTGTATAATATATTCCTTCTTTGCTTTTGAAACGTCCTTAATACGTCACGGAGCGAAAACTCTCTAGTCCACTGTGACGTAAAACGTTTATGCGATACCCTCTTTAGAGCTACTCTACTTCATGTATAATTCTGGTGGGAAAACCCCTTCCGGAGCAAAATAGGCACGTTTTTACGATTGAGAATATGCCTGGGGAATTTATAGATATTGAATTGAATTTATTTCTGTTAAAAACAAATAACAATACATATAGAATGAAACATGTGAATTGATATATGAAAACGGGAGGATGACCCTACTCAGCAGCATCAATCATGGTGCTGCTGGTCTACTGAGGGGTCCTCATGGTAAGTTTGCGCCTCATCAACGGTTGTGAAATATGAATTTCTTCAATAGCGCTGGAATAGGTCAAAGGTCAAATGTATACCACACCAGTAAATTCATTCAAGTATAACCGAAATGTTACTGGTGACTGATTGAGTTACTCATTGAGGGTCGAAATGACTAAACATTTCATGCAAGTTTTGCATGATAAAAAATATACAGAAAGTAAGTAATAATTAATTGTCATCGGCAGCGTAACAAAATTGAGCTTAGCAAACAATGTGTGTGAAGGTATGTGGGTGTGTGTCTGACAATTTCGTCAATTTCCTTCATTTTGGGGCTAGCTTTTTGTTATTCAATTCATTTATTTTAAATGTCTCACTAAAAAATTACACCAAACATGCACAATTGTCATTCAAAGATAGATTAAAGAAGCAATAAAAATAAATGCCTCCAATAGCGATGAATGAATAAAATAAGCAACCTTAACAAAATGTTGAAAAGTGGAGGGAAAACAAGTACCGGCGCCCATGGAAGTTTCCCTCATCGTCATGGTCTACATGCGTAATGTGTAGAACCTGTACCTTTCAGATCAAAATTTGAACCAAATAATATCTTTTCTGGTGTGATCTGATAGAAATAAAAGTAAAAAATATCCTCATGTATAAGAAAAATACAATTTTGATAGGTTTTAAAAGAAATTTTACGTTTTTAAACGCACGGTTCAAATCGTAGCACCGGACATAACTGAATTACCTGATAACAATAAAACCTATGTTTATAAAAAAAAAAATCTTAAAGCTAGGCATGGTCAGCCAAACAATCTACAGTACAACTCTGAGATGAAAACTTACATAAACCGAACAATGAATGCGAAATTACAAAACAAGAGTACAAAGTACAAGAAAACACAAAGTAATCCCTCTTTCCGGCGGCTGGTTTAATATCTACTTAAGATTTGTGGTGATGGATGGGTACAACTGCCATTTGATTTTTGTTTTTAAATAGGGATATCAATTTAAAAAAAAGGAGAACTGGAAGTAATGTATTGCCTTTCAGGAGAATAATAGTATTCGGAAACTATACATCCGTTTGCGCCTACACTGATCACACAATTGAGGAACGTTAATAATTTCCATAAATTCTGTATACCTAAATTAAGCGTATAACCTCATTGGCGTTTTCGAATATACACCTATCAGCCATCTGGTCACGGAGTTGCCCTACATATTATACAATATCAATATTTCTCATTTCCTATTAAGTGTATTATCACTTAGCTTCGAATATTTTCTCTTGTTTTATTGTTGTATGTTTCTCCTTCTTTGTAAATGGTGCTGCCACACAGCCGGGGCCAGTTTCATAAAACTCGTTATATTCAACTCGCAATAACAATTAAAAGCTGATATGTCTCAAATCCGGTTGGCCGATGGTAAATGGGTCATAGAAATCGTGCATTTGTTACTATAACAAGTCTTTACGGAACCCTGGAGATGATTGACAGATGCTTAAAGTGATTGGTTAACATTGGTTTGACTTTTAAAAATCTGAGCTAGAAGGTCACACTTGTCACCTGTGTCTGTGATATATGACAAAATTGAAGCCCAGAAAAAATTGCGTTCGAAAATAGTTATTTAGTGCTTTAAAAATTGAAATATAAAGTGACCGGAAACACCAACTTAATTTCACCCCATACACTTATGTGTGGTTTTTAGGTGTCTATAAGACGCCTATTTACAAAATCGGGTTTGCCTTGTAGTTTTAGCTTTTCATTCTCAATAATGGTTGTTTTCAGGGTTTATTAGTCCTAATACATGCACTTGTACACATGTTTCATCTTGGTTTGAGAATTTTTTAAATCGGCTGCTCACAAAGTTAAACAATACCTTTAATTGTGACTTGTGAGTCATGCCTCAATTCTGACGCGCGTTCTCTGAGGGGGTGTTGCAAGAAAATATTTGCAATCAATCGAAATTATTCTGTTGCAATTTTCCGATTGATCACTTTTAACTACAGCAAATCAGACTAAACTCCTTGTTTCATGGAGCAGATTAGCAATCAATCGCAAATTTACAAATAATTGCACGGTATATGCTTGATTTCGGGAACGAAATTTGACTTGCAATTGATCGCAAGTTTCTTGCAACGCCCCATTAGTATGATTTAACAAATGCAGTGATGCCGTCTATACCACGCGCACCCTGGAATTTAAGTGCGATTTTCAATTGATCGCACGTCGATTCCAGGTCCACAAATCACTTCAAATCCATGCATTCATTGCAATTTTGCAATAGGTCTGCTTCTTACGTCAACAAGTATGATTAATTTGTTTCAGTTAAATTTGATCTATCACTTGTAAATTTGCACCTGAAATTTGCAATGGATTGCAAAAATTTTCTTTCAATACCCACTAGGTCACATCTAACTCCGCATTTTTGAGACCACCGGGGGGGGGGGATTCTGATTTAAAAAAAATCATAATAAATTTGATGTTAACTTTCATGTTATCTCTCTATTTAAACAGCTCCCTAACATACCCCGAACATTTTTGTCAGCGTAGCCCAACGTTCTGTCCCATTTATTTATATCAATGTTTTGCATTATTGATATCAAGAAATGCGTTTTGTTAACAGCAAAAGTGGTTCTTCATAAAGGATTTGAATTATCTGTATGTGATGAGCCAACCCAGTAACAACAATACGTCGCCCAAAATGACGTTTGATATTTTCATTAACCTAAAAAGAAAACGCGTACCAAGCTTTAAAATGATACATAAGTTGTCGAAATTGATCAACAACGACCAACACAATTATTTGATTGGATGTAGAAGAAACTAAGACAAAAAACAGGAAGATAGCAAGTTTGAGGTTCACTCTAGAATGAGATGTATGCATTATGCAATCTTGGTGAAAGTCTCAATCATCTCAAAACCTTGTGTTCAAAGAAACTCTTGTATCTTGTATTCGCTTAAACAATAAAAACCGAAATATAATAATAATAATGAATTTGATGATGATTATAATGATAATAACAACAATGATGATAATCATAATAATGATGATAATAATAATGATAATGATGATGATAATAATAATGATGATAATAATAACATAGGTATATTTACCAAGGGAAGCCCTTCAGTTCTCTCAGCGGGCCCTGAAATTATATAGACAGTCTGAAGACGAACGAAGAATTTCTCTTTCAAACAATCTACTTTTCTAATTTTCATTATTGAAGAACAAATTACGAGTTTGGTTTTGAACGGTGAACCTTCCCCTCAGCGACCTACTGTCATGACTGTTGGTGTTAGATCAGCTGCTCACGATTCTTGTCTTGATACGAAAAAGAATTGGGAAAAGGAACATGGCTTGCCACATCCTCTTTCCGTAGGCATACTGTCAGGTCAAACCGTTGTGGTATGGCTACCCTATCATATACAAAGAATAGAAAGTCTCTCAAACAAATGAATAAGCACAAATTGCAAGACTAGAATCATAGAGGACTAACGATCTCTTGGATATTGATAAGCTCATCTAATCAGAATGAAGCCAATAATAGTTAATGATTGTTTCCAAGAAACTGAGAACTATCGTAAACAAGGTTTGAAGTCAACGCTGCTATTTAGAAATGTACATGCATATGGAATTTTAGAAAATATTTGTTTTAATCATTTCATTTTTTATAGTTCTATCTTATCAATAGCTAGTGTTCTATATAGCGCTTTTCGCATAAAGGCTTAAACCGCTTACCAGCGTATTATTACCCCGGTCATTGGATTCATTTCAATCCCGCTCGAAAAGTGCACAATTTCCTTCCCCTGAGGAGCATTCCTTGCATTCATCGCAGCCTCATAATGCGCTGGCAAATTAAAATATACGATAAATTTCTCATCTTTCCAGGTATCCATCTAGCACCTGGCTCGAGAGTGGCAAAGTGTGGATTAACGCCTTGCCAAAGGACGCTACACCACGGTGAGATTTGAACACTCAACCCTCTGTTTACAAGGCGAGAGTTAGAACCACTGCACCACGGCTCTTCTTATCTTATTAATTACTATAGATTAAAACTTGATAAGAAGAACCTACGTGGAGGAAAGAATAATGTACTCTTGGTAAATACGAATAATTCATCTGAACAAATTAATGAATACTTGACACACGCTAAGGGGGAAACTGGTGTAACAGAAAACAAAAAAACACGCTAAAACTTTTCTATCACACCTAACATTGCTGTTGTTTCCATCTTATTTCATTCTTTTGTCTTCCGTCCGGCATCCGTATTAAATGCAACCAATAGCTGCACTTAAAAATAAGTTTTCCAATTTTTAGTTTAAAGGAAAATGCATGTTTGTTGGGGGAAAAACCAAAATATAATTCTATGCGAGTTTTACGCAATAATGTGCTGAAATAAAAAAAAAATGTTACCCGGCCAACAAACATAGAATGTTTCCTTTTAAAGTAATGCCAAGCAGCATTTTACGAACATTTTCCAGCTTGGGCAATCGAGATCTTTGTTGCAAGCCCAATTTGTTGGAAACTTCCCAAAACATATCAGAATTCTACTTTCATATTTGTAACCCGGATCACATTTTTATTTGTAGATAAAAAAAGAATTCAGCAACCAGAATCAACAATGTGGTAGAAAAAAGTCCAACAACATAAACGTGTTATTCTTTACGGATTATTTTCTTTTTATTTACGTAAATGTATCATACTAGTTTCCTTGAAAAAAATAAAAACATTCACTTCAAATTCATCAAGTGCCACAACCAAGGAGAATTAGCCATCATATATCGCAACATCTGATGCATAATGGCAAGTCAATGAAGAAATATCAGTCTATCCTGACTTTTTTCCCTTTCGTCTTCGTCCCTGCTTGAAAGATCATTCGGTGCAATCACTTAGCTTTATTGATGACAATTGTTTAAGAGAGAGAGAAAGAAGGGAGGGAGAGGTGGGGGCATAATAGGCTTTAGAACTGTTTCCGGTCGTCTGGAATGATGAACGAGCGCTGAGTTTGAAAAAAGGGTTACGGTGATATTTGGAAACAAGTTATGAACACATTGTGTAGCGCGTGACCAATAATTGAAGGTTGTTCTGTCAAATTCATATTCTGGATTTGTCTATTAGAAAAAAAAGAGTCTTAAAATAGCATTGAATGAAGGGTGACATGAACGAATGACAGCCATGGAAGTGGCACTTGAATAACGGTGGACATGCTGATAAAAAAATTGGAGGAGTGATATGCTATTTCTCATTACATTTTTATCTATGATCCCCAACTAAAGTAACGAAAGATCCCGAATATAACATGGTGGAGAACCCGGGCGTCAATCCCGGTACCTCTCGCAACATGAAAGGATAACAGGAAGGTATATACATATTACATATTAACACTATCGACGCTGCATGTATTGCACCTCTCTTCCAACCATTGTGGGATCATGACGAAGGACGGAGAAAGTCATTATCCCAACTTGCGTCTGCAGGTTACCAAACTCAACCAAATTTGCAGGTAGGCATCAAGAACTCAAAATTGCATTCACTACCAAGAAAGTTATTAGAAAGGATTACGTTTCTCTAAATATTGCTGGGGAAGTAAATCCGAAAGAAACCAACAACTTAACATCAAAGTTGCTTTCATACATCTACTACATTAAGACCCCAAACTAGGCAAAAGAAGCCTTTGTACGCTTCTTCTTCGAAGGCAATTACTCGTTGAATCGTGACAATTTTGACGCAAGCAAGGCGTCAAATGAACTTTGATGAGTTACCCTTTATTTAAGTGTAGAAATTAACTTTCTGTTACCCTTTTTAAAAACATCCTGTAGTATTAATTTGAGCTAATTACGTTTTTTTCTCGACATGTTCGGAAGTATGGCACATGCCAACTGGAGCTTCATTTACTTTTGCTCACGAAAGAATACAAGAGTGGAAAAGTAATTTTTTTTTCCTGAGCTACAAAATTCCGTAATTTCTGGAATTTTGAACGTGAATTATCATTTCAGGAATGAAATGGTCGTGATGGTAATATTCGCATTTTATGTTCAAGAAATTCACAAAAGGTTGGCAGATGTTTGTAACTGACGTCAGCTATCTTCTTTTATCCCAAAGTGCATTTCAAGGTTTAAGCAACTTCTAATCCTTCACGCACGTTGACACACCTTTTCATTATCTCGTATTTGTAATCTTTTTAACCCATTCATCGTGAGCGCAGGTGTCCAGACATTCATGTAGCAATACAAGATTCCATTTAATTAAGTGCCGAAATTTACGTTAAAACGAAATAATTATCTATGAATAAGTCTGTGGCCTCAGCTGTCCGCCTACGTGTGGTTCAATCAGGACCGACAAAAACTGAAACGTTGCTTGCGGTGGATGAAAAAAAAGGTATAGTGAAAAAAAATATGAAAAAACAATTTAGATAATAATCAATAGATGTATCCATACAACATCATTATCTCATACATGTATGATAGTTTGCTGCATGCTAATGAACACACGTAGGCATTTTTGTGTTTGTTTTGTTATTATATTTCATATCAGAAAGAATGTGATTTAATTTTTTTTTATTCAATGCAAAATACTCTTCAAAACGAAACAATTACTTCTAAACTTTTCCATTACTTAAAAGTGGGTGGATTTATGTTTTTTGTAGAGTGTATTCTACAAGAAATCTGAAGGCAATAATTGAGTTTACATCTTTTGAGATATCTATCGCTCAGGAGGATTATAAAAGGCATTTCCAGACAGGGCCTGTATTAAAATATTTTGTTTTCATACGATCGGATGATTGACTCATTACCCCCGCAACCTATTTTTATGATCTCTTAAAGAGTACTTCAAATATTAAAAGATATATGCTTTCATGATATACTTTCATGCTCTTTTTTTCTATAAAATTGCACGCTTCCTAAAAACGGCAGAAAGTGGGGCAGGGGGGGGGGGGGGGCGAGGCAAAGGATTTCTGTCCGTCATGACAACAAGCAGTGTTGTGGATATTAATTACATGCGAGTTTTCCAATTTTAGAAAACAATTCAAGTATTTCATATTTATCGAAATAACAAGGGATGGGGGAGGGGTCGATTGCAAAAGTAAAATCAAAAACAAAAGAATAACCAATGTACAGTACAAAGTTTTACATGTGCTTACCAATGATGAAAACCTCAGAAAGTTATGAAATACCTTTCTGCCAGAATTTTCTTTTGTAATCTTACTACTTTGGGCTTACATGCCTTTACTTGGAAAGGTAGAAGTACTCATTTCAGTAAAATCAATAAATTAAAAATAGTTTTTTCTTTTTTTTGCAAAAATACCGATATGTTATCATATCAAGATCTTTTTTGCCATTTTCCAAAGACCTAACCGCTATTTCAACTTTTAGTCTAAGTGATGAATGAATAACTTCCTGTAAAAAAACAATAATCCGATTTTTTTCGTTACCCTTCCGACGATTTAAATGCGTTTGCTGTTCTGCAAATGACATATTCTGCAATGATTGTAGAATACAAAAAAGCGGTGTAGTTTCGGAAACCGATTTAATTCTTATTGAAATGAAATCATTGCTTATTATATCTGCTTTGAAATTCCTTTTAAGAGATCATAAACGACAGGTGGCGGGGGCGATGAATAAATAATTCGGGGTAACGGCAATGCATCTGAAGAAAAAGACCCCTCCAGCCAAAATAATTAGAGTGAATATAAAAGAATTAGCGATTCTTATCCATTAACGTCCCCCTGTTATCAATAAAATCTTGACTCTTAAAACAACCTTAAAACAAAACTTCCTCCTACAAATGAGTAAGCCTTGAGAAGCAATTATCCCCCAATAATACGTAGTTTCATTCGAAAAAAAGAAAACATGAAAAGGATGGATTTTAGAACCCTTTTTGACTGGGATTCTGTCAATTGAATTTGAAAATTTAGTAGGTAAGGATGTAAGAATTGCAATTGGTTTCGTTGATCTACTAATGTAAAGGGAATATTTCAAATCTTACGAGTGATTCATCGAATTTAGTTGAGGATTGTCATTGTCGACAGCATGAATTTGTGGCTGGCCCTACAGATCGTTATTCTTTTCTTCATAAATGAGTCAAAAGGTATGTAACTATTGCATATTTAGTTGTAATGTCACTCTAGCGTTCTTACTCTTCTATTTTAACGATGGCCTAGAAATTTTGAACCCTTACAACAATTTTCAACCAATTATCAGCAAGCTTAAATGATATATTTTGATCTGCGAATGAACGAGTGAAGATAATTGATGACATTTCTTTCAAAGTTTGATCCTGCCTACTTTTTATTCAAATTCTTATTGCCTTTATATAACAAACAAAAGACATTTCGAGATGTCACGTCGCGCAAAAAAATCAGAACTGTCCCGCCTTGCAAGAAAGTATATAGTTTAAACATTGATATTAATGATCTAAAGCGCGATTTTCCGCCTTAGGAAGCGGAATGCTGAGTTTTCTACACTTAAAAAACGTGATTTTACAGAAAAAAGAAGATTTTGCAGATAGCAATAACAGAATCATTCTGTCAATTTATAAAACAGGAATTTTTCTGCAATTTAACAGAACAAGTCTGTTTAAAAAGGGGAAAAGGGGAGTCCTGTAAGATTACACAATCTGGTAAGATTACAGGTGTTCTCGAGACTCTGCTGCAGGAACTTCTTTTATTTTAAGGATAAACATACACCAGCGACCAGGCATCACCCCCTGAAAATTAGGTTGGTTTGCTGACATGGTGAAATTTAACTCAAAGCACTTTTATTTTGGAACAATTCCCTTTCTTACTTGTAATTCATTTTCCAAACCAGTGCGGCATGTCCAAAATCGTTTCCCGGCAACTGCAATAAACTATTTTTTTTTAGAGCAAAGGGAAATATCAATTTCTAAAACAGAAAATTTCAAGTGAATTAACAATACTTTGTTAATCATGAAAAACCCCCAGATACTTGAAAAGAAAAACCTGCGCAATATGAGAAAAAAAATCAAAGAACAATATACTACATAATAGGTGTTACGTGATAAGTAATAGGGGAGTTTTAGATCTACCAATCAAGAAATTCACATCCTACTTAAAATGCCACAAAAGCGGCTCCCTTCTGGATGCTATCCTGAACCAAATAAATATATGTATCTATATATTTCGGTCTTTTCCATCCTAAATGTTGCAAAGGGAGTGAACTGTAAAAGGGAACATGTATTTCTTACAAAAGAATCTCCGAATAAAACAGTAATTCGGGATAGCATACGTTTCTTAACAGGTAATATAAGAGATGTCGGTTTTGTCAGAGAAAGTGGCGTATATGATTTTGTTGATTGATTTTAGACAAAGCTGCATGCCACCCCTTTAAGAAACTTTATCCCCTTTTTTTTTAAAGAATTGATTAAAGTCAATGTGCATATGTTTTTTGTTGCCTCAGTCGTATTTGAAGAGATGCTGGATAGCTACATAATTATTTAAAGTACATACGAAACACAAATAGAAATTGAAGCTACAACAAACTGAAAAACCCCGTAAAACGTTCCCCATGTAGAAATTGGTAAATAAAGTGTAAAAGAGTCAAGAATTGTCATGATTCATTATACACGTATAAGGGGTTGATGTTGTTTAAATGTTTGATCTGTCAGGTGCATAAGGAATTAAAAAAAACCCCTTACAATTGCGTGTATTACGAAGCTTGTAACAATTGCACCGCAATGTGGGGCAACAGTAACGCTTGAACTCTTTTGACGTTTTGAAATGATAATGGCTTCTAGATTAAGTTGTTTGACTTAACCCAAACTTATTCGTAGATGTGAATAATCATTTTATTTAAGGTTTAAGCAAGTATTAAGATTTAATAAAGTTGATAAGTCAAATTCGGAAAATTGTGTTACAATTGTCCTCGGTCTCCCCGCCTTTGTACAAGGTGTAAAGCAGAGTATAGGCTGAAAGAATGGATACACACACATACACACACATCCACTCAAAGCCTTTAGTGTGGCGTTTGGATGGGCGCAATTGAACCCCCTTTTCATGTCGTGTCAATGTGGCGAAGAATAATCGCTCAGTTTCTGAAATGCTATTATCTATTTCATCTGAATAATATTTGATTAGGGCACTCTTGCAAAGTCTACTCCAGGTGTTGTAACTACGAAAAAACAGTTTTGATTGAGATCCTATTAAACAAACCTGGATGTCTCCTTTTGATAAGCCTAACAGACGTGCAGAATTTCTTTCAGAAAAGACAGGGTTTTAAAGTATTGATATGATTATCAAAACATAAAAGCTCTGAAGGAAAATAGAATTATTGCCAGTTCTATTCATCTCTTCACAAAATACAAATTGTTCTCTTTGCTTGCTATCAGGGGATTATTCTATTTTATTCCTCTGCAATAAATATACACATGATGCAGTTTACAAAGGGAGATGTATTTCATAAAGTACTTTTGATTGCGAGATATAGTTTTATTGCAAATAATTCTTAAAATTCCTTACTTACTTACTTACTACCTGACCAACAAAATAAAGTGACATTTTTCATCGTTGTTTATTAATTTTATTTTGATATTTCAGCAAGGAATCATCGAAAGAAATACTGGAAATATGCGTTATCAAGTCAGGTAAGATTGACCGCACATAAATTTTTCATTCATTATCGGACATTGTATCATAATGATATACATGTGTCCCTGTTGGAGTTGGCTTTCCAAACTGAATATGACAAAAAATATCATTGCCTGACAGAACATATTGAAATTATATTCAGATTATATCCATGTATTCACATATACACACACTTTCACCCACACGCTCCCACACACGCGCACACAGCCTCACAGTCCCACACAAACAGAGTCATACGCACGCATTTTCACATATATGCTCCTAAATCAACCTTTCATCTATTTTTCTCCCTGTATCTAATTTATTCAAAACATACTTTATTTCTACCTCTTCAAAAAAATACAATACAGCATTCAATCTATAAATACATGAATATCAAATTATACAAGGATTTTTCCATACACTGAGAACAATAAAACGGAACTTGACATAGCTTACATCAAACGCAAAAAAAAATCAATTCAAATCTACATCTTTTTCTGCTTTTTTCCATTAAGACATTTATTTATTGTAATTATCAGAACAATTACAAAATCAAACACCTTTCCCCACTTTCTCTGCATTCCCCACGCTAACGCTGCCACACCCCTAAAATAACATCCATACAAAACACACAGCTCAAAATCAGCCCCAATATACACAAATTTGCACAAAAAATGCCCATACATAGACCCACACTCGCATACATACACACGTCTAAATATTGGAATGAAAAACTAAAAGTAAAGACACTACAAGGCTTGGCATCATTTACTACAAATTATCCTTAGAGAAATATGTCCTTTTGTGGTATACATTTTCTGTTCGAAATAATTTACCGTATACTTGGTGTATATGGATATCTAAAAAAATGAATATTTCGTCCCATCTATTCTCATTATATAATAAATATGAGGACATACATGTATGTCCGTATTCCGAACTCGGGTTTAAATCAAACTCTGGTCTAAAGTTTGTGGTTTAACTATGGATAGCCATCACAAATCATTAAGCGTGTCTTGACAGGTTAGATTTATCAGCCTGTTCGTTGCTCGGATCGTATAAAACTATCTGGATAATTATGATAACCATGAAAACTAAATTAGATGCAGTCGACATTAAAGCCTGATAAAATATAATTTCCGATGAGCATAAGAATCATAATTATGACGTTACACAATTTTGAAATGATCGGATATGAATAATTCTAGAACAGGGTTAGATCATGGTCGAAGTTAAAGGTCAAGTCCATCCCAAAAAGATGATTTCAATAAATAGAGAAAAGTCCAACTAGCAAAACGTTAAAAGTTTCATCAAAATCGGATGTAAAATAAGAAAGTTATGACATTTTAAAGTTTCGTTTATTTTTCACTAAACACTTATGAATTATGCACATCTCAGGGACATGTAGATGAGACAATCGATGATGTCCATCACTCACTATTTCATTTGTTTTTATTGTTTGAATTATACAATATTTTAAGGATCAACTTGACTGAACCACATAGAATTAATACAATGCTAATACAACGTGTTAAGGGAGGAATTAATATTTGTTTCACTTGATGAGAAAATTAGAATATTTCGTATAATGAAATACAAAAGAATTAGTGAGTGGATGACGTCATCAGTCTTCTCATTTGCATGCCGATCAGGATATTAAGCGAACATTTACAATGTCATTACTTTCTCATTCTACGTGCGATTTTGATGAAATTTTCAGTGTGATGCTTGTTGGATTTTTCTCTTTTTATTCAAATCAACTAATCATGCTAATGATTGGGGTGGACATGTCCTTAAGCTCGAATCTGAATACGGGCTATATGCTCTGATAAACGCCACTTATTCATCACAAGACTATTACTTCTAATATTCATATGATGGAGACATACAAACATCATCAGTTAATTCAGTAAGTCGAGAAATTGCCTACAAGAGGTTGCCCCTAAACTCTGGAACAATCTCCCCATCTCCATCCGTAATGCATCCACTGTCGAATCTTTCAAAACACTCCTCAAATCTTACCTCATTAAGCAGTCCTCTTGATAATTCCATTTCCTGTTCTCTCTCACTGTATTTTGCTACTTCTTTTTTCTCTTTCCAATGCGCTTAGAAACTTTTGTATTAAGCGCTATATAAATCTTAATTATTATTATTATCATTAATATCTAAAATTGTGACCAGCCATGAGGCAGCCCATAGCCAGTCACCAGTCATGATTCTTTTTGTTATATCCCTATTCCAAGATAAGGTTCTTTGCTTAAAAGAATGCGATTTACTGTTCCACTATTGGATGGTCCCATCTCTCATTACAAAAAGGGATAATTTTCACTCCCGTAGAACTTTACTTTTTTTAGATAAAAGGAGTAAAAGTTGACGAGTCGTAGCACAATTACCCTCAAACCATTGTGAAATAGTAGTAAAAATGACGATCATGATTAATTAAACCTTTTTTTCTGGAACAGAAGGGGGGTCAATTTAGTTCCAAAGCGAATCCAGTTTCAATTAATTAGAGTTTTCAGGAAGAGCACATTACAACATATGCAAAAAATACAAATTATCGGTCTAAGTATAGCAATCAGAACAGCCCTTTCGGTTTCTTTTCATACCTCGAGTTTTTACAGAGTATAGAAAAAGTATACTCTCAAGATAGTGAAGTTGACCATTCAAAACCAAAACAAGTCTTAATATTCTCTTACTGGAGATGACACGATTCTACTTTTTGTGGTATTTTTCACAATCGCTCTTATTTTCAAATCTGATGCTACGTTTGTTTGATACAAATACATGAATACATCTTTTTTGTCATTAATGGTACATTATTGGTGTAGTAAATGGGTACCCGGTAGGAAGGAATTCCTTGAATGCTCGATGCGCCCGATCAGGGTAGCCGTGTTAAAGCAGAGGTAATAGTATGCAGCGCTTAGAAACATTTATATTAAGCGCTATATAAATGTTGCATATTATGATTATTATTATTGACAGGGTGACATGAACCCGAATACGTATGACTTCCGGCAACCCTATTACCTACAACGAGAGAAACTATTAGACCAGGGTGCATCCGCCAGTGAAGTTGTGAACCACGGGGCTGAGCAATTCAAGAGGACCTATGTAAGTATTGCTCCTATCATGAAAACATAATTTTCGAACGAAATTAGGTGATCCCTGTGTGACTTAAGATTCATGCTTAGACGCCAACAGGGTCATGCTATTAATACACAAATTGATGAATAGGCGGCAGTGCACGTCGGGCGCGCGTTTTGCGATCAATTCGGTGATGCGTGGGAGGGGGATGCACTTACCATGCTTACATTGACGAGTGGATACCAAATGCGCGACCAAAAAAAAAAACGTAACAAGGGTGTCAAAAACACTAAAATAATGAAAAAGGGTATCTATTTTGCTAGGAAAGCTACGTATTTAGGGTCAAATTTGCGAGGGTACAAAAAAGACTAAAATAAGGATGAACTTTTAGCCACAACAGTTAATACTACGTGTTAAGAGTCCGATTTGCGCGAGGTGGGGCCGTACTAAACCCAATGATGTAGGTAAAGATAAAACCGACGACCGACGTCTGTATCGCTGTATACTTTTTTAGGAGTTCAATTAAGGGAATACTTGCCGAGGGTATCGTTTTGTTTCCAATACGTGTTAAGGTAGGATATTACGCGCCAATACTATAGTTATGGGGTGCATTTTTAGAATATGGAAAAAAAATACTTGTTTCGGGTGCTTTACGAGACCCCATGGTCGCGCATGGTATCCACTCGTCAATGGAAGTCCCCCCCCCCCCCCCCCCGGTGCGTTGCGTACCGAACGCAACTAAAATCTAAGTACAACTCTTGAGTCGTAATACTCAAATATTTGTGAAATACCCCTGGGATATCATTTCTGAAGTAGAGTCCTAGGTTCTCGCGATAAGGACAATGGGGAAAAGAACTGACGGAATTCAGGGAGAACACGGAATCCACAGATTTTCACGGAAAAGACAAGTTTTCAGCCGCTCCGCAAATAAGAATGGATGGATTACGCAAAAAATACAGTGAAAATCACGAAAATCGAAAGAAATCCCGATACCACAAAACCTTGCATAGGTTGCCCATCAAAGATGCTAACGATGTTCAGCATGTCTTTGGCGTTCATCCGAAAAATCGATTTTGAGGTTTTTGAAGAAAATGAATGTACAAGTCCTATTCTATTCATAAATTAATTTCTATGCAGCAATTTATTTTAGTTTCTGAGATATGAGGGGACTTTCACGGCGATGCCATACATTTTTTTAATAAGTAGCGCGAATCCCATTAGAAACGTGTACTGTAGCAGAGCGATACGACGTTTTGACCGACCGCGCGCATTGAAATTGCGGTCAGGGTTGTTGTATTTCCTATGGCGTTTTTGTACAGGGAAATCTAAACCGCTCAAAACGAAATTACAAGCACGGAGCTCTTCTGCAATATTTTTATAATCTTTGGTTTTGTGTAAAAAATAACGGGATACCATTGTCAAGAAATTATCTTAATTTTTTCCAACCATGTGTTTTACTAGCAATGAATATTTTGTAAGGCCGGAGAACTAAGTGTGAAAAATATAGTAAACCTTGAAGTCGATTTTCTCTGAAATGGTATGTGGATACGACGGTTCGACGACGTGTTTGCTAGACTTTGTATGCATGGAAACCTAGGGCCTTTAGGCTACTCTAAAGATGAATAATAATAACTATACTTGCAGAAAGAGTTGCGTTTAAACGCAAGTCAAAAAATCATTCGCAAGTCCAAAATGCGCGATGTTGATTGGTTGAAAAATGAAGTTGCGCATGATTTTTTGAGATGCGTATGATTTTTTGAGATGCGTTTGATTGCAAATCTTTATGCAACGGGGCCCAGAAGTCTTAAACCGCTCTACAATAAAAAAGCGTTATTACCCTGGCTATTTTCGAGCTACTGGTACGCGCTCGCCGTTTCAAGGAGTAAATTCCCTCGCAATATCTCACCTTCGTTGAGGGCAGCACATTGTAGATCATTTTCTTCCCGAAGGAAAATATGCCATGGCTTGGATTCGAACCCACGACTCTCTGTTACAAACTCCGAAGATTAACCACCTGGGTCTAAACGCTCCATATAATAATGATCTATAAGCCACACCGACTACAAAAAGAAAACTCGATTATGTGTGTATCTAGTCGTAATGCCATATTTATCATGATGAAGGTGATGATGATGACCGTGATGATATCATCACCACCTCCATCATCATCAAGATAAGTTAAGGCTCATTTTTCATTCTTATCCTTATTACGAACGTGGGCTTATCGTGGGCTTTTGTTACACTTTTGCCAGAAACCGACTTTCTCATATATCTGGACATAAAAGTGTATCTGGCCAAGGCTTTCAATTCTTGCTCTGTTGATTTAGCAGATGACAACCGCCTAGCATCCTTAGACCTAAATGGTGTGCGTGGGATTTTAATGAGTTATTACCTTATTGGTCTTTCATTAGATTTTAAAAGAGCAAATAGGAGTCATACCTAATGGCCAAAACTCGGGATTTGCTTTGCTTTGGATACAAATCTCTGTATCTCTAGGATTCTGAGGGTCAAGCAATAGAAGTGTTATGAGTCAGTGGGCGGATGAGTCGTGAGATTTGAAATGATAAGCAGCCTAAGGAGCTAAAACGTGAGGTTTGTTAATAAAATGATAATAAAGGTGCTGAGAGAATGGAAAAGTGCCCCCCCCCCATAAAAAAAGGCTGACCAGAGTAAATATTAAACTAATTGAAATCAGGGGCGGATCGAAGATTTTCCAAGGTGGGGGGGCACATTTTCCCGACGAAAAATTCGACAAACAAAAAAAAAAGGAAAAAAGGTTTTCAACAAAAAAATAAGGACATTTCGTCCACAAAAAAAACTAGACAAGCGCAAAAAGTTTTTTTCTTTCAAATGGGATTTTTTACACTCATCTTAATTGTTTCTCTCATGTCCAATTGCGGGGTGGGGGGGGGGGGGGGTGTTGCACCCACAAATGTAATAACGCCCACAAATGTAATAACACCCACAAATGTAATAACACTTTACCCACAAATGTAATAACGCCCACAAATGTAATAACACTTTACCCACAAATGTAATAATTTTTGATCGCCCACAAATGTAATAATGACTTTACCCACAAATGTAATAAATTTGAAGGGATCTTTGGCGAATCCGTTCTAAACTAAAATCCTATAGTAATGCGTTCATAATAGCACAAAAGTGCAAAGTCTTTTTTTCAGACCGGGTTAATAAAACATCAAAGTACAAGTCCAAAGTCTTTTTTCCAGACCCGGTTGTTTCAAAAATTATAATATCAATCCAAAGTCTTTTTTCCAGACCCGGTTGTTTAAAAAAATATAATAAAAGTCCAAAGTCTTTTTTTTCCAGACCCGGTTGTTTCAAACATTGTGATATAAGTCCAAAGTCTTTTTTCCAGACCCGGCTGTTTCAAAAATTATAATATAAATCCAAAGTCTTTTTCCAGACCCAGTTATTTCAAAATTTATAATATAAGTCCAAACTAAGATACGATAATGATATTCCTGTGGAAAAAATGGAAATCAAGCTTAGTCTTTTCTCCAGACCCAGTTAATTAAAACTGGTGGAATTAATGTCTTTGTTGTTGTTTCAACTTATACGGTGTATATTGTGAATATATGCACTAAAAGTAAATTGAGAATCAAGCGTAGTCTTTTCTCCAGAACCGGTTATCTGTTATTTAAACATTATGAATAACAGTTTAAAACAGTATAAAGACCCCATAATCTTATTAATGATGGATATAGCGTAGTCTTTCAGCCCGACCATTTTTTTTCTTAAAAAAAAACGCTAAACCTTCAACCTAAGAACCTGTTTTAAAAGAGGTTTAGAGTGTTGTCTTTATTCCAGACCTAAAACAGTTACGAAAAAAAATCTTCTAACATAAGACCTCATATGCTTATTCTCGTGGAATAACACGAGTTTTAAAACGTACTCTTTCCTCCAGACCCGGCTATTAAAAAAAGTAACTGAAAAACTTCAAATCTAAGACCAAATTTCCAAAGTTTCACCCAGTAAAAATATGTCTTTTTTAAGATAATACTACTACCCCTACTAACGCGTGGGTAAAGCAGACATCCAGACTTGGTTACTATTTGAAAAATAAAATAATTTTTATAAATATTCTAAAACGAATACCCAATAATCTTATTACCGTGGAACAACATGAAGACCGATTGTCGAAGATCGACTTTCCTCCAGACACAATTATTTCAGGAATAAAAAATCAATAAAACTCAACCCCCAACAACGAATCTAAGAACCAACAATCCTCCAAATTAAGACCATGCATGTAGAAAAGCACATGTTTAGAGCGTTGTCTTTATTCCAGACCCGGTGATTTAAAAATGATTAAACAATCCTAAAAACAAAAGACTCATATTCTTATTCTTGTGGAATAACACGAGGATTATGCTTAGTCTTTCGTCTGGACCCGGTTATTTAAAAGATAAAGAAATATTGAAAAAAAATGACAGCTGAGAGCAATCTTCAAAATTAAACCCACTTAAAATGCTTGGGCTTAGAGTGTTGTCTTTACCCCTCACCGACGTATATTATAACTTTTGAAACGACCGGGTCTGAATAAAAGACTTTGGACTTGCATTATAATTTTTTAATTAACCGGGTCTGGAAAAAAGACTTTGGACGTATATTATAATTTTGAAACAACCGGGTCTGGTAAAAATACTTTGGACGTATATTATAATTTTGAAAAACTGGGTCTGGAAAAAGACTTTGAACTTTTGTGCTCTTTGAACGCATTACTATATTTGTGGGTAAAGTCATTATTACATTTGTGGGTAAAGTGTTATTACATTTGTGGGTAAAGTGTTATTACATTTGTGGGCGATCAAAAATTATTACATTTGTGGGTAAAGTGTTATTACATTTGTGGGCGTTATTACATTTGTGGGTAAAGTGTTATTACATTTGTGGGCGTTATTACATTTGTGGGCGATTATTACATTTGTGGGTGTAACAGTGGGGGACACGGTCCGGCTTTGCCCCCCCCCCCCCCTGGATCCGCCAGTGATTGATTTGTACCATTCGCTCACCTTTTTAGAAGAAAACACTTTCGAAATATTCTCTTTAGGCCTAAAAATAATAGTCTACTTGGTATGGCACTGTTTTTTCTCAAACAAAATAGGTTTAGACTATAGAAATTATTTCATGTGTTTTAATGAATCTTTTCTTTTTGTTTATACCCCTTTGAGAAATAGAATTCAATATTTCACTATGCTCTTTCGTTAAAGGGGAAGTTCAACCCAATAAGACGGTGATTTGATTAGAAACAGGTAATTCAAACAGCATATTATAAATGCTGACGCCTTTATAAAAATCGGATGGTATTAAAAATAATGTAAAATTTTGCTCATTTCACAAACTTTTCTTGCACAACGCGATGATGAGAGAGTTGAAGAGTTGAAGTGAGTTGATGTAGGATGCATAACAACGCGGTGATCATGTTGCTATGCAAAATGAGAGATTTGAAGATTTGGAGAATGGCAAAGTGTAGATTGAAGTCTTGCCAAAGGACTGTAGGTGGACCATGGTGGGGTTCGTCACACCCTTGATTACAAGGCGAGAGTCAAAACCGCTTCACGAACACACCACACACTTGCTTCAATCGTATATAGTTGTAACTTTAACATGCAGATGACAAGTTATCGCCACAACTTCATTGCAAGTTTTCGCAATTGCAGCGGGGGCGGATTCTACAACGCAGTAATTCTATTCAAAATGCCTGCCAAATAGACCAGTTCGTAGTTACTTCATGGGCAATTTTGGTCAAATGACCTTTCTTCATTTCTTTCATCATGATAGGCAGATTTCAAAGCAAGATATTACGTAAGCTTGCCTTACATAGCAGGATGAAGAAATTGAATAGACCAGGTGACTAGAAAAGCACACCAATGAACACTTAATGAAGGTATTTGTTGCATTCCTACTTTGAATGCATATCTTAGCATGTTGCACAATGCACTTGACAAACTGTGAAATACCAGTCGTTCGTGGAAGCATTGTTGTTTTGTGTGGATGTAAATGAAAACGACAATTCAAAAGAATATGTGAATAATCAAGACATCAAAGTTGGTGCTTATCTCATTAGATTTTAAAGCACCATGTCACTAGTACAAATGACCTTCTTCTGATTATGCGTAGAATCTTTTGATCATGCGCAGAAAGGAACTACGAACTGGCTTATAGCATTGGACAGCTATGAGGTCTTTGTCGAAAATTGGTGAACCGGGAGAGCACATGTGCCGAAGATTCGAAGCTGACGAAAAATATCTCGCTTGTCCAGAACGAAGCTGCTTCATCAATTTTCGATAAAGAATGGTTTGTCATGAAGGGTCATTGACAATATATTTTCAACGTTCTAGAAAGTGTCGGCGTAGAGTTTGCTAATATTCCATAATGATGTCGGTAAGATTTACAAAACATTGTGTCCAGGTTTTATTCAGTAGGCTTATTAATATGCCTATCACACCTCAACACGTTGCCAGTCACGATGGCTAAGTGATGATTGATTGATAGATTGGATTTCAAGTTCATCGTTAGAGTGGTGTCAACGGGTGTCATGGCGCGTTCCCTGGCCAAGTCATAGCAACGACTTTGAAAAATGGGGCCTTCTGCCTTCTAGCAAGGCACCGGGATTATTATGAAAAGGGGATAGTCCCTGCTAAATGACGTCACCGTTTCCCCCAAAGTGGAAATTGTTTAGCCATATCTTTAAAATAAACTACTATTACGTAACAATGCGATAATTATCATGGAGTCCGCCCCAAAGGGGAAAAACCCAAATAAGCTTTTTAACTTACCTCCAGTGAGTGACGTCATCGACTCTGATCTGCATCACTGAGTCGTGCATATATCTGTTTGTGAAAAAATAAGCAAATTAATCTTTTAAATTTATTACCTTTTATATTAAAGTCCGATTTTGATGAATTTTCTGTGTAATTGTGTTATTCTTGTACTGATTCAAATCACCTTTTTGGGTGGTTGGACTAGATCCTATTGAACTTCTGCCCTGCTTTTTTTGGCGATAGTGACGGGATAGCTAGAGTGCTCTTAAGAACGTCAAATGGCATCCTACCAGAAATCCTTTGTGTAAATATCCTCCGTCAATTGGAACAAGTTGACAGTGAATATTCGGCTATCAAAGCCTCTTCACTTCTAAAACATACGCATGTGAGGACTGATGTGGTTGTCTTTTTATAATCTGGAAATTATAAATTTATATAATAGCTTTCGAGTATTCCCATGCGTCATTGTATCTCCATACGTCATGATAGAACGTATATGATGTAGGCAATATACCCACAATATGATTATTGTTTTTCCCTCGGCTTCTTTTGTCTATTTGAAAATCAAACTGATATTTCATCTCTCGTTCTCTCCTTCTTTGAATATTACTATTTGCTTCTTTGAGTTTGTTTTAGAATGTACTTATAGCAATATCGATTTTTGCTCCAATGCATTGTATTGACCCCTCCGCGCAACTTTTGGGGATCATATTCTCTCATATTTTGTAAATTTATGTGATTGTTTTAAAACACACACAAAAATGATAACTTTCGGCCTTTTTGGTATTTTCTGCACACTACCTCCCTTTTAGGAATAATATTGATTCGAATACAACAAAAGTATGGAGGCTACACGAGTGTTTATAAAATAAATCAAGTGTTCTCAAGACTATTTTGCCTACGGTACAGATGAGCTTTTTTTAAAAAAAATGTTTCTATACACTTTATCTATTATCCATCTCAAACATATCGTAAAGCAGACATATGTACAATCAGTTCCGGGTCAGCTAAGCAACTCCAATAAAAATGATTAAGGAACAAAATGACCATTTATTGAATGTATTAACATGTATTTTCCTCATTTCATTGATCATGTTGATACCTTTTAACGGCATGATTTGTCAACTGAGATAGCAAGTAATAAGAACATGGTTTACTGCATAAATAATAATAACTTACATTAGTCCTGTTTTTTTCTTCCTTATTTGGCTTGCTTTATTCCATCAAAAATAAGAAAATATATGCTTGTTTCAAAGAAACAATATCTTCAATCTTAGAAGACCTAAAAACACATCCTTTATTCCCCTCATATTAATGACATTTGCTATAATCACAGTCATTATAGTCTATCTGGTTACATGGCTTCACTAACATGAAGATTAATATGTTTTAAAACCAGCAAAACCATGACAGTTTCATACATAGAGAAGATTCATAAATCAATCCTCACAAAATAGTAGTAGATTTAGATTTAGATTTATTTCCGTTCAACAATTTTTTTTTCAAAATACAATCAAAGTAACAATACATATTCAATATAATAGATATTACAGACAAATCAATGACATTTCGTAACAAATGTTGAATATAAATTAAACAAAACTACAATTTGTTGCAGTAATTTTATCAATGAAAAGAAACAAGAAATGAACGGAGGGACTTGCCAAGAAAAGCAAAAGCTTGTAAAGAAGGCAAGCCCCTAAACTTAGTTTCAATGCTAATTATAAACAAACTATATATACAACTATATACAAAAATCGAGACGGACGCAGAAGACAAACTTAAAACAAGTTATCCACAATATGTCAAAATAAAACGAAAACGAATAATAATAGTATCAATGGTGATTACTCAGGGTAACAGCATGGGTGTTTATCTCCCTTTTTCATGATTTAATCTGTTATAAAGACAGTGATACATATAACATTTTGGGTGCATTTGTATTATTTTGGTTATTTCACTGGTGATACAAGAGGCTTTGTCATCAACTCAGTTTTATTGAGGAATTTATAATATTGTTTTCAACTCTAAAACAAAACGTTTTGACTCATAAGGCACGATACCATAGATTTTTATCAGCAATGTGGTTCCTCCAAAAGGATATAAAGACCCTTCCTTTACTACACATTCATTCATGAAATCATGGACCCATCACATAATGGTAATGGGTCCATTTTTCATATATACATCCTTCAGTCAATATAAACTGAATATTTCATTGCCTAAAAAGGAAATACTCGTTTTATCACAATTCACATATAGACATGAAAGACAAGTTTTGTAGACCATCACATAAAGTCAATTTCATATCTTTACTATTCCATGAAAAAAGGTGGAATGGATAGACCTTTCCTTGGCTATTATTCTTCTGTCTGAGGCATGACAATCTCAGTGACTGTAACTGATAATACATATACATATTCCCCACTCCATAGAGCTACTACTCTGTGTTAGCTCCATGCTTACTCTTTATAAATTCCCTTTTCATTGAGAGTATAGGGGAGTAGTGTTGCCTTTTCAACAAGAAAAAAAGAAGAAGAAATGAATAGCACATCCATGAGCAAAACGAGACCATGACTTACAAATCAGGTATCTTGGAAGACCTGAAAATCACTTCATGGCCATATGGGGCAATGAAGAAAAGTCACTTCAACGTTTTTTTTATTTTATTATATTATAATGTTTGCAATAATCGAAATCGTTTAGCCTACTGCAATACTGATGGGTTATCCTGAAGATGTCATATTCAACGTTTATACTCATGTAACCATGATTTTTTCAAACATCGAGAAAATTAATTAGATAATTCTCGATATAATAATAATCAGTGTCAAAACTAAGACCTTTACTGTTTTCTGTTTATATTTTTTTGTCTTATCTTGCAAAAAGAAAAGTATTGAAGGATTCAATGAATGATTTGTGTCGTTTTATTATTTCACTTTGCGATGAGGCTAGATGCCTTCAAGTCAGCTCTCAGGATTTTTTTTTTATAACTGTTTCCAATTCCTTAAAAAACAAGTTTTCTTTATATTTAAATGATAATATGATTTAGTGATACATCATGCTCTACAATGCATTTTTAACAGTATTATTTTTATGCAATTGTATTGTATGCAATGTTATTATCATAAAGAAAATTGATCAGCCTCCCGTTTCTTCCCAAATCGTACGCCAGTCGTGAAATTTCGTCAGGCCTTAAGGATTAAAACGGCGCAACCATCAATTTCTCTTTATCAACTGATTATATTTGGAGATTATTTCCCTTTACATCAACTTTAAATCAACGGGCGACCTCACATCACCGCGGCGCGCGGGTATACATCGGGGTATAAATGGATGTTCATGGTCCGGCGGTTTGCTCGTGAATTCGGATGAAGTCCGAATTGGCATATTCGTTTTCAGTTGGTCACAACAAGGCGCATATTGCCGAATCAAGCAAGCAGCAATTCAAACGAAATTTCTCAACGTTGTGAACCCCACGCCTGAAAGACAATTGGACAAACACTATACTATAGTGTTCTCAAACTTTTTCTTTGAAGGGCCAGATTAGACTTCAAGTAAACCTGAAAGGGCCAGGGTGAAGTGGATACTTCACCCTGTGGAAAAATGTGCGCGAAGTGCAAAGACCCTTGCGGTCGGGGTCCTAGATGCTCTCTTGTGCAATCTTGCCCTTATTTTGGGAGCATTTAATCCAACAAAGTTGTATATGGAACGCAGGCAAAATTAGAAAAGATTTCAAAATACAAAGAGAGTCAATATTAATGATAACAAAATTGTAGTACTTTGCAAAAAGGAATCTAGATTGTTCCTATACATACCTGGTATTGGAAAGACAGATATTGTCTTAAAGTATCAATATCTTTTGTAGTCTAAGTTGATTGAATAATAGAGCATGTCTGTTGTAGACTCTTATAAGGGTGTCAGTCTCCTAGTTACTTTCAATATGGGAAAAGTGACACTGTCTGTCAGCACAAGTTGCTTGAACCTTAGCACAAATGGTGTAATTGCCAGACGAAGGTACTGGTGCAAATGTTCACTGTATGTATGGTCAAAAGACGAGGTGCTTCGGTATGAGTTAGTTCTTTAAAACGTTCATTGTGGAAAATGCACTTTCGCAACTGCATGTATAAATCCATACTTGGAGAGAACAGCGCTGGTCATCTAATAAGAAAGTAGATCGAACAGACAGAAAATATTCCACTAACCTTTGCTTAAAAGTCAAATTTATTTGACTGTCATTACTTTTATTACGGTTAGGTCTAACATGGATACACAATGTAATCATGTTGAGCTATGTTTCATATTGTGACTTAAAAATGAAAAAAAAAAACCTCAGCAGAGTCTCGCAGGCCGGATTGAGAAGCTTCACGGGCCGTAGTTTGAGAATGTGAGTAGGGAAGCCGCGCAAAAGCCGGGATAATAGGGTTACACTTCGTAATTCCGAAGGTTCGTAATTCCGAAACACGTAAATTGCCTATACCTCGATGTTCGTTAATCCGAAAACGTAAAAGGGTTCGTTAATCCGAGCATATGTGGCGATATTCGGAAGGTTCGTTATTCCGAAGGTCTGATAATCCGAAAACGGAATAAGGTTCGTTGTTCCGAAGGTTCGTTAGTCCGAAAACGAAATAAGGTTCGTTAATCATTACGTTTTCGGACTAACGAACCTCATTTCGTTTTCGGATTAACGAACCTTAGAAATTACGAACCCCACTTTGTTTTCGGACTAACAAACCTTCGGAATTACGAATGTATGCGGGATAATAGTATGCAGCGCTAAAGAAGCATTGTATTAAATGCTATATGAATATTACACATCATTATTTATCATTATTATCCAACTCCGTTAACGTTTCATTATGAACCACCATCAAAACGCAATTGTCTGATCTCCCCTGATGCGGAGTCCTCGGTTTCTTTCTCAAGGATGCATGCACAATTTGTATTTAAAAATGTAAATATGATAATGCTTTCCTATTTTATCTCTTCTCACCCCCCCCCCAAAAAAAAAAAGGATGCACAAGTACACGCAGCCTGTGAGGACGTTATCACTTGGACTAAACCTATAGTAGGTCGCAACCAGTCGGATTATATCCGCATTTTGAAAGAGAATACGACGATTATGAGCCGAACTTGTGTCGACAATACAGCGCCTTGCCATGGTTACACTCCTTGTAAGTATATAGATCGATACATGAATAAATAAATGACAACATAATAATGATAATGACAATATTTCGTTAATACTACTACTACTACTACTTCAACAACTACAACTACTACTACTACTACTACCACCACCACCAACACCACCAGTCCTACTTCTTCTACTTCTGCTAGTTATGCTACTTCTACGACAACGATATTTCTTACTTTTACACTATTTTCCAAGCAGTAAAAATGCTGTTTGATATTTTACACAAAGCTGTTTCAAATTTCAACTATAAACAGTAGTTGTTTGATGTCAATAAACAGCAATAATGAATTTGCTGAAGTTTAGATATAAATCAAACTTCGTTGACTAAAACACTTTAGCAATAATAATAATAGCAACTAGCAACTAATAATAATAATGACAAAAATAAAGTACTCAAAAGAGTGCCAAATATTATAATCTCCATATGTGTTTAAAATGTATAGGCCAGAAATATCGTCTTTCTGTGTGAGGGACGTAGGTTCGATTCCTAGCCATTGCGTGTTTTCCTTCAGCACGGGAATTACCCATATTGTGCTGCACTCAACCCAGGTGGAGTAAATGGGTACCTGGGTGGAAAATATTGCTCAAATACCCGTTCAAGTTAGCCATGCCAAAACCGGGATAATAGCATTTGTCATGTTAAGCAGGGTCTGCTGGGAGAACAGTTTCCGGAACTGAAGTGGTTACCCGAGTAAAGGATAAAATATAATAATTAAGAATTATCAGGTAGTATTAGATGAATCCTTTTTTATCGGGAGGATTGTTTTCAATTTGTAAAGACATAATTTGACAATGAAAACTTTCATATCTAACAAAGATACCAGTGACCTATGTATTCTCGTAATATCGAGATATCGGTAATTCGCAATGAGATATTAGAAAGAAAATGATAACACCTCATTGACATATGCCAGATTAATATTCACACATTATGAAAATAATGAGTGGGCGCGTCGTGGTCCAGTGGTCTGACTCTAGCCTTTCAAACAGAGGGTCATGGGTTTGAATTCTAGACATGGCGTGTTTTCCTTCAGCAAGATACTTTATCCACACTGTGCTGCACTCGACCCAGGTGAGGTGAACGAATAATTCATTGAATGCACGAGCGCTGAAAGGCAGCTCGAGCTAAAGCCGGAATAATAATAATAATAATTTTAAATATGCGCCTCGGAATAGCTTGTTTCTAGATAGATAGCGCGATACAAATACATATCATTATTATGTCTATCATTATTATTATAAAAAAATCTGCACCAAAAATAATGTGCACCCTTTATGTGTAATTAACACCTGTTTGGGATACATGGTGCGTTCTAGCGTACTTTAAGGATGCAACATATATTTGGCATTGAAAAGACACATTTTGTTTTTAAACTTCCATTTTACGGCAATGGTATTTTGAATTACGCTGTTAAGAGGGGGGGGGGGGGGGGGGGTGAGAGAAGAATTGCATTGGGAAACACTTGGTTTTTACTCAGCCCTATTGCTGACCCTTAATATAAGAAAGGGTGCTTTTTAATACGGAAATCTCCATATGCAGGGGAATAATGAATTTAAATGAAAATATGAAGCTTTTATATAGCGTTTAATACAATATAGTTTCTAAATGCTTTACAAATTAGATTGAAGGTAAACAAAACGAATAAATATGATAAATCTAAATAGAAACAAATTTTGAATTATAAGTGTACAGCATCAATAGCTGATTAAAATTTGATAATATAACATGTTGACAAATGAAATAACAGGATTTATGGATAACTTGTCATTGCAACAGGTTACTTGTTATGTCGATTTAAAAGATACGTATTTAGTCGGTTTTTTAATAAAGTAATTCTGAATTTGGATATTGAGTACCTATCCTCGCACTTAAATAGAGCATAAATTCGAAATTGAATTTAATTTTCACTTTGGGAGGGAGTGTGTAGCGACCAAGCGAAAAATGTTCAAACTTGAAAAATAAACACCTTTTCATTTTAGAGCACTAACGACATGAATTCTCAATAAAATATTGTATTATGTATATCATTTGGAACCACGTCTCATACTGCCATAGATTCTGATATCTGTAAATAACATCCCATTAGCACGTACAGAGCGTTCCAAGCAGTGCATATGCCAACAAAGCTTGATTAGTTAGAATGTAGCCTCAAACCCTAATTATCCGGCACGACTTATCATGCTTATGTCATTCATATAAATACTTGGCGATCTTTTTAATTATCCTCCAACATCTAAGCCTTCTTATGTGCAAGGCTTCTTGTTCCCCAAGTACCCATTGCCTTTTGTCGTCAAGAGCCGACGATCCTACAATTGGCTATATCATGTGATTCGGAGAGAGTTCATTAGTGCATATATAAAGTAGATTGTCAATGTTTTCACGAATTTAGGATCTAAACACTTTGATGAAGAGATTGAAAGCACAAAAAGAAAAAAAAATTAATATTGAGTTCCGGTAGAGGTTAGGATCATAACAAATCCAAAGAAAATCAAACTAACTACGAAATGCCTTACGTTCACTGA
Source organism: Lytechinus variegatus (assembly GCF_018143015.1). Classification (NCBI taxonomy): domain Eukaryota; kingdom Metazoa; phylum Echinodermata; class Echinoidea; order Temnopleuroida; family Toxopneustidae; genus Lytechinus; species Lytechinus variegatus. The sequence goes on along the minus strand of NC_054758.1, from coordinate 11,124,488 downwards.
AAGAAGATATCAGCATAGGTTTACATAACATGTATTTTGTAGAAATATAAGTCTATTATCTATCATGTTTATGATAATATGTTAAACTATTCATTCCAGGAAGCTATCATAAAACGCCAGACTTTGCTTTACACAGTGGTTTATTTTGATTTTCACATGTTGAAACAGAATGAAGAGAATGTGTATATGTGTATTGATGTGTAGAATATGATCATATTAGATAGTTAGTAATACTTATTTATTTAATGTATTTGTAAATAAGTAAGACATTCTGAAAAAATAATAAGAACTATTACCTGTACCACAATTTAACTTAATAACTGTCTCTCAAAATTATTACTCCCATTATAATTGAAACATGGTTTTAATTCCTTTTTCGTGCTCTATTGGTTAGTAAATGAGATTACTTAAGCTTGGATTTGTAAGTTAGAGTTTATCAATTTTATTTTCATTTGTGCGCGGTGTATGATGTGGGGTGCTGGCTACTGTTCCAGTGTGTAGTAGACCTCGTATGCGAGCTGTGTTAGCGTGGTTCACATTCATCCAATCAGGTGTCAAGGATGTACGTCTGGTGTAAACTGTAATAAACCACATATGATATGACATATCATGATATGATATTAACAATATTATTCAATGACATATATAATACTAGTATATATAAAACAATATTAACTATTATCATAACTGATGATATTTTTTCTGATTCTTTGAAATACAGGTAGGCCGCTTAGGCCTATGTATCCGTGGGAACGCAGGGTGGAATCACGCTGTCAGCAATTGTATGGATATGTACTAGTCCCGGTCGTAAAGTCAGCCACCAGAAACGGCATCCAGTACGATTACGACTACATAAAGTATAACATGGCATGTAGTTGCGCCATACTATAGGATATGGATAAAACCTTGTTCCCACTGTCACAATTCGCGTTCACATGATAATATAACGTGGATGTTAATCGTGGAATAACCGTGAAAATCGTATCAGATCGTATGTCATATCAGTTTTGGCAATCGTATTGATCGTAGAATTTGTTTGAAAGGTTCAAGTTTTTTCACGATCTGCTACTACAAGCCAATAGTGGCGTTCGTTACGGATCGCATGGCAGTGGGAGGGAGGTATTACATGTGACTCCCTTAGCATGTCATGATATATATTTGGTCTTTAAAATTGTATGTTAAATGCAATATATATATATATATATATATATATATATATATATATATACATATATATATATATATGTGTGTGTGTATGCATGTATTTGTATGTATGCGTGTATATATTTCAACGTTTGAGAAACTTTTTTCAGATGCATAATAGCTCAAGTGTAGCACTTTTTTTTCCTTCAGCATGTACATATCGTGGTATATCAAGCACTCTAAAAAACGAAGAGCTAATTAAAAAGCGTGTATAATGACTGCACTTCGGACTGCTGATTTGTCTAGCTCAAATTTGAACGCGGAATATCAGCACAATGAAGTGCTGTCACTATACACGCTCTTTAAAAGTTAAACTAGCTCTTTGTAGCTCTTCGTATTTTGATATTTGTATTTTGATTATCTGAAGTTCTGAACGTAGAAATATACACAAGTTATAAAAC